>NC_085926.1:16875500-17183500 GCF_029289425.2 Pan paniscus
AAAAGAGTTGAGACTGAATAAAACACTAAGCATTGTCCTTCGATGTAAAAAACTATTTCTGTTAGTGTGTAGGCCCAGGTTGGAAAGAGATGTACAAAAACACGAATTCAGAGGATCTGAAGAATTAAAACGCCCCCAAGAATAACATGAAAGTATTTGATGTTGCTTCAGGGGCAAGGGCGAGTATGTATATGTACGTAAAGTCCATTTCCTCAGAGGCTCCTTGGCAGTCTGTTACACCACCACGCTAATGAAAGCCAGGTCTTTAAGTTCACCCCCCCCCCCCCCCCCCCGCTCCGGACTATTAGTTTCTCCTTTGCGCCCTGCGGGGACTGCATTCCTGGAAATGAAAGCACACGAGTTGGGGAAGGGCTGGGGTGCCAGAGAGGGTAGGAAGCTGGAGCCCACGGAGCCTGGGATGGAGAGGTGGGTGGGCCCAGGCCTGGGGCGTGGGGTGGCGGTGGAAGGTCTGGGGTCTCACCCTTCGGAGTTTTGGGTCTTGTCTGGCTCCAGGGAGGGAGATCCAGGGGAGATATTTGCGAACGGAAGCCACACGATCAGCTTGGACTTTTAGGCCAGTCACTCCGCCTTAAGTGGGTGCGTGAGAACCAGAAGAGGGACTGGCTGTAGCGCTGCAAGTGAGATCCTGTCCCAAAAGATGAGCCTGACTTAGGCTGGGCCCCGCAGGCCGGCAGGGCCAGCCGGCATCCCTGGTAGGGGAATCGCGAAGGTCTCAATGATAAATCTGTGTGTGGAGACTCAGAGGGCACGAAATAGGCTCTGCTGATGTCCTCTGCCCCTCATAGCCTGCCAGCCACCCCAGCCTTCACCCCTGCCTCAGCATCCTTCCAACTAGTTGAATCAATCAGGAGCCCAAGGGAACGGAATTGGTCCCAGTTTATGAAATGGGTCTGACCCACTGGGGAAGTCAGAGAGCAGCGTCCCGAACTGGGTGGGAAGGAAACGAGTTCCGTGCGCGGGGCTGGGGCAGGAGTGAGGCGCAGCGGCCGAGATCCTGAGCCCCGGGACCCTTGTTCCGGGCCCCGAGGCCTGCGCGGTAGTTGCCCCTCGGGGTTCCGGGTGGGTGACTGACAGTTGCAGCAGCTCTGGGGAGGCGAAGGATAGGCAATGACTTGGGGCTCCCGTCCACTCGGCTTTGAGGTCCCCGCGGCCCGATGACCCGGCCTCGGTGACAGCAGCCGCGACGGCGGCAATCTCGACAGGGAGCTAGGCGGCTCGCGGTGGGTCAGGGGGCGACCGAGGAGGGACCAGGCGGCCTGTAGGGGGCAGCGCCGAGCTCGGGAGGAGACAGCAGCCGGCGGGTGGGGTGGGTCTGGGCTGCCCCCTCCGGGAGCTGCCCCGGGGCTGTAGGGCGATTGTCATACCCGGCCGCCCCTGCCCGCCGTGCGCTTCCTCTCGGCGCCGCGGGCCTTAACGGGGCTCTGAGGGGACGTGACAGAGCTCGGCACGCGGCAGCCTCTGGGGAGTTAGGGTCCGGAGAGACCCACGCGTCGCCCCCCGCCCGCCCGGGGCCGGGAGATCCTCGGGAGCCGCCTCCGGGTGTCCAGAGAGTGTCGGGGCGGCCGCCACTTCCCCTCGCCCTTCGCCGGAGGTGGGCGCCTTTTCCTGCGTGGCGGGTGCTCCGACCCCAGTTGCTCTGAGCCCCGGGGAAGCGCGCCCCGAGCCCCTGACGTGGGCGCCCCGTTACCTCGGGGTGGGTGCCTGGGGCCCCTGAGGTGGGCGCGGGTTGCCCCGGGGTGGGCGCCCGGCCCGCGCGGGTTATTTTTGGCGCCCGCAGAGGCGCGTGTGTTGGGGCGTGTTTTCCTTCCCCAGGTGCCGAGAGCCGGGGCTCCGCCGGCGCCCGAGCTGACTCGTCTCTCTCTTCTTTCCCCTGCAGGAATCTTCCGATAATTCTGCCGCCGCGACTTTAACCGTGCGCAAGGCGAGAGCTCGAAACAAACATCACATCTAAATTAAAAAAAAAAAAAAAAAAAGCGGAAGAAGCGGCCGAGGCGGCGGCGGCGGCGGGAGGAGAGGAGGAGGGGCCGCGCGCGGCGGCCCGAGGCGGCGGCGGGGACGCGAGGACGCGGCTTTGTGCAGGCGGGTCGCGGGGCGCCCATGGCGGAGTGCGGCCGGGGGGGCGCCGCCGGCGGGGCCCTGCCCACCTCCCCGGGCCCGGCCCTCGGCGCCAAGGGCGCCCTGAAAGCCGGAGTGGGGGAAGGCGGTGGCGGGGGAGGTCGCCTCGGCCACGGGCGGGCGCGCTATGACAGCGGCGGGGTTTCCAACGGAGACTGCAGCCTCGGCGTGTCCGGGGACGAAGCCCGGGCTAGCCCTACCAGGGGACCCCGCGGCGTTGCGCTCGCCCCGACCCCCAGCGCGGTCGTCTGTACCCTCCCCCGGGAGAGCAAGCCGGGCGGCCTGCCCCGCCGGAGCAGCATCATCAAGGTAGGTGGGAGAAGGGCGCTCATCGCCCACCCTCAGCCGTCCTTGGGTTCTATTTTCTCCCTGGGGGAGTGGTGGTGGAAGGAGGAAGCCCACCGCTAACAGGAACCACTGGAGCATGGGTGCTTGGGGTGGTTGAGCGAGGATTGGATGCAAATTGCATGTGGAAAGAATGGAGAGGTGATCCCTAATGTGCAGGGGGAGCTGTGCTCAGACATCCTCAGTTGAACTTGGGGCTGTCACCTCTTCCAGGATTGGTCTGGCATTAGGGCCTTGTACCTGCCTGGGTAGGGCATACTCTTATGTGTAGCCTGGTCTGGTTAACAGACTCCCTGTAAGATTTCTATTGTATCTTAAACACAGATAGGGATTATGTGAAATGTGAGAACATTTTCTTAAAAATCCCAGGCGGCGAACAGAGGGTGAACAGAGATTATTTAATAGGTTTCTTCTGATCCGTATACAGTTAGTTGGCTCTTACAAATGTTTACACTTCGAGGGTGCAAAATCTCCTAATATCCGGTCACTCAGTCACAAAGAAAAATAGAGTAGATTTCTGAACATAAATGCAGATTTCCGCTTTCTTAGGCTCAAAAGCTCAGAGATTACAGTTCCACACGATTTAATCTTTTCTTTGCTGCAGTAGGCAGGCCTCGAGTACTGTGGAAGTTCTTTTGGGCAGTTTGCTTGGTTTTGCTTGCACAGTGTTAGCGGAAGAAAGCCAGCGATTGTTTTGAGCATTTTAAACTCAAGAAGTAATATTAGGAACTCCCGAGTTTGTGTTAGTTTCATTCTAATGTTACATTTTGGTTCGCAATGTAAAAATATTTTTCGTGACATGAAGTGCGAAAAAAAATAGTTGATGAGCTAAGAAGAGCAGAGCCTTAGGCAAGACCAGCTCATTCGGCTCGCTCAAGTTTGGAGCAAATGAAAACATTGCTTTCTGAAAATCAAGGAGTTATCAGGACAGGGAGCAGCAAAGCAAATTGACAGGCTGCACCCACCCTTCCTGTGGCTGATAACTGGTGGGAGGGCAGAACGTGCCACAGTAAAGAGAGTTGGCAGTGGTGGTATCTGAAATTTTATTGGACCTACAGAAATCTTCCAAGTACTGTGAAAATGTCTGATGGTGTTATCAACTTAATGCAGTAATCTAGTGAAATATACCATCTTGCTACTCTATGTTAGAGGCAATTGTGAAACTGCATTTCCCTTTGTCATCTGTTTGCACAGTTTATGTCTGGGCAAGGACACAATTTGAAGGGTTTGGAGATCAAGTGTATTAACTACCTGCAGCACACACTTAGAGATAAACTAAGGAAAGTAAAGTGTCTTTTTGCTGCATACATAGCTTTTAGTGACTTACGTTTTCTTTTACTCTGTAGCTTATGTTTCCATGGAAGTTGCTTTCAACTGTGCATGATAATCAATCCTATTGACAGAGTTATGTGACATTTCTGTTTTTATTTGTCATAAAATATTTGTGGTGATTTTGCATTGTGGTGTTAATAAAATTTGAGGTGACAATTCCAAAGAAGATACCAGCCTACCTAATTTTAACCCCTTTCTTTTAATTGTTTTGAATACTTGTTTTTGCATTAAAAAATCAAACTTTATTAGTGTCCATAGGGAGATTCATAGTGTAACTTACTGAATTACAAAAACGTTTGTTTTAATTTTACATTACTGGGCGATAAGCAAGAAGGATGATTTGTTAGTATTTCTGATATATGGAATTGGGAACTTGTCAATAGATACCATTTCTTAATTGAAGGCTCTAGAAGCACATGGGGGAAATGATTAATTGTTCAAAAATCACTGGTTTTAGAAATGATATTGATACTTATGTTGAATTCTGAAACTTTTAAGGATATTTTGTCATTTTTCTTCTTTGTAAAGAAAGCATTTGGCTTCTTGTTCACCAGTGTAACCCTAGATATGAAGTGCCAGGAATGTAGTAGCAGCTCAATAAATTGCTTATTGAATGAGTGGAGAAAGTACATGTTTTCTCTGAGTTCTGTTAATTTATAAAACAATTGGTTTTGGATTTACCAGTCCCATATTTTGTTCATTGTATTGTACCTCCAAAGAAGGCTTGACATACTCCTTTTTCTTGCCTCTGTTTTCACTTTGCATTTTCTTAAAACTTTCGAAAATTATGGAAGTAGTGTTGAAAGTTGATCAATACTGGGTTATAGGAAAGAGAGAATGCTATATTTAAATAGGTAACTAACTACTTGGTATATTTCCCCTTGAATTGGTGCCTTGAAGCATCAAGATTTTTGGAATGTATTGTAGTATTTTCTAAAGATAACTTCCAGCATCAGGACAATATCCTAATAGAAAACAAAGTCTTTAACATCAAATTTCATAAAGCAACAAATACTGCACAGATAGTTTTGTCATGTGAATGGCAGAAATTATGTTTCACTTTTGTTTAAAAAAAAAGAATAAAAAGCTAAAGCAGAAGCCCATGTGAAAAAGCAATAGTGACATCTTTCCTTGGTTTCCTTATTTTTTTTAATTTAAGGGATGAATGCAGTCAGGTGGTCTCTGAGTAGAGGCAGGAGTAGATTAGTAAGCAAGGTGATAATTGGGGACTTGAGGGAATAGCAGGGAGTGAATGCTACCTGGGGAACTGAGGCCGTATTTATGGGGTTGTATTAGTTGAAATGTTGGGCTTCTGAACTGTGCCTCTCGCCTAGCTTCCATCTTCATTACAGTCTTGACAGCCCTCTTTGTTGGAGATCCTTAAATCAGAGGGAGAATAATGGCCTAAATGTGCTATAAGGTGGGCAAAGAAAGGGGGACTATTGCTAAAGTGCAGGGCATATGCAGAAATACACTGTAGGCTGACCCGAATCTTATTCCTCATTTAAAATAATTTATTTGGTACTCCATCTGTTTTGTAAATGTGGTGTTGAGTAAGAAATTGTTGTAAAACAATATTTTCTGCCAAAATAGATGCACAGATCTATACTAAAAGAGCTCTTTGGTTATGTTAACAGTGTTGATTAAAATTCAGAGTGAGCAGCTTTGTAGAACCTTTTACAAATACCTTGAGATGATAAATAAATCATGGAAATCATCACCAGACTTTTCTACTTTTCCTTAGCTTATTGAAAATAATGGTCGACTTTTGAGATTATTTACAAAGGCTCATTACTGGATTTTAGAGAAGAAGCCGTTATGTTTGTCATCTTAAGTAATCTAGTAAATGAAAACATCACTTTCATTTTCTCTTTCCATAATTCATTTCATCACTCTATTCAATATAATCTATGCTTTATTTTGAAACAGTTAATTTGGTTAATTGTTCAGATGGCATCCATTATTTGCAAATAGCTCAATCTTTTAATTCAAGAGCTTGGTCTAAAAATATGAAGTAGCATTTTAGGCCTTAGATTTCTGTTTAAGTTTAGAAAGAAATGAAGTTAAAATGTCTATTGCTGTGGATGATTTATTTTAGTCAGAACTAGTTAAATACTTTGGTTGATACTTTAAAAAATGAGGTATGATTTACATACAGTAAAATTCACACTGGTTTGTGTCGAGTTCTGTGAACTTTGACCAATACATTCAGTCATTTAATCACCACCATCATGAAGATATAGGGCACTAACATCACCTCAAAAAACTCCCAGGTCTCTGTGGTCTTTCGCTCCCCTCATCCCCAGACAATGGCAATCTTCAGTTCTTTTTTAATCAGTAGGAAATTCGGCCATTACCTTATCTTGGTATTTAGAAGTAATAACAGTGGCCAACACTTATTAAACACTCACTACATGCAAAACACGTGAGAAGTGCTTACCGTAATTCTCTGACTCGGTCCTGTGCTAACCACAGAGACAGGAGGAAATCGGAGTTCAGAGAGGTTAACCCTGTGCCCCAGGTGCTGGAGCTACTTGTATCCCGCTTGGGTATATGGCTGCACTCCATTGCTTCCCCACATTACAGTGGCAGTTTGAATTTTTTGTGTAGTTAAGGCAACATCAGTGGTTTCAGACATTGGATTTGATTGCCCTCTTTAAATGTAGGAGATATTGGAAGAAGGAAAAGAATCTCTGTTTCTGCTGGTGGAAGAAGTTGGCAGATAACATAGCCAGGAGGCTTTTAGTCACCTGTCGTGGCTGCTTGACCAGGGCTTGCAGCTTCACAGGGACCAATGATCTGACCTTGCCCAAGGTGGCAGCCTTTATTTTTCTTAATATCATTATTGCCATTGTCATAGTGTCATGTCGTGTAGGAGAAACACTTTTACTGTCTTTATACTACTATGTTCACCTATGTCTTGACACTGAGCTCTCCAACATGGACAACAAGCAGCCTTTTCACATCTATTATACACATTTAAATGAAATAAAACTTTTATATGTGTCTTGGCCCATGGTTTAAATAAACTAGGCTCCTTGCAGGCAGAAGTTGGACTGTATTTACCAGTTCTGCACAGGTAACAAATACTCAGTAACCATTTTTTAATTGGATCTTAAAAATAATATCTGCATTTGACTTTAGACATTTTTTTTGAATGGGGGAAACAAAGATACCACATGCCCAGCAAACCTGTGGGCACATCATAAATAATTAAACAGACAGTAGCTGGATAACAAAGGGAATTTGTCTGGATAGATAGGAAACCTGGATCATTAAGGTCAGAAAAATCTAATGGCCAATCAGCAACTCCCCACTTTACTTTGTGCTAATACATTTTAGACCACACAAGATAACTGTTGAAAGGCCAAAGCGTGGTTGCTTGTTTTAGCCTGCTCAAAGAGCTTTTGTCACAATTCAGTTTAGGTTTCAAAAGCAGAGTATATTAATTTTCATGCCCTAAAATCTACGTGCTCCCTTTTGCTTTCCTCCTCCTCCATTTTCCAGCCTCCCCCAAATGGTTGTATTTGATTTGCATGGTTTTTCATCAAATCCAAATAGGCAACTGACAGGAAATTGTTTATTTTATTAATTGCTGATATTGGCCACTTAAGTTATTTTCTTAGAACGTTCTATCCCAGAATCTGTTCACTTTTATAGTTCTTTGTGCTCTACAAGGAGCCTAAACTAGAATGTTATTTACTTTCTTTTTTTGTGCTTAAGTTACCCAGGCTTCAATATTCAACAAAATAGGGCAACATTATTTACAGCCTAAATGCAGATATAAATGAAGTATGAACATTTATAGTTTTTCTTCAGACTTTATACTTATGTGTTCAAGAATAGATGCTTTCTTCCTTCTTAATACTAAGTTTTGGATGCCAGTTATTTACTTATCTACCAGACTTCTGGATTACTTTAATTTCTTTTCTGTTCTATATTGGTGGGATTCAAATATTTTTACCAGTGGGCCACAGGATCTGCGACTGTTATGTTTGTAAGCTGCCTGCTGAGCTTTTTTCTACTGATAAGATTGGTGAATTGAGAGGGTTGTGCTTAGCATGAGTGTCGTTTGTGACTCAAACTGAAGTCAGAGCCGCTAGAGCCAGCCACTATTCTTTGTATCAGAGTAATTCCATAGCTTTAGGGTGCCCAAAGTATATAACTCATTGCATTGAGCTTCAGCAACAATTATGTGAATGGTCCAGCCTTCTGGCAGGACACTTGGCACCCACCCATTCCAGAATGGCAAACCAGGGCAGGTTGTTAGGCCCTCTTACCCCTAGCACTTGGTCCCATGGCAGGGGTAATTAGGTGAACCATGTTTTAGCTAGTAATCTCAGCTGGGCTGCATCCTGTGGTCGAGGGCTGCCCCCAGGCCACATGTTGCATATCTGGATTATTCAGGAGGCAGAATTGTGGTGGGAACAATAGAAAGTCTGTAGTTAGGGGCTTGGATTAGATCCTGGCTTCCCTGGTTCCTTTCTTTATGGCCTTGGGCAAGATACTGAAGTCTGTATGTCCAGTTACTCCATCTCTAAAACAGGTAGAATAAAACCTCCTCTCATAGCATTGTTGTAAAGATTAAAGGAGATGATTGATGTGTGAGCAGTGTGTGGCACCTAATAAGCATTAGTGTGTTTTTCTGATTCTTAGTTGAGCAGACTCCTTTAGAGAGGTGAGCAGACTAACATGGCCATGCTCGTTTTGAAAGTTTTGTCTTTTGAAATATGCAGAATGTGCCTAGGGAAATTTCTCAGACATGTTCCATAAATGCTCTCAGTAATTGTTTTGGTGTCTTTCTAAATCTGATACCTCAGTACAACTGCACACACATGTAAATAGCCCCAACTATGGGATCAAAGGGTATTGAACATACAATTTCATTGTGCCAAGCACCCACATGTCTTGCTTTGCCCAGGTTTACATCTTTTGCTGTGACAAGATTATTAATAGTGCCTCCTTTAACTCTCAAAGGCATCTCAGCTTGGACGATAAATAATATGGTCATCTTACTTGTAATCTTCTTTTCACAAACTGCCTTACAACCTATGCTGGAGCCCCATGAGATTCCCCTCTGTGCCTAAACTTAGCCTTTATGGTGACACCTCTGTTTCCTCAGGTTTCCTTCTCTCTTAGTCATCTTTAAGGTTTTCCTCAGTTAACCACTTCCCAGTTAGAATGAATTATTTCTGTCTTCCAGCCACCACTCTCCCTGTATCTCCATACAGTCCTTCTGCCTCTTAGGCAACTACATCTTTTTCATCCTGAATTTATGAAAACACCTAGTTTAATGTCTTGTGAAAAGTATTTGTTTAAGTATATATTTGTTGAATAAATGTGTGAATGGATAAATAAGGGGACAAGAATGAGTCTTAGGAGTTGGATGAAGATGTTATTTAGACTTAACTCCAACTGGTTTTGATTGGAATATAAAACTCAATGGGATGTGTGCTTCAAAGAAGAAATTTATTCATGCACATAATTTTGAAAACAAAGGAAATACCTTCATTTAAAGTTGGATCTAGGAATTTGGTTGATTCTATAACTGTTCTGTAAGATGTTAATATAAATGATTGCTCCCTTTTGTGCCCTGAAATAAGAATAGGCCTTTGAAATTTTCTTTTGATTTATATTCTGCTGTCAAAGTTTAAAAAGGATGGCAAGAGAACATTATTGTTTGCTAAGGGATTTAATCTGTTTTCTGGTATTTGGTTTCTTTAAGTGATATCTGTAGTTTTTGCTCAGTTGTTGTTTATTTTTGAGGAACTGAATTACTTAAACTTCTATTGTCATTAATATTTGCTAGTCACACGGTATTCATTGGAAGTGCTATAAAATTAATAATTAAAAATAAAATACATAAGGAATCTGGAGTACTGATAAGAGTTGTAGGAGTGCGATCTCTAATTCCTCAGCATGTTTTGTTATGTAATGGTAGAAATTCTGCCCTTTGTTGCAGTGCAAGGATTGGGTGAAGAAGAGATACTAGGAGATGCTTTGTATGCATCATCTCATGCAAGTCTCGCCAGAACCTGTAAGGAGACATTATCATTCCCCTTACAGACAAGGGAACCCATTCTACAAGGTTTGGGAATTTCCAAGCAAGGTTAGAGAGAGCCTGTAAGAGGCAAAGCCAGCATTCCGACCGGGTTTGACTGTCCGTGTTTTGAACTGCTCCATCACCCTCTCCCACTCCATCCTCTGGATGACTTTGATTTTTTTCTTTCTTCTCCTACTTGCCCAAGCCATTCTGACTTCTTGATCTTAGCAGTTTCTACCAGTACTAAAATAGACAACTAATTTTTAATGAGAAAAGTTTGGCTTTTTGTGGCTGAATCTTATGATGAAACCAATGTGTACCTAACCAACATGAAGCCATAACCATAGTCCTGCCCATCGTGCCTCAAGTTTCTGTCTGATCTACAAACCAGGACCTTGTCCTTTTCCTCTCTGCTCTCCTTTGATGGATTAGAAATTCTTTTAGGGGGGTTAGTTTCCATTTTTGTTTCTTTTTTAACAAAAAGTTGATTTATAGTTCTATGCATTTTTAGGGTCCTGGAAGGTAAAGCAGGTAACAATTAGTAATGGTTTGTTTTTTTAGGTGGGCTTCTTATAGTATCTATTCCTATGATTGTTTTGGAATTGTCAACTAATTATAGAATTTTAGAATACAGTAATACAACACATTACTGTGTAGTCAATATTCAGTATATTTTTGGAGTGTGCTAAATGTACTGATTTGGATATTGCAGATATTAACATCCCAGAAACCAAGCAGCTGGGTTTAAAAGTGATTAATCATGGAGATTCATGAGATTTTCACAGCGGAAAGAGATCATGTAAAATTCTTTTGTAGTTAGAGATACACAAGGCCATACTGATTAGTACATTTAGCTCCTAGCTATGGTTGAATTCATTTATTTGCATATTAGCATAACAGAATTGGAAAAATTTGTTATGTAATACTGCAGTATGTGAGTATTAATAGAACAAGATGTGGTCTTCTAGATTAAAAAAATAGCTATTTTTTGTGAATTTGTTTTTTGCTATAGATAGCTGCATGTGTACACATGCTATACTTGTGTATGCATATACCCTGAAGACTGTTTATAAATCGTAAAGATTAAGAGCAAACCAAATAATGTAGTGCTAGGTTGACACAAATTCTGTGTCTCTCTCTCAGAGACTGATGGACTGATGGGTAGCAGGTGTACGCTCTTTAAATTGAAAATGCCCAGGAAGGGATAGGCTGTTCCCTATGAGCATTGCTGATGAAGCCTCTGTTGCTTTTGACCAATTAGTGTGGTCACAGAGGGTTAAGTGACCTCATTTGCAGCTACCATCAGAATTACAAGCCATATGACTCTCTCCATATGGTTTCCTGCTACCTTTTATTTTTTATTCTAAACTCTGATATTCTGTAGGCATAGTAAATGTATTTTTTCAAGTTATTTATATGGTTTAATGTTTATTATTGAATAAAGGATATTGCTTAGATTTTTATTTCTATCAATCCATGCTAATATCTTATATTAAATGCCAATATAATTATTCAGATGTTTTCATATTGAAGCTAATAAAATTCCTATTGAAATACTGGTTTTGAGAATGTCTTCATCTGTGGAGTATTTGATGATTTGTTGAAAGAGATCTGTATGCTCTTCCAAAGTTTTCCCTGGTTTATGTATATTTCCAGAAATAATTTTCTATACATTAAAAATAATATTAGCAGTAGAATTACTATTATCATAGGACAGACATGTGTACATTCAGCTTTAGTAGATACTATTAGGTGATTTTCCTAACTGGTCCAGCCAATTTACACACCTACCAGGTTATATGAATGCTAGGTGCTCTAAATGCACACATTTGGTATTATCAGTGTTTCTTTGTCTTTCTGCTTTTTGATTGTAACTATTGTGACGGTTATGTAATGGTACTTTACTGTGGCTTTTTGGCTGAATTTCTCTCATGGCTAATGATGTTGAGCATCTTTTCATATGTTTCTTGGCCATTTGGATATTCTCTTTTGTGAAAATGCTTTTTCAAGTCTTTTGCCCATTTAAAAAGTCGGGTTGTTTTTATTTTTTAAAAAATGGTATGTAGGACTTAATTTACATTTTCTGAATATGTCTTTTGTGATATATATATATATTCAAGTTGTTTATATGGTTTAATGTTTATTATTGAAGAAAATAAAGGATATCGCTTAGATTTTTATTTCTATCAATCCGTGCTAATAGCTTATATTAAATGCCAATGTAATTATTCAGATGATATATGTGTTTTGTGATATATCACAAAAGACATTTTCAGCATATATAGATATGTTGAAACATGTATCTATATAGGTATAGATATATGTTGAAAATGTCTTCTAATATGTGACTTGCTTTTTCACTGTCTTAAAGGGTATATTTTAATGAAAATTCTTAATTTTAGAGAAGTTCAGTTTATCAGTATTTTTCTTTATGGTTATTATTTTTGAGTCCTGTTTCAGAAATGTTTACTTAGCCTACTTCTATGAAGATAGTCATTTATTTAACCACTGGAGTCTTATTGTTCTATTTTTCATGTTTAGATCTGGATTTTATTTTGTGTGTGTGGTGTGAGGTAGGGTTAAAGATTTTCTTTCCGTATAAATATCCAATTAATTCAGCACCATTTATTTGAAAACAGAATCTCTTTCCCACTGCACTGCATTGGTCTTCGATCCTAGATCAAGTGGCCATTTATGTGTGGGTCTGTTTTTGGAGTCTATTTTGTTACATACACATAAAGTCCTTATGTACTTACCACACTGTCTTTCTGGCTAGGTATATACCTAACAGAAGTTACTCCATATGTATATTGAAAGACATTTCCAAGAGTCCTTAAAGCAGCATTAATTCTAACAGTCCCAAATTGGAAGCAACAACTCAAATGCCTATCTTATAAAATAGCGTATCGTACAGTGGAATCCTATGAGGAAAAGGAAGAAAGAAGAACAGAAACAGCAGATGACTGCCCCATGCACTGCTTGAGTCTCCCAAGCATAATGTTAAGGGAAATAAACCAGCCACAAAAGAATACATATTTTTGATTATAATTATATAAAGTTCAAAAGCAGCTAAACTAATTTGGAGTGGTAGAAGTTACAATAGTGGTTACACTTGGGGATAATAATTGAGGGGGGAAGCAAGGGACCTACTGGGTGCCAGTGATGTTTGGTTTCTGCATCTGGTTGGTGATTCCAAATGTGGGTTTACTTTGTAAAAATCCGTTAGGTTTTACACTTAGGATTTTTTTTCTGGAAGTCTATCATACTGCAACAAATTAAGTTTATTCAAACAATTAAATTGTGAACATTAATCAAACTCAGATACCAATTGGTTATTTCCTCCTGCACTATTTAGGGCCGTGCCTTTTACAGTTTTTTGCTGTCTGTGGATCAGCATGTGAAACATTTCTGCTGCTGTGGACACTTGTACATGGTGAGACCTGCTAAAGCCCTGCACTGGTTGATGGCCTGGAGAGGGGGTGGGTGGAGAGAGGGGCAGCTTGCTGGAAGAGCCTGAGGACTGGATCTTCCTTGGAATATACTGAAAGCACAAAAGGAACTGGGCCTGGGTGGAAAGTTGACACATTAGTGAAGAGTGTGTTGGTCACTGCAGTCGTTTTACACTGCAGTCGTGATTGCTTGGAGTTTGTATGATTTGTTTAGTGTAGTTTTGAGCTTCAGGTGCACTCGAAAGTTTTAATATTTGAAAATGTGCTGCTCATAATAAAACTTTGAGAACCACTCATTTGTGGAGCACCTGCTCTTCACATAACAGTTTTCTAGATAGAGCTTTTTGGTCTCAAAAGCAGTTAACAGACCAAAACCAGTTATCCAGATATATGGACAAAATGGAGAGTTGTTTGATCACCGCTAAGTAATAGCATACCTAGGATCTCAGGTGGTCGGTCAACAGAGTTTTAGCTCTACTGAACACTTATTCTGCCTAATCTAAATATTCTTTTGGGTAGGAAAGGACGAAGGGAAAATAATCTTCAGATGGGTCATTTTAAGACACATTGGAATTACCTGGATTCTAAAACATACTAATGTGAAGACCCCACCTGGCTGCAATTGAATCAGAACCTCTGGGGGTTTCCTAGAGTGCCCTGGGAGATTTTAAAGTATAGCCAGGGTTAACAACAGCTGTGAAACCTTTCTTATATGTTGGGTTCTCGACTTCCCTGTGTAGCTCTGTTAGATATGAGAGAACAAACAGCTCCCGGAATCCTGCAGATGATACTTGGTGAGCATGTGGCTGGTGGAGTGTAGGGGGCAGGATTAAACCTTAACTTGCCTCGGTGGAGTTTTTCTTTAAGGGAGTCGAGCTGCCCTTTTTTGGAGGGGATATAAAATGTCAATGAAGGGGAATAATTCCTTAGTAAAATTTGGAGAAATAGATTTTATATGTGAAAATGACAGTCTGCCCTATGTGTCTTT
This sequence comes from Pan paniscus, assembly GCF_029289425.2. Lineage (NCBI taxonomy): Eukaryota > Metazoa > Chordata > Mammalia > Primates > Hominidae > Pan > Pan paniscus. The sequence continues at coordinate 16,889,794 of NC_085926.1, forward strand.
TTTTGATCTAGGTAAAGGTAAAAATTATGTCAATTACAAAAAAAAAAAGGCCCTGGGTTGGTTATTTGGAGCCTTAATCCCCCTTGATTAATCATTACTGTGCAGCTCCTAGTCCCTGTAGTTCCTGGCGAGTCCCTGTAGTTCCTGGCGAGTCCCTGTAGTTCCTGGCGAGTCCCTGGGCTCTTGTCCATCCCTCACAAGAGAAACTATATCGGTGTACCCATGGCATTCTGCAGCACGAAGGAGGAGCCTCCCTAGGAGAAATTGTCTTTAGAAAGAATTAGTTTGGCAGAGGCACTAGCACTATTTCTAGACAGAGGTGATTGGATGTTTCACTTTGCTAAATGAGTGTAGTAAAAACGCTGTTTACTCACAGAAGATTATAAATCGGCACTTGCCAGACAGGTGTCTGTTTGTAAGGGTGATTTATGCGGGGAGGATGTGAACCATCTGGTGATGCTCCAGTGCTCCGCCCGAGGGTGGGCTGACAGTCTGGGTTGGCACGTCATGACCTTTGCGTGAATGTGTACTTTCTGAATGCTAGAGCATTTTCCTCTTGCCATGCTGACCTTTGCGGTAAAGAGGAATGAACATTGAACTCCTGAGGCATCTATAAAACATATTTTATTGGCTGCAAAGCAGTAACATGAAGATTTCAGTCGTTACTTGTTTGTAACCTTAGTTATGCAGTGTGTACTCATTTTCTCCTCAACCGGACTGCACAAATTATTAGAGGTTGTCATTCCCATTTATTTCTTTAGGTCATTTTTTTTTTCTCTTCCACATTGACAAGGATGAGTCTTCTAGCCAAGAAGCTTGTGCCCCTCACTTGTCTTGAGTAGGCACCAAGGAAGAGTAGTGACCTGAGGGGAAGGCCAAGTCCTTGGAGACCCCTGTTTAGAGGCCGGAGAGGCACCAACAGTTTGGCAGCAGCAAAGTTTTCTCAAGCTGTCCCTATCTTGATTGTGACACAATTGTTAACACATATACCTTTGACAGGCAGTTTTATTTACGTATTCTAAATGGGAGGCGTAGTAGAAATGAACTTTAATATTCTTTGGGGAGAGAAAATCTACAGCCTTTTTTTTTGGAACATTCAGTACTCAGTAATATTTACCAAGTGAAGAATAAGAGAGGTTTCCTTTCCTACAGCATAATTAGCCAGATCTTCTTACCCATCTTCATTGTTAGGAAAAAAAGTATTGTTGAAAAAGATTTTAAAATAGTTAAATAGCCCTTTTGTCCTAAGGAATAGCTGCCGGGTATGAATGCTACCCGGAGGGGTCTGGAAGCAAGAGAGTGAAATAGTGCGAGAGAAACAGGCACATAGCCACGTAGCAAGCGTTCTACTGGGCTCCTTACTGGGAAGTTGGTGAGATGTGTGGCCTCTGTGGCAGTGGCCCTGACCTGTCCTCATCATTACTGGTTGCCAGACAGTAAAGTAAGACAAGGTGAAGGATGGCTTAGAAGATACCACCAAAATAACAGGGCTTGATAAAGCTGTCCCCAGATACAGTTTGGCAACTCTCAGGGCCGTCATTCCTGGGAACAACAGGGACCACAGGATCTATTAATTATGTTCCAAAATGGCACTTAAAACCTTTCCACACCAGGTCACACATGGAAAATGATATAATTGTCTAGATAACATGAGGAGATTGCTTGGGGCCAGAGGCCCCAACCAGCTGTGGCAGGGGTTGGAGGGTGGAGGGGGAGGGGGTTGCGGGGACCCACGCCTTGGCAGGCCATTTGGCAGTAATACTTGGCAGTAACCACTAGTGCTGTGCTGGGGCGTGTTTTTCGGGAGGTTGTGCTTCAAAAGGTGGTAGAGAGAAGAATGGAGGAACAAGGAAAGGTACAGTAAGCTGCAGAGTGCTGTGTATCTGTCACTATCGAGGGGATGCCCTTTGCACCATGATTCCAGTGGCTAACTCACTTTAGTGGTGAGTTGAATCTTGGCCTCAAGGCATGTCATGGAGCTGTGGCCACTGTGGAAACAACACCAGCAGACAGCTTAGCCTGTATATGGATGGAGCGTCTCAGCAGGGAGAGGAACAGTTGAGCATCTACCTTCATAAGAGGGCTGCTTTTCTACATAGAGAGGACTGTTAGTCCAGCCTTAGGCTTTTCTGCTTTATCTAAACAGAGCAGCCCATTGGGGTCATGTTTGAAAACAGCAACAACAGAGTATCAAGTAGGTACAGAGGCTGAATTCCCTGAATTTCTGTGCAGAAGTTCACACCAGAGACCTGGACACTACTTGGGGAGCTGGCCTGTGGAGACTAAGAGCTGCAACTTGAGAGTCATGAGTTCTGATTCGGGTCTGCACCTCTGCTTGGTTGAAGTGTTAAATGTGTCAAGAAGACTGTGTTTTCTCCTCTTTTTTCTGTAAAAAGTGTGTGAAATCTTGTCTGCTTGATTTCTTGTATGTCTTTTCGGGACCAGGGCAAGTACTTTTCACATGACTGACATGGTAAGTAAAACCTGTATGGATCTTGGGAAGAGCTCTTGGTCTGAATGATTCAGTTTTTGCTATTTTGCTGTTGATTTGATTATTTGTGTGAGAAAGATCTGTGCTGTTCCTGAAAATTTGCTAATAAATCCATTAAAATATCCACCCCCCCGCCCCCCGTCAAAACACCCTAACAAGAAACTATCCTATTTTAGAGGGCACGTTTACTTTTTCCCATCTCTTATTTGAAATGTTCTTTTCAACATTCCCTGCTTTGCTTTTTTGAATATCATGTTTTAGTTTTTTATTTTTGTTTTGGTTCACTCTGGCTTTGGTTTAATTACCCTTTTAAATGGAAACATGTAACTGCAGGCCCAGTCCATCATTTGTATTAGTTTTCAGCACTCTGAACTTGGGTGGGTTGGGCACGATTGTTTTAGTTGCTACCTGGATAAGACTGTTGAGATCTTAATCTCAGAGTCTTGAAGAATTCTGTTACTGAGGTAGCAGCGACTGTTTACTAAAGAAAATAACCTTCATTTTTTCTTCTTGACAGAGGTAAAAATTCAGAGAAGAATTTAAGAAGTCAGGGCAATAAGATTAATTTAAACAGCTATTTCTCTGTGTTTAGTATTGTCACTAGACTTAAAAAGACAATAAAAATTTTAACTGATAAAATTACAAATCATCCTTGTTTTCCTCATAGAGCATATCAAATTCAGAAGAAAGAAGCTATAAACTTTATATCTAGCATGTATTTTGACTTTTAAGAAAATCAGTTAAACTCTGTATCTCACCGTATTCTCTCTACAGTATATTGAAATAAAGCTATATGTTGATTTGCTCATTTCATTAGGATTATTATCCTAATGTTTTAAAAGGTTTTTAAAGCTCCTGAAGCAAGATGTTATAACAATGCAAAAAACTTCATAACCAAAAAAGTCTGGGAAAGTTAGTTTGTATGCTAATAACACCTCATATTTGCATAGCTCTTTTATCCCTACAGGCCACCTTTAACATCAACTTAGTGGGCTCTCACAATGTTCCTGTTCGGTGGACATCATCAGTGGCCTCCATTTTGCAGGTGAAAAAGTTGAGGCCCATGTAAAATACACGTGGTCACACTAGACTTTGGCAAGGTTGGGCTTTGGACTCAGATCTGCTGGTTACTCTCCACGCCACTTGGGTACCTTCTCACATTTTATACGTGTAAATTGGGAAGGTAGCAATTCATTTCTCTCTCACTTCAAAAATAGAAACTCAGTATCATCAAAAGATAATCTTGGAGTGGCACTGTTTGAGGTGGTGAATTGTTTGCTAGTTGAGAAACCAAAGAGTTGTTTTTCTTCTGTGAAAGGAACTGAAGTTTAACGCCTTGATTGTGTGTTGCTGGCCCACTGTTACTTAGAAAAATTAACTGCTCCACTGCTTATTTTGATAAGGCAGAGCAGCTGTTTGTCCTTGAAGTTTCAAAAAATTATATTTATGCACTAAATTTATTTGGCAAGTCAGACCTGTTTGTTCCAATAAAGCAACAGTATCTCCCCTGGCCATTCTGGAAGCCACCTGTTGCTTTCAAGAGTTACATGGAAGGGGCTGCTCCTGAGATATTAAAGACTCTTGAGAATGTGGGGGCCACATACTGGAGCCATGTGACCCAGTGGGGAGCTGGTGCTGATGAGGTCAAGGTCTCAGGCTGTCCTCCTTTGTGTAGGGAGCTTTGCAGAGAGCAGGACTCCACTCCATAGTCCAAGTCTGCGTCCTCGACTTGGGCAGTGCCCACACAAATGGGCAACTGTTGGCAAGGGCATCTATGTATGTCCATCCTGTCACCACCCCCTCACCGTCCTTAGCGTATAGTCTTACCACTTGTGTCTTAGAGAAACCCTTTAGCCTTTGTCTTGAGACCTGTACACTGGTCCTCCTCTGTTAATTAACAGGCAGTGAGCTGCCTCTCCTCCAGTTGTCCCTGCATTCTGGATCGCATCCTCTCCCTCCTGTGTCTTTAACTTCTCTGTCTGTGCCGTGTTTCCCCCATCAGCCTGTAAGCATTCTCACGTTCTAAAAAACAAGAAAGGTAGCAGTAGCCTCTCTCTACCCTTCTCAGCTCTCTCTTCAGCTACCTCCTAAACTCTCTTCTCCGTTTTCAGCTGTATCTAAAGAGTGTCTGTGATCTCCTTCTGCATTTGCTTTCCTTCCATTCACCCCTCCACCCTGCCCCGCTTGTGAAGATCATCAGGGCTGTCTGTGCCACACAGTGAATAGGTCTCCTTCTCTCATTCCATGCCTCATTCTGGACAACTTGTTCCATAGCCATAGCTGCAGTTACCCATGGATTCACTGGTGACTCTCACGTTGATGTTTCCAGCTCAGATTTGCCCTCTGAGCCCAGACACTGCTGTCTGCTCTGCATCCCCTCTAGCATGCCCCCAGCCATCTCACTACAGTGTATTCACATCCAACCTTCCCTGTCTTATCCTGCCCCCTCCTACTATCTGGTCCTTTTCTGAAGTTATTTAGTTTGGCAAATGACACCACCATCCATTCTCCTTTATGGCCGTTGAATCGGACTGGATGAAAGAGAGAGTATTTTTTTTAAGGAGTTGGCAAGGTTAAGAAATTATAGCAAGCTCTTCTTTCATAAGAGAGTGCATTTACCTTTTTGAAGAGAAATGATCAGTTCTGATAGGGGCTGCTATTAAAATTAAACAATTGCGTGATTTCCATGCATTTACCTTTTTCTAAGAGAAATGATCAGTTCTGATACATGCTGCTATTAAAATTAAACAAGCGCATGATTTCTATAGCAAGAACATGGGCTGAACTGAATTAAAGTGATTTAACTCTTAAGTGTAACTTTCTCTCTAAAATGCTTTGGGGCCAGGCACGGTGGCTCATGCCTGTAATCCCAGCACTTTAGGATGCCAAGGCAGGTAGATCACTGAAGGTCAGGGGTTTGAGACCAGCCTGGCCAACATGATGAAACCCTGTCTCTATTAAAAATACAAAAGTTAGCTGGGCATGGTGATGCGTGCCTGTAATCCCAGCTACTCAGGAGGCTGAGGCAGGAGAATCGCTTGAACCCGGGAGGCAGAGGTTATAGTGAGCTGAGATGATGCCACTGCACTCCAGCCTGGTAGACAGAGCTACACTCAATCTCAAAAAAAAAAAAAAAAATGCAGTGCGTGTGTGTGTGTGTGTGCGCGCTCATGTGCATGCTTTGGAAGGAATCATACAAGTATGTAGGTGTTAGTCTGCCTCTACCCTCAACCTTCATTAATCTTTGAGTCTCTTACCATCATTTGCCATGCACTGGTTCATTTGAAATACAAAGCAAATGTAATTGGGATCTGGCTCAGAAGCATTTGTTTTTCGTAGGAAAGGTGTTATAAGTTAGGAATTGGGCATATTTGCATGCCAGAGAGGGACGATTTTTAAGTATTTTGAAAAGGAGTATTCAGGTGAAGCAATTATTTTCTTTTAAGGTTTAATTTCAACTGTGATCATCTTTAGACTGGGATATCAGTTCTTATCCTGGTATCCATGATTAATAATTTTTTCCCATTGACTTTTCTTGTTATTTTGAAGTTTATTTGAAAAAAATTATTTTTTATGCCAAAGATGTTACTAAGGTATTTTGCTGCAGGCGAATATTGGGTAGGATGCATTGATACTATGCGTGGTCTGTAAGTTGCTATGCGGGTGACTTTCATGTTATGGAACTGATTTAGTTCCTGTTCGACAGGCACTGAAACAGGCCTGTCCTACCATGTGGTCACAGATATCTGTCTCTTATATTGGAAAAATACTAAGAAAGCAAAGTACACTGGAGCTCCTGCCCTTAAATTTTACTTTCATTGCTCAATATGATAAGGCACAAAAGCCCCTGCGCTGGTTTTACAGCAAGGTTCTTGCCAGTGAAAGTGTGGAATCGGTAGGAGTTCTAATGTGCCCAGCAGTGGGTGCTCAGATGTATGACAGGACAGAGCCCCAACGGTTCAGCAAAGTCATGTGTTATATGGTCAAGTGGGAGAAGTCACACCTAATTGGAGAAACCCTGTGAAGCTTTATTTTTGGGAAATGGTCAGGTTGGTTTTGTGGCTGAGTGTAGAAGGAAAGGTTTGAAGCAGTTTCTGGAACATGGTATCATACACACTCAAGGTTGCTGACATTTCTTCTAATATTCTTAAGCAGGTTTTGGCAGACAGGTCCCTTCAGCCTGCACCTGGGTGAGCCCACTGGCATTCTTCATTACAATCACATGTTAGTTTTCGTTGATTATGTGCATGTGGAGACTATCAAAAAAATTCAGCTTTTGTGATCTTTTTTCAGAAGTACAGTGGCAATGGATATCTTTGAACTCTAACATTGTGATGGTAAGAAAACTTTAGTCCTGTGAAGGAGGAGCACCTAGATGTTGGGTAGCTAATCTGGCTTTGCTGTTTTGGTGAAAAAAGTCCCATGTGTTGTGGGAACTTGGAGCTCTCTACATCCCTGCTTAGTTTTGTCAAGTCTGCTGGCCAGTAATCCTGAAAAACATTTGATGCGTCGACTGCCCGCACAGTTGTCAATTTGGCCAGAGTCAGAAACATGAATTTCACTCCTTAACCTTTTCAAGAGATCTTGACAAAAAAAAAAAAAAAAAAAAAAAAAAGCAAACTTTGGAGTTCATTTTGTTAACACTTACATTTACTGGTTTTCTAGAGAACCGGTTTGGGGTATGTGTGTGTGGCGGGGGTGGGGAGAGAATGCTTGTGTTTTAAAAAAGGGAAAACTGTTTTCACAGGGAGGAGTTTACTGGTGGGTTGGCTTATTTGGTGGCTCTCTGCCCTTTGAATGAGGCCTGTCTTTCAATTCAAGGCTTTGCCATCAACATGATGTGTATGCTGCTGAAAAAGTAGGAATGCTTTTACCCAGCTGCCATCCTGGAAGCACAGCCTGGAAGCAGACAACCAAGTGCATCTGCTGGCCAGTCAGGAATTGATATGGTTTGGCTGTGTCCCCACCCAAATTTCATCTTGAATTGTAGTTCCCGTAATCCCCACATGTCATGGGAGGGACCTGGTGGGAGGTAATTGAATCATGGGGGCGGTTACCTCCATGCTGTTCTCATGATAGTGAGTGAGTTCTCATGAGATCTGATGGTTTTATAAGGGGCTTTCCCTCACCTTAGCTCTGTACTTCTCCTTGCTGCTGCCATGTAAAGAAGAATGTGTTTGCTTCCCCTTCTGCCATGATTGTAAGTTTCCTGAGGCCTTCCCAGCCCTGCAGAACTGTGAGTCAATTAAACCTCTTTCTTTTATGAATTATCTAGTCTCAGGTATTTCTTCATAGCAGCATGAGAAAAGACTAATACAGGAATGGTACAGCTCTGGCAGTCTTTTTGCAAGCAGAAGCCTGTATACTCCAGGAGAAACTAGAGAATGCTTTTGAGGATTATTTTTGTTTTGACAGTCCCATTAAAATGTGGACTGAATCCTCTCCTTCATGACACAGACAGCATCAGTGGTGCTGTCCTTGTCACAGAAGGCCCCAGGGTGTGTGGGCACAGCGAGTGATGCAAGTGATGTAACCAGAAGAGGTTTTGGGGGATTTTCACACTTCTTTACACATGCTATCCTAGCCTGGCAAAGTGGTCTGTGATTCCCCACTCAGTACTACCTCTCTGTCTTTTATCATTAAAAGAAAAACTGGAAGTCAAAGCTGATTGGCTGTCAAACACCAGGCTCCAGTTTCAACCTCTGTATCAAACCAAAATAGCAGCCTTCTAATGGAAATTTTCTTTTAGTATAAAACGTACTTTCTTTTTTATCTGCGCAATTTACATTCATTTTAATTTTTTGGAAAGCAGCCAGTTGATTTTTGCATTTAAATGAGAGTGAGAAGTATAATTATTTACACAAATTTAAAATTTTCTATGTAAAGGAAATAAATTTCCAATGATGAAATTGTATACCAAAAAATTAATTGCAAAATTTTGTAGGCATGTGCATATGTTTCTGAGAGGTTTTCATCAAATTTTCAAAGGGATCTGAAATTAAACAAACAGCCAAACAACTGATTCAGAGCAAGCTTCTGCTGTTGCAGCAGCTCTAGCTCACTGTTTAGACCTCCTCAGAATAGCGACAGCATACAGGGAGCCTATTAGTTGTGTACCCCAATCTTTGGTGAGCCTGGAGGGAGGTAATTGAGAGGGAGGCAGGGGCCCTGAAAATGGAGTAGGTGTTGATGAGTGCCCATAACTCTCCAGGCCCAGCCAGGGCACCATTAACCATCTTCTGCTTTGGCAAGAATAATCCAGATCCACCTGGAGAGGCTTTTGGGCTAGGGAGGACTTTATATGCAGCAGGACTGCGTTAATGACTTTCAGGACCTTTTCCTTTGTAGGCTCCTTCCTCCATTAAAAAAAAAAATTGAAAATTATATTTTATGACTGTGTTGGTCAAATCTGTTAATATTATATATTAAAACGTTTATCTGAGCTAAAGGTCCTTTTTTCCCTTCTGATTTTAAAAGAAATTAAAACATTTGTGTGAGCCCCTAAAAATATTGTGGGGCTGTAAGCATTGTGCCTGTTGTACCCAGTGAATAAGTTGGCCCTGAGGTGTGCAGATCATCCCTTGATTTTTTTTCTAAAATGTATAAGGAAGATGTGGAATATACAAGCGAATATGTTCTTTTTACTCTCAATCTATTATTTTTGAATAAAGTTGAGAGAAGTCATTAAGCATATTATTAATTTACATTTCAAAGAAAGAATTTTGAATTCATTAATATGGAACTTATATTTTTGATATAGATTTCTTGTATTGTTAATTTTTGCAAAGATAATTTCAAAATTTCAATCAAATTTCAGTTTTTAAAACTAAAAATTTACTGTGTTAATATCAGTAATGAATATTCTACAGAGTTTGAAAAGATTTACTCTTCTGAGTGTATTTGCAATGAAAAATATTTTAAGCATTCTTTCCAGTTTATTTATTTTGTGAATATATGTAATACTTTTTACATAATAAATTATTTTCTAAAATAAAGCTTCATAAATTAGTTTTATGTAATAACTTATATGTCTTTTCCTGATTCTGAGAAGTTTTCTATGAATTCTTTGAGTAAAAATCTATTTTAAAAGATAACAGGCAATAATTTGTGACTAGGAAATTTCAGAGTGGCCAGGAAAAACATGCTAAAAATAGAAACTGTTTGTTTACTCTGTGCTCCACCCAGTCTAAAACACAGCCATGTGGTTGCAGACTTGGGGAAGGCCCTGTGGTAACTTGGAAGGTGTTTTTTTCCCCCCTGAGTTGCAGAGTTTAAGAGATCATTCTTATAACTTCTGAATCCTGTTTCCTTTCTTTAGCAACTCAGATAAATTATTTTTGCAAGCTGTTATCTGAAAATGAGTTTGACCATGTTCGTTTAGTTTTTAGTGTCTTATCATCCTCCTTTCTACTTATATATTTAATTTAAGCCCTGTTTCATGAAAGGAAATTTTGAGATTGGAGGTTTTACTAATAACTTATACCTCAAAATTTGTCAGTTTATAGTTTAAACTTTCCGGTGTTTTTCGTGATAGTCTAAAAAAATAGCCACTTATTTGTTCATTTTGTTACAAAAGGGGCTAGATTATGAATTTAGTTCTTGGGTAGGCTTATCACCTAGGAACAACACAACTTTATAGGACTGAATGTTAACCAGACAAGCCTGTGATTTGTGTGTACGGATAACAGAAACCATAACCACCAGAAAGGCAGCCCAGTGATACCAGTGTTGGGTCAGCCACACATTTTATTAGTCAGATGCTTGGAGCACCTACCACTATTCAGGACTCCTTGCCCAAATGCTGTTGCTTTGTTAACTCTGTGCTAAGGTGTTAGGGCATTGTGATGCCCAGTTCCCCAGAGCACTCCATTAGGGGCTTAGGCTTTGGAGTAAGCTGGCTGGTGTGAATCAGACTAGGGGTTCACCTATTGGCCTTAGTTTCCTTATCTCTAAAATGTATATAATGATGAGATTAGTTTCATTGGGTTTTTGAGAGAATTAATTGAAGTCATGCAAGTAAAGCACAGCTTTCAATAATTATTAGCAATTTTTTTTTGGTATTAGCATACAGCATAACAAAAGTCTAGATTTACTTCAGGAGTTGTGCCCTTGAAGTAGAATTTGGTTGTTTGCTTTACCTGCCTTCATAATGACTGCACGAAAGAAATAAATATCAATTCATTTCATTGTATTCAATTTGTTTTATTTCAAAACAAGTTAAATGAATCTTTAATTTTTTTTATTCCAATGATATCTATTCATGTCAATATTTTATTCCAGATGATGTTTAAGCAAATATAAATGAAAATACTGTGTGGGCTGATTTGATACTGTTTGTCATTCCTATTGTATGTTTGACTCCCTACCTCCCTTTCGTGGGTTTTCTGGCTCTCTGTTTAAACTTTTTATTATGGGAAATGGACACAAATAGAGAGAATAGTATGGTAAACTCTTATATACCCATCTCCCACCTTCAGCAGTTATCAGCTCATGGCTAATATTGTTTCCTCTGCATTCCTATCCACTTATCCCCATCCTGTGTTATTTTAAAGCAAATTCCAGACACCGTATTATCCATAAACATATTTTTACCATCCACAATATTATTATATCTGTAAAATAATAATAATTCCTCAATATCATCAACTAGCAACAGTGTTCCAATTATTTTTAAGGGCATAGCTTTAAAAAAATTAGTTTGTTTAATTTAGGGTCCAGTTAAGATCCCATACGTTTCAATGGTTGACGTGTCTCTTTTTTCTTTTAATGTACCCTAGTCAGTTCCTCATTGTCTGTGGGCAGGAGGATATAACATCCCTGGATTAGCTGAGAGCTATTGGTAGCTAACACTAAGGGCAGTTGCAGGGATTTGGACAGGGCACCCACCACATCCACTGCTTGGGGAGGTGGTGGATAATCTTCAGGCACAGGGAACAGCATAAGCCGGGACCCGTGAATGCACAGCACAGCATGTTTGGTGGAGTGACAGAGGTTGGCAGTCTGGGAGGTGGGCAGCTCAGGTTGGGGTGTTGGGGATTGAGGCTGTGTTCCAGGTGGTTTATTATACATTTTTGGTGCTGGGCTTAAAAATAGCTTGTTTATTCAGATGAAGATGAAATTAATAAAAGTATGATATGAGTAGAGACTATTGGAAATATATAATGTATCAACATACATTTATTTTCTGAAGATGTGTAATTTGGAAAATTATGGTAGTATGTGAGAAGCATCGTGACATCTTAAGTTAACTAGATATTTGGAACAAAGTATGCTTCAGCCTTCTTTCTATTTTTTCCCGTATTATAAAAGTAGTGTTAGTATATGATGACATCCCAGAGGGCAGACCATGGTTATCAGTGTGTCTCAGGAGTAATATAGAAGAGCTTATGTTATCTGCCTGCTGCACATATGTAAAAGAAATATTTTGCTTATTCAAGAGAGCAGTGTTTTAGTGTTTTTTCTAGTACATTTAAAATATTTGAAATTGTTATCCTTGTTTTGAGTTTCAGTTCTTGGTGTGGTAACTTAAAATGTACACTCTCAATATACAGGTTTTTGCTGTTACTTAATAGCAAGGACCTGTGTTCAAATTTTAGCTCTGCCACTTACTGTTTGTTGAGCAGATTGCATAACTTCTTGTAGCTTCCTCATCTAGGAAAAGGAAATAATAGTAGTGTTCCTACAGAGGACTGCTGTGCTGATTAAATGAGAGTGAATCTATTACATTTAGCACAGGGTTTGGCACACCAAAGCACCCAATGGTTTTAGATATCGCTATTTTTACTATTAGTGTTTTCTTATTAAATATATTTCAGGATCATTGATTTAAGGTACACTAAGCAGATAATGACTAAGGTATCAAGAGGATTAGGAACAAGAATATTAACTTGTATGTGTCCTGGGATTGAAATTTGCACACTGCAACCCAGATATTCTTTTATTAATATATTCTGTAACTTCCTTTCTATTCTATAACTGATATAATATTTCTCTGGAGTCCCATTTCTGTTCAGCAAAAGCCAGAGAGATATCAAAAATAATTCTGTCTTTTTTTGGTTTAAAACAACCTCCATTAGCTTAAACGCCATCTTTTTTGAATAATTCAGAAATTTAAAGATCGGGATGGTTTCTTCCTACTTTAAAGGCTCTTCCCTTCCCATTCCTAGGAAACAATATTGGTCTGACTGATTACCATTATTGTTATTTGGCTATGGCCCACTATGATCACATCACACCCACAGATTCTGCCTTCTGTCACCTTACCAAGATGAACTCGCCTGGATCCTGCCCAAAGCTGATCTCTCCATCCACACAGAAGATCTCAATCCTTCTTCCCTCCTCAGCTAATTCATAAGCAGCTCTCCCCACCTCTCCTGTAGCACCAGTTTTCACTCTCTACTGGATTATTCCTATCAGCATCAAACATTCTGAGATTTCTTTCATATTTTCTTGATGCAACTTCTCCTGCTGGCTACTGCACAATTTCTTTGCCCCCTTTGCAGCAAAAACAATTTGAAGAGTTGTCAGTGCTCACTGTCTTCAATTCCTTGCTCCTGTTTTTTTTAAAGCCACTCCCTTCAGATCCTCACTGTCACTTTTCTCCAAAGCCACTCTTGTCAAGGTCACCCATACCCTCCAAGTTCCTAAATCCCTCAAGTCAGTTTGCAGTCCTCCCCTTACTTCACCCGTCAGTAGTGTTTGGCATGGCTGATCATTCCCCTTCTTGGCACACTTACTTTGCTTGGCTTCCAGGGCTCCCTACTCTCCCAGTTCTCCTCCTGTCTCACGCATCAGTCTTTTCAGTCCCCTTTTCTGTTTGCTTCTCTTCTGTTTGCTTGCAGCATTGGAGTCATACCAGCCTTCTTTCTATCTGTTCACACTATCCTGATATTCTCATCCCGTCTTGTGGCTTTAAGTGTCATTTATATGCCAACCACTCCCAAATACACATCTCTACCCCGACTCTCTTCTATGATCCAAGCATTTATGTCCTACTAGATTTTTCCACTATATCCTACTAGATCTTTCACTTTTCATATCTGAAACACAACCCCCCCTTTTCCCCACCCAGCCTGCTCCATCTGTAGCCTTCTTTCTTAGTTTGATAATATCCTTTCAGTTGCTCAGGCCTTGGAGTCATCCTTGACTCCTTTCTTATCTCATGTACTACATCAAGTCTATCAACAAATACTTTTGGTTTTATCTTCGAGATATACCTAGTGATAGTGTGCTGTAAGTATTATTCCCAATATAGAATTTGTAATGGGGCCGGGCACGGTGGCTCACCCTGTAATCCCAGCACTTTGGGAGGCGAAGGTGGGTGGATCACTTGAGGCCAGGAGTTTGAGACCAACCTGGCCAACATGGTGAAACCCCATCTCAACCCAAAATACAAAAATTAGCTGGGCGTGGTGGCATGTGCCTATAATCCCAGCTACTCCGGAGGCTGAGGCAGGAGAATCACTTGAACCCGGGGGGCGGAGGTTGTAGTGAGCCGAGATAGCGCCACTGTGTTCCAGCCTGGGCCACAGAGCAAGACTCTGTCTCAAAAAAAAAAAAAAAAAAAGTAATGAGCACAGCTCTGATTTGAATACAGGTCTGTCAGGCTCCAAAGTTTTCTCCATAGTTTTGCATTAATATATTCTTAACTTTATATTTGCAAAGTTATTTTTATTTTAATATCATAGCTTAGTGGGAGAGTAGGGACACTATTTAAAACTAAGGAGCAGACAAAGAATACTCCAGAGTATCTTTAGAATTTACTTAGTTTGTCTCCCTAGTTCTAGGAAATCTGAATCTAACTCATATATTAGATTATATTTTCTTTGGAACAAACCCAGATCTTTAAGAAAGAGGAGTTCAGTGCCTCCTTTCCCAATTAGCTAATCATCTTTAAGCTTCACTTTTGTCATACAAAGGTGCCGGACTCCCAGAGTTCATGCAGTCACAACTCAAATGGTGAAGAGGAAACCTGAACTGTCTCTAGTTATTTTTAGGTGTTCCTGATAATCAATTTATTTGTCCCTTTGTTTTCATGAATACAGGCTGAGCATCTGTAATTCAAATATCCAAAATGTTCCAAAATCTGAAACTTTTTGAGTACCAACATGATGCCACAAGTGAAAAATTCCATACCCTAACAGCACCTTTGCTTTCAGTGTACATAAACTTTGTTTCGTACACAAAATTATTAACAATATTGTATAAAATTACCTTCAGGCTATATGTATAAGACGTATATGAAACATAAATGAATTTCTTGTATAGACTTGGATTCTATCCCTAAGATGTCTCATTAGGTATATGCAAATATTCCAAAATCCAAAAAAAATCTGAAACGCTTCTGGTTCCAAGCATTCCAGAGAAGGGATACTTAATATGTAGTAGTATATGGATGCCTTGCCTCATAGTCACCCTCCCCAGTGGTTTAATGCAACCATTAAATTATTTTTGTTTTAAAATATTTGATCTGGGTTTGAATTTATGGAAATACTTCACATGTCAGTTTTTTTTTAAAATAGCCAAATAGTGTTTCAAAATTTTATCAAGATTGTGATTGGTCTTTAACCTTAGAAGCAAAACTGACATGGAAGGATGAAACAAGTAGGTAGAATGGTGAATTTTGGTATTCATGTGTTTGGACATCTGTGTCCTTATCAAAAGAAAGAATGTATATAGTTGGACAAAATTGAAGGTCCATGTGGTATATTTAGAAAATATTACTTGTTAGTGGTTTAACATGTGTATAGTGGTTTTACTTCAAGCACTTTCAAAGATTTGAGTTTGTTTCTGCCCTTGTAACACTTCAACAGTCATATTAGTTTGCTTTACCATTTTTCTTTGAAGGGAACTGAGACTGATTCAGTTGTGCAAGGTGATGAGCAACATTGCTCAAAAAGCCAGAAATAGATTTGTGGGCTCCTGACTGTGAGACCAGGTGCTCTCT
Source organism: Pan paniscus (assembly GCF_029289425.2). Lineage (NCBI taxonomy): Eukaryota > Metazoa > Chordata > Mammalia > Primates > Hominidae > Pan > Pan paniscus. Next base: position 16,905,231 of record NC_085926.1, read on the forward strand.
CCACTGAATTATTCTGCTTTCTTTGACTGTTTTCTTTGCTTTAAAAAATATTAATGCACAATTCTGAATTACTGTTGACTGTGAGATAAATTCATGTTAGATCTATAAATAATGCACTTTCCAACCAAACCAGCCAATGGAACAAAACGCTTTTTGAGACATTGGTGTTGGAAGATGGCCTCCTCCCACCAGCTGTCTGTATTCTCATCATCCCCCACATCTGTCCCATTGTTTCTGATGCTGGTACCAGGCTCCTGTCTCCAACACATGCTTAGATAATTACAAGAATTAACCTCCCTTCCTTCTGTTCTTCTCCCTTTCCCCCAAATCCTTTTTCACAATTTCCAGATTAGTTCTCCTACAGCACTACTTTGTGAAATTCTCTCAACATGTTCTATGATACCCTTTGCTCTGAGGCTGAAGCCCTAACCTTCCTCTTGGTTTCCAGGACCTCCCATGTATCATCAGTACTACTCTAGCATCTTCTCCTGCTTCTCACCAACCTCCGTCTTGGCCAGACTGGGCCTCGCAAGCTGACATTACTTCACCTCCCTTGTAGTCTTGTAATCTGTACCCTATTCCAGAATTACTCTCCCTCTCCTTTTGGTTAGCAAGCCCAGCTTTCCTCTAGGGACTTTTCTTACCCATTCGCTGGAAATTTGGTTGTAGGTGTGCCCTGTATCTTTTATCTAGTAAGACTCTTCTGTGGGTTTACTAATTTTCATTTAGAAAGAGGATCACTACCTAATGATGTAAGGTGTGGTGTAAAATTTTTCTCAATTATATTTTCAGATTATTGCTGGGATTCTGTTATGATTAGTAAGCAAACGAATTAATATTTTAATGGTTGACTGCCTTCTGATATGTTTACCTCAAATTATATCATTTTAAATTATAGATTTAAATTTTAAGAAAAACAAATATTTACATTTAGTCAAAGATTTTGTGAAATGACCTTGTTTTGAGAAAGAGAAATGAAGTCCAATTACTGAATAGAATATGAATATATAAATATATTTATGTATGTGTATATATGTAAAAAATAGCTGTCATGTAGTCATTATTTTTGTGACAGTGTATTGCTAAAAAATCTTCATAATAATTTTGAATAGAACACTGGGGGTGCTAGATTTAGAAATTAATGATTTTATGGAAGAAAGATCTGCCTGTAAATTTTGCTCCTATTATGAAAAAAAGGGAGACCCTTATTTCAAATTATCGAAATACAGGGACTGTAGCATTAATGTAACACCCACTATAATGTGTTTCTTTTAAAAATGTTTTCTTCAACACCCTGTGATATATGACTTGCCAGATTCTCTGATCCTGGGGCCCTTTAGCAACCATGCTATGTGTTGTCATAATGTTTTAAATTTGTGGCTCTAAAATGCAATTCAATTGTGTTTAGCCAGTGTTGATCTTTTTCTTTCTTCTTAATTTGGGACTTTCAGTGTATGCCATTACTTATGAGAAATGCTTTAGTTATGAGTTGTGGAGACAGAAAGTAGTTGGAGAGAAAATTAAGGTAACTCTAACATAGATCTTAATATAGTCTATAAAGTTTTCATGAGGATAATAAAGTGAGTTTTATATGTGGAGAAATATATAGAACAGTGAGTGGAGGAATTAGGGAGCAACATATTCAATTTAATTTTCTTAAACACTAATATGATCTAAGAGAAAGATCATAAGAAAGTTGTCAAGTTTTCTAAAAGAAAGAAAGTTTTCAAAAGATGTGTTTCTCAAATTCATCTGTCATTAAAATTAGTATGTTGAATTGGATTCTCAGCTTATAAATTAAAATATAAGTGTTCTTACATGATAAACTGAATTTAAATTTCAAGGTTTTTTTTTTCTCTTGGTGGTCCAATTTCATTGTATTAAAATATGTAGGTATCTATCTTTTTGCGTAGATTTGGTAAACTTTGGTTTTCATGAAGTTAAAATGAATGATTAAAAATTTGTATAGAATTTGTTAGCGTCTTCTTGTTACAGGATTTAGGGGGTATGTGTGATTTAAAGATTAATTCATAAAATATTTCTTTATTTATTTTATGTATTTTTTATTGTTTTTAGAGACAGGGTCTCACTCTGTCACCCAGGCTGGAGTGCAGTGGCATGAACATAGCAGCCTCAACCTCCTAGACTCAAGTGACCCTCTCTCCTCAGCCTCCTGAGTTGCTGAGACATACAGTCAAATGCCACAATGTCCAGCTAATTTTTAAATTTTTCTGTAGACAGGAGATCTTGCAGTGTTGCCCAGGCTGGTCTTGAACACCTATCTTCAAGTGATCCTCCCACCTCAGCTACCCAAAGTGCTGGGATTATAGGCATGAGCCACTGCCTCTGGCCTAAAATATTTGTATAAATTGAAAGACAATACTTTTGAGTTTAAGGAAATGAAGATTTGATCTGCTTATAAAGCTGTCTTAGTAGACGGATGTTGGAACAAATCAATTAAAACATATCTTTTATAATGTGGTAAAACAAAATTAACATAAGCTGAGCAATGCATAACATTAGTGAACATTCTTCTCGCTATGAGGTTCATGCTTTTGATAAAGGTCTAGAAGTTGCTTCAGACGTCATTGAAATTTTTATATTTATTCTCACCTTGCCTATTTATTTATTTACCTTGCAGTCTTTTTTATTTTTAAGGTGAGAGATTCTGGGTACTAATATACACACATTCACTGTACACTGATATTTAGCCAAAACATGAAATATAAAAATCTGGCATATATTTACTGTTAGAATCTTTGAAATTTTTCTGTGTGTATTTCCTGTTATAGTTATTCATGCTCCATAATTCGTGGGTTTTCTTGGCACTGGCAACAGTTACTTCCCTGTGGTTTAGATATATTTTTTTGTAGTATAGGTAGGTTTCTTTGCTGCTCTCATATTTTTCCTTTTAATTTTATTATTTTTTTCCTCTTCTTATTCAGATAGTGTTTCATCTCTGTCATTAGGAAACTACTTCTCATTGATTTATTCTGTTTATGCAGTTTTTCCTTCCAAATTCATCAACTGAACTATGGGAAACTTTGTTTCTTAAAAGGTTATTTTGACATTATTTGGGTCAGGCCAGGTTTCACATAGGGAAAAGGACAATGCTTCTGCTTTGCCTTCCCATCCACCACTAACAGCTTTGTGAAAGGAGAGAGAAGTAGAAGGAAAGGATAGAGAGAGAAGGAGGGACGCCTCATTCAGCTTACATTTCAGAAGCAGGGAATGCAATAAATAACATGAAGAAAGTCCAGGCTTAACTCGCTTACACCTCAGGAGGTGATTCACGAGCATGTAACACAGCCTGCTAAGGTTTCCATTATTCATAATTAATTAAATCAAAGCATGCTTAGTAAGGGCCCATAATCTTAAAAAGCATTCTGTGTTTTCATCTGACTAAAAGTTTTTCCTTCGCTTATTGCAGACGACAGCTGACTTTAATATTATAGCACCAGCACGGTACAGTTGACTCAGTAAACCTGCCACACTGTGGAACAGAGGTTTGGGGAAGAATGTGGAATGTGAAATATAAGATTATTCAGCCCCTTAAAACAATGACTATCCAAATATGTTGCTTTTGAGCTGGTAGTTTCTCACTTATTTTGTTTAAAAAAATATAACATCCTTTGTTGGGTTATAGGTTTCACTGAGGCAGATGGGTTTCTATAGTGAATTAGTCCCTGCATCTACTGAGAGTATCTTCCCTCCAGCATTAAAGAAGGAAAATAAGAAAATGGCCCATAGCATAGAGGAATGGTCAGGTGGGAAGTAGCTTCTCCTTAAATTATTTCTGATGGAAAAAATATATTCTGGAGCTTGGCATTTGAGTTCATTATTGCCAAAACTCCAGGAATAACTTTCTGCCAAGAGCACCCAGTATGTCAAAGAAAATATTCTAAAAGAAGTAAATTAATACCATCCATGTAAAGAATCAGTGGCATTGTGGCATCAAATGAATGTGCTTCATATAATGCTATCATCTTTTTAATTAAGAGGAAAAGTCCAAATAATTGATGATGAACATTTACAATTACTTTGATATCAATTACTTAAAGAGACCTAAACCATAAATATATTACAGAATTTTGAAAGATAAAAGATAAAGATAGTTAAAATCCTTGATTTTTCCTCTTTGGTATTCAAGGCTGTATGGTTACTTATATCTTTGGCTTCCTTCTCTCTTTTGTGATCGTACATTATCCATGTGTCATCCTGTACCTCAAAGGGTGGAGGAACAACTTGTGTGTTCTTTATCTCCCCACCTCCCCTTGCCTGTGTTCTTTGTCGTATGAGCCCCTGGGAGACTCATAGTTTCCTCAGTAGGTTGCCTGGCAGTAACTGGAGAATGAGATAGCTATGCTATAAAAGGCTCTTCCTTCCCTGGCCCAGCCTTTTCCTGGTACTTAGCCCCTTTCTGTCCTTCACATCCGGATGTACATAGGACACGGTCCCATTTTGTTAAGGACACACATCCTCTGTGTAACAGTGTATTCCTCTTCCTTTCAATTAGAGTCATGTCTGAAGGATCTTTTTAGCTTTCTGGGCTATCTGGTTACCTAACCAATAAATTAGAATAATTAGTCCTATTACTAGGTTCAGCAGTAATGTAGAGTCTTAACAGCTTTTGTTTTAGGTCAAAACATGCTCATTTGGTTACCTACAAACTGTATAACAAACCACCTCAAACTTAGTGGCATAGAACAGTGACCATTTTTTTATGATCATGAATTCTGTGGGTTGACAGTTTGAACAGGACACATCAGAAATGTCTTGTCTCTGCTCTCTGATGTCTGGGGCTTCAACTAGCTGGGGGGATTCTGATGACTAGAAGCTGGAGGGTTCACTTCCAGGATGGCTTCCATACTCACATGTTGGGTACCTTTGCAGGGATAGCAGGAATGTTGGGCTCAGCTGAAAGTGTCAGCCAGAGTGTCTATGTGTAGCCTCTCCACTCGTGATAGTTCCAGATAGTTGGATGTTCCCCAGAGTAAGCCTCCCAGGAGAACTAGATAAAAGCTGCATGGCCTCTTCTGACCTAAGCTTAGAAGTTACACTGAGTCACTTTGACTGCATTCTTTTAGTTACAAGTGATTCATAGACCAGCACTGATTCAGAGAGATGGAAATGAGACCCCACTCCTTGATGGGGGAGTGGCAGGTGCACACTGAAGAGGATCATGTAGGATGCAATATTGTGGTGGTCATCTTGGGAACTTATGCAAAAGGGAAACTCAGTCATCTTGATGTTTTGATTCCATAATGCCAGACTTCTGTTTTCTTATGTGAATCATTCAAATGTCTCATTATTTGAAAATTTGATATTATGTAGAAAAAATTTGGATGAGTACGTGAATATTCCCCTTTTTACCTATGTATATTACCATCTGACAGATAACTTTTGCATGACTGAATCAAAGGAGCACTGTTCAACACAGTCTTGGTTCATACCCTTAATCTGAGAAACTAAAGTAAGGCTATAAGATTGTGCCAGGTTATTATAAGGAAGAACAGATTATCACTGTGAACTTTACAGTCAGCAAGGCATTTAAACCAGGAAGACAAAAGGAGAGAGATGTTAAAACAATAGATAGTTTTTGTGCTTTATATGAAAATCTCATTTTTTAAGTAGCTGGTTATTGAAAAATTATATATTTATGACAGAGAAGACTTTAACTATTAATCACAAAATTCAATTTGTGTCTCAGTGATAAAGCGATTTCCTCCTTTTCTGCTATTTATGATAGATTTTTAGGTATGAAAATGCAATTAATTTCAAAGAATAATAGGTGAGTCTGGGAACCAAATAGGAAAATAGTCTCTTTATGCAATGTATGGAAAGTCCCCTAATGTTAATGGCTATACTGGCTCTAAATAGTATGCCACAGAGAGATGCATTTTGGGGTTTGAACAATAGCTTCATATTACCGTAATAGTTAAGGTGATGGGACAGAATTATGTTCCACAGGATGTAGAATTACCATAACTTTATGTGTTGAAGGAAAAAGGCTAAGCCAGTATAATGACCTGGGCAAGGACTTCACTTTGCTGGGTCTCAGTTTCTTCATCTATAAAGGGCTGAAACCTCACCTAGTTATATAATTCTTTGATTTTGTTGCTCTTTGTGCTCACATAGCACTGGAATAAAGCAGTCAAAGTTAATGTTAAATATAGGAGTACAAAGGTCATTCAGCTAAGTTTCAGAAAGTTAATAAATCCTAATCACTTTACACTTGACAGCATGTATAAACTTGTATCCACTAATCCCAAAAGTTAAATAGAAGTACTTCAGGAAAACTCTGGATTAAATAAATTATTTAAAAATATATGGACATCATTCTTAAACTTAGAGCAGTTGTTAACCATAATACTTCGTTGTGAAATAGTTTAATTAAAATTTTTAGTTTTATTTGTTTGAACCAAAAAACTGAATTCACTCATTTGGAGCCAAAATTTAAATTACTAAATAATAATTTAATAGGAAACAGTACAGTTGAATTTCTGAAACTTGTTCTTCTGAGTTTAATAGTGCCTTTATATACTAGCTAGTTTGAAGTCTAGGCACTGCATTATTTTTGTACTATTTAGTTATAAGGTATTAGGAATTTGTCCATTTCACCTACATTTTCAAATTTATTAGCATAATGTTCATCAAATTATCTCGCCTTTTTACAACCCACTGCATATGTAGTTTTGTTCCTCTTTTCCTTACTAGAATTGTTTGTCCTTTTTTACTGATCAGGTATGCCAGAGATTTATCAGTTTCATAATCTTTTTAAGCATTAATTTGTGGCTTTGTTGATTTTATGTATTGTTCTATTGTATCCCTTTTCGGTTTCATTAATTTCTGATTTTATCTTTATTATTTCCATTATCCTTATTTCTTTACTTTTTCTTTCTTTGGGTTTATTCTTTTTGCTATTTTTCTGACTTTTAAAGTTGTGTGCTTAGCTCTTTAATATTTAGCCTTCCACTAGCTTGTGAATTCTGCAGCCTATATAGTTGGCCTACAGAAAAAGTATACTCCTTATGACTGGCCTTTTTTGGAGTCTGGTTGAGGGGACACCTATTTTCTTGGAGGTGCTTCCCTCAGAGTGAGGAAGAGTCACCTGAGGTATTGGCACATGCATAAGTGTTCTTCTTGGGAATCCTCATTGCGAAGATTCTGTGAACGTGAACTTCTGAAATGGTATTTTCTGTAAGCTGTGGGGTCAGAATTAACAAAGCAATTGAAAATTCACTCAGGCAAATTATAGAATAATGAATATCCATATATGTACCACATATATGGCATCTGTCTAAAACTTAATCACCAGAGTATAATCTTGTCAACCCCAATTTTATTTTCCTGACTGCCTCTGAGAGTAGAAATCAGTGAGGCAAATATCCTGTGTGTTTTTACACAAATTGAAATTATTTTTCCATAATATTTTGTTAATGGTACTGTTTGTGTTTGTAGTTGGAGTTACTTTGTCACCTCTGAAGCATCTTCCACACTGTAGCATGTGAATGGAACAATAGGTACTTGAGTCACTTGATCATGGATTCCAGATTCTGGAACAGCCTCTTTAGAAGGCAACAGAGGATATTATTTACTGATTTGAGCGGCTTTAGAATATCATTTAACTTTTTAAAATTATATTTATTAGATATGATCTTAATCTTTATATATTTTTCTTTTATAGATGATATAATAAGGCATTATTAGTATTGTATAATTCTCAAGGGTATTCCACATAAATATTTAAAGTTAATTTATAAAAGTTAATTTTATTGCTTACTATGATTATATGACAAATTCTCACTTATTGAGAATCTGAACTGGAAAGGTCAACCAAAAATTTAAAAGCAGATATATAAATTAGGGCGAGAGATAACGAGAGCAAGTGCTTTGAGCCCTGTGAGTGGCTATTACACACTAGCATGGCTATTGATGAGGGTGGAGAGGGCCTTTAGGGAGGGCATACTTAAAGAATGCAGGAGTGAAAATGCTTGTATGGTGTTTTAATTCATTTTAAAACTGTATTTTCTTCTCATTTAACCATAGGCCACTCAGTTCCTCAAATACTGTGAATAAATAGGATTTTATTGGATTGATAACCACTGTATTACAACCACTACTACATGAGAATACAAGAAAACAGTTTGAATACTAATTTCTCGCACCAAATCATAATCTATAAATGTGTTTTGGTAATTCCACATTTATAGCTTTCCTTTATTTTTGTCCTTTAAAGGAAGTTTGGTGTGGTAATGGCCATTAAAATTATTTCTCATTTCAATGAAAGTTTGAATTAGGAATTTTATGCAGATGAACAAAACAGATTAAGGCCATTTTTTGAAAAGGTGCTTAACATTTTGACTGAAAAGCATCTTTAAACATTACAAGTTTTATTTTATTTGTGGGCCTAGCTTATATGGTAAGTTTTCCTAAGGGCATGGAGCAAAGCTCTCAGCTTCTTAAGTGTGTTTATAGCAACAAATACATGCTACATGGTAGGGAGAGAGCTAGTCAGATATTTTAGTCATATATTTTTAAAATGGACTGTTCCAGAATAAGGTTGCCTTTGAAAAGAGTCTTTCAAATAATTAGTGTCAAGTAGATTATTTTAGTTTTAATTTAATCATCTGTTTCATCATATAAGAAAGCTTTCAATATCGTGACCAAGGGATTGGGGCGGTCCGATGTATTGGAAATGTGACTTACTTGCTCCAGACACTTTGAGAAAGTGTGAATTGGTGAATCTCACATCCATTCTTGGCAAGCTGATAGAGTATCTAGGAAAGGGTAAGATTATTGAACACATGAGCTGAGAATAATCTTTTGAGGAAAACAGTATCTGGATTTTCCTAAAAGGGGATCTTATTTCAACAGACTTTCAGCATTCTTCAAAGGCTAGGTGAGGATGTGGATGAGAAAAACAGGAGATGTACTGCTCCCTGTATATTACAACAATGTGAAATAGAAGTGTGGCAGACTTTGAGGGAACAAGATTCTAAATTCCCAGAATATCGCGAATTTATTTTCATATACCAGTGCGGAATTTTTTTCTGAAGACAGGTGTAAATCATTTTAACATGATCTTTATAACCACCGCCTTTCTATTAATCAGGCAATCATCAAGAAAGAATTTGATTGTGAAGGGTCCAGATTGAACTGTTCTTTAAGTAAGGACACAGGAAATATGAAGATAACTGTATGGAAAAGTCTCATCCAAGAAACCGGAAGCTATGGGAAAAGGAAAAGTGAAGATTCTTTGACTTTAGCAGGTCGGTTGAGTTATACATATTTTTAGCAGAGCAAAAAAAGAGAGAAGAAAGTTGCATGCAACTATTTAAAAAGAATGTGATACAACAAAAGCTATTTTTAATCTATGTCAGGGTAGGAGGAAAATTTATACTTTTTAATAGTTATGAACTTTTAAAATTCGTATGAAGCAGAATCTTTACCGCTAGAAGAATTTGGCTCTGCAGTTTTTGTTATGTTAAAACTTATTCAGGAAGAATTTCAGTATTCAGATTTCAGCACTCTGATTTAGAGTTTTAGTAGGAATGCTAAGTCAAACCTATTTTAAGCATATTACCTCCCTCAAAGCTTTAAAACAATTCTGAAATTTTATGAAGGTCTAAAATTGGTAACTTTAAAGATTTAAAATCACTTCATGCTTTTCTAACTGGATGGAACTTTCTTTGATGCATTGTGTCTCAACTGTCATGAAAGATTACTTCCTTTCTCAAAAGAAATCATTCCTAAGATCTCATAATTCCACCATATATAGCTATGGAGGAGGCCAAATTAGGGAAATATGTCTTCCTATGCATGTGTGCGTTTATACTCTTCCTATGCATGTATGCATTTTTAACAGAGGGCTTAGAAACAATATTAGGTGCTGTTGAAGATATCCTGTATGGGATATTTCTGTCAGTATTGTACCAAATATCACAATTGGGAATGAGCAAATGAAACTCTACCTGTGAATGGGCATAGAATACTTTCCTAGCCCATAGTAATAAAAATAAAAATATTATTAAGAAAAAAATATATTAAGAAAAAATAATGTTAGAGACAGCTAAATATACCACCTCAAAAGAGGGTAAAGTACAGGGTTTAATAAAAGACAACCCTTCCCTCACCCACCCTCCATCAAGGCATCCATTAATACCTTGGAGAAACAGAAAAGCTTCTGAAGGCAAAATAGTGCATATGAAACCTTGATTTCCCTATCAATACTTACTGTAAAGGTGAAAAAAAGGATTCATTTGAGAAAACAATAACCCCTCTATAATACATATTTAAAATATAGCACCCTCTTTCTAAGAATGAATTTAAAAGATCACTAAGTATAATAAAATATTTTTAAGTGTCAAAATAAGCTTGGCTCCCCCACAACCACCAACCAGCCATTAAAATGTGATTTGTGTTGGAATACCTGACCAGAGTGACTCAGACTCTACAACATCTAGGGTAGGGGTCTTAGTCTTTTGTCTCCTGTTGGAGGGATAAGGGAGAGCTCAGTCCATAACAGTGGCTGTTCACCACCCTGGTGATTTGAGAGTGGAGGTGGGGGCAGGCAGCTGATTAGCTGGAGGGCAGGTATCACATCAGGTGATCTAGCAGTGAGGAGAGGGGAAGACCAGGGAGGTTGCAGCACAGCTGCAAAAGGAGCAAGAGAGCAATGACAGCAGAAGGCTGAAGACCAGTGAAAGTGGCCAGGGTTGCGCAGGCAGAGGCTTGGATTTCTGCCTGCCATTTCCTCTTGCCCTCTTCAGGGTCTTTAGCACAGCACCTACCTCTCAATGGACTTTTATTGACAAGGAATTCTATTCTTTCAGCCTTTCACTCTTCTTGTGTCAGAAACACCTGGTGGCATGGGGCTTGGTTCATTTGCCCTTCATACACTCACATAACCACTTCTGTTAGTACCACCCTTAATTAAACATTATTTTTCATTTGTCATCAGATTTGGGGAGTTTTCAGCCATTATTTCTTCAAATATTCTTTCTGTGCCTTCCTCTCCTCTCATTGTGGAACTCCTATTATGCATATATTGGCATAATTAATGGTGTCCTACCAGTTTCTTAGACTACTCATTTTCCTTCATTTCTTTTTCTTTCTGCTCCTCAGATTGGGTAATCTCAAGTGACCTATCTTCAAGTTTACTGATTCCTTCTGCTGTTGAGCCCTTCTAGTGAAATTTTCTTTTAAGTTATTATACTTCTCAACTCCAGAATTTCTGTTTGGCTCCCTTTAAAAAGTCATTTTGATCTATTTGTTGATCTTCTCTGTTTGGTAAGACATCATTCTCATGATTTCCTTTAGTTCTTTGTGCACGATTCCCTTTAGCTCTTTGAGTGTATTTAACATGGTTGATTAAAAATCTTTGCTTAGTACATCCAATGTGGGGTTTCCTCAGGCAGTTTTTACTAGTTGCCTTTTTTCCTGTGTATGGGCAATACTTCATTCCTTTGCATACCATGTAGTTTTGTTGAAAACTGTAATTTTTAATATTATAATGTGGCAACTCTGGAAATGAGATTTCCCCCACTCCCCAGGGTTTGTTGCTGCTTATTGTAGTTGTTGTTTTTGATTTGGTTAGTGACATTTCTATACTAATTTTATAAAGTCTATATTCTTTATCATATATGTCCATTGAAGCTTCTGTTCCATTAGCTTAGCAGTCAGTTAGTGATTGACAGAAATTTCCTCAAACACCTGGGATAAAATACCAGAAACAACTCTAGTCTTTGTACTTGGCTTCTGTGTATATGTCGAAACATATTTTAATACTGAACCAGCAGTTTACAACTCTGTCTTAGCCTTCACTTCCTATTTGCACAGACCCTGGAGGTCAGCCAGAGGTGAGAGTTTAGGGGTATCTCAGGTCTTTCCTGAGCATGCACTCGGCCCTAGCAAGTTAACCTTTTCTATATCCTACAGTCACTCTCTGTTGGACTATACCAGTTAAAGGTCATTGGCAGAGAAAATGCAGAGTGATAGATTTCTCCTTTCACTCTATAAGGGCCACTGCCCTGTTTCCAGCAGCACCATGGAGGGTAGTTTACCAGCATTGTTCAGTATAAGTCAGTGATTGCAAATAACCACGATATTCTTAAAGCAATGATTTTTACTAGGTATTAGAGTATACCTCTAGGTCAGGATTTTAGATTTTATTCAGCTTGATTCCATGTATATGGAATTTAAATCTACAGAATACAGGTTTGTTTTTTTTTTTTGAGATGGAGTCTCGCTCTGTCACCCAGGCTGGAGTGCAGTGGCACAATCTCGGCTCACTGCAACCTCTGCCTCACGGGTTCACACCATTCTCCTGCCTCAGCCTCCCATGTAGCTGGGACTACAGGTGCCTGCCATCATGCCCCGCTAATTTTTTGTATTTTTAGTAGAGACAGGGTTTCACCATGTTAGCCAGGATGGTCTCAATCTCCTGACCTCGTGATCCGCCCACCTCAGCCTCCCAAAGTGCTGGGATTACAGGCGTGAGCCACCGCGCCCGGCCAGGGTTTTTTTTTTTTTTAATGTAAAATGATTTAGGCCAGTATGGTTAACCAGCATGTACACTTAGAATTCCAAAATTCTGTTTGCACATATATTTATCTTAGCCAGTTCAAGTTATAAACATGAGCTCTATTGCTCATTTTCTTTATTGCTGCTATCTAATGTTTTTAATTTTTTGAGATGCAATTCTCATACCATACAATCTATTTTTTAAGGGCATACAATCCATTAGTTTTATTGTATTTATAGTTATGCAACCATTACCACTATCTAATTGCAGAACATTTTCATGTCTCTTTTCATACCTTGCCCAATAACAGTTACTCCCAGTCCCTGGCAACCACTAAATTACTGTCTCTCTGAATTTGCCTTTCCTAAACATTTTATATAAATGGAATCATACAATATATGGCCTTTTCCAACTGGCTTCTTTCACTTAGCATAATACTTTAAAGGTTCATCCATGTTGCAGCATGTATCAATACTTCATTCCTTTTTATGTCTGAATAAAATTCCATTGTATGGATATGCCACAGTTTATCTATTCATCAGTTAAAGAACATGTGAGTTATTTCTACCTTTTGGCTATTATGGACTATGCTGCTATGATCATTAGTATACAAGTTTTTGTGTGGATGTATATTTTAATTTCTCTTTGGGTATATATCTAGAAGTGGAATTGATGGGTTCTATGGTAACTCTATATTTAGTTTTTTGAAAAACTGTGAGATTGTTTTCTAAAGCAGCCCAATTTGCTTTTAGGTGACAAGTTCAAGTTCACAAAGAAAAGGAGTGGGCCATATTGTCTTATACTTCTATAAATGAAATGTTTCAAATGCTGACAATTTGCAAGGAGAATGTCTGCATGAAAACAGTTAAAATTATTATTATTTTTGATCAGCCTCCCCAGAGCTTCTGAGTATTACTGCCATGCCCATCAGAATTAAGTCTTTTGCTGATTCTTCATGATAATTGACATTTCTATTTAATCAGCTTTAAGTTGCTCTCAAACAAACAAAAAAAGCCCATTATTCATAATCAAATGCTCCAGAATCAGACAGATGCAAGGGCTGGCTTTACTACTTCCTAGCAGTGTCACTTTGAGGAATAATGCCTTTTCTTGAAGAAAAACTTCATTTTCCTCCTCTGTAAAGTGGGATTAACAGTATCTACCTCTAGATGTTCCTGTATTAGAATGAGGTCATGTATGCAAAGCAGTTGCCTGGCATTTCCTAAGTGCTAAATAAATGTTAACTATTATTATTATTATTACTGTTATGTCATTATTTAAATGTAATTTTTTGAAAGATAAATAATGTCTTAAAATACTCTCTGAAACTACTTAGAGACAAAGCCTATTTTAATATAGTGATCAGATTTTTCATCTAGCAAACAAAATCATTTATAATCAAAACCTTTTTTTTTTTTGAGACAGAGTCTCCCTCTGTCTCCCACGCTGGAGTGCAGTGGCGCAATTTTGGCTCACTGCAGGCTCTGCCTCCTGGATTCACGCCATTCTCCTGCTTCAGCCTCCCGAGTAGCTGGGACTACAGGCACCCGCCACCATGGTTGGCTAATTTTTTGTATTTTTAGTAGAGACGGTTTCACTGTGTTAGCCAGGATGGTCTCGGTCTCCTGACCTTGTGATCCACCTGCCTTGGCCTCCCAAAGTGCTGGGATTACAGATGTAAGCCACCGCGCCCGGCCACATTTTTTTTTAAGGCTAAGGAAGAACGGGAAGTGGGTGGCTGAAAAAAATCAATTAAAAATATTTATTTGCTAGTTATTCATTTTGTCCTTGATATGTATTTAATTTAAAGCAATTTATTTTTCTTTTCTTTCTTCCCTGAAGCAAATGTAATTTGAACACAGACTAGTTTTTTTTATAGCTAAAGTGAAATGTTAAACAAAATCGTCATCCCTTTTAGCACTACCTTTAAGTTATTCTTTTTTTTTTTTTAATTTTATTTTATTTTTATTGATCATTCTTGGGTGTTTCTCACAGAGGCGGATTTGGCAGGGTCATAGGACACTAGTGGAGGGAAGGTCAGCAGACAAACAAGTGAACAAAGGTCTCTGGTTTTCCTAGGCAGAGTGTTTGTGTCCCTGGGTACTTGAGATTAGGGAGTGGTGATGACTCTTAACGAGCATGCTGCCTTCAAGCATCTGTTTAACAAAGCACATCTTGCACCGCCCTTAATCCATTTAACCCTGAGTGGACACAGCACATGTTTCAGAGAGCACAGGGTTGGGGGTAAGGTCATAGATCAACAGGATCCCAAGGCAGAAGAATTTTTCTTAGTACAGAACAAAATGAAAAGTCTCCCATGTCTACTTCTTTCTACACAGACACGGCAACCATCCGATTTCTCAACCTTTTCCCCACCTTGCCCCCCTTTCTACTCCAGAAAACCGCCATCGTCATCATGGCCCATTCTCAATGAGCTGTTGGGTACACCTCCCAGACGGGGTGGTGGCCGGGCAGAGGGGCTCCTCACTTCCCAGTAGGGGCGGCCGGGCAGAGGCGCCCCTCAGCTCCCGGACCGGGTGGCTGGGCAGGCGGGGGGCTGACCGCCCCCATCTCCCTCCCGGACGGGGCGGCTGGCCGGGCGGGGGGCTGACCCCCCCACCTCCCTCCCGGACGGGGCAGCTGGCCGGGCGGGGGGCTGACACCCCACCTCCCTCCCGGACGGGGCGGCTGGCCGGGCGGGGGGCTGAGCCCCCCACCTCCCTCCCAGACGGGGCGGCTGGCCAGGTGGGGGGCTGACCCCCCCCACCTCCCTCCCGGACGGAGCGGCTGGCCGGGCGGGGGGCTGACCCCCCCACCTCCCTCCCGGATGGGACGGCTGGCCGGGTGGGGGGCTGATCCCCCCACCTCCCTCCCGGATGGGGTGGCTGGCTGGGCAGAGGGGCTCCTGGCTGGGCAGAGGGGCTCCTCACTTCCCAGTAGGGGCGGCCGGGCAGAGGCGCCCCTCGCCTCCCGGACGGGGCGGCTGGCCGGGCAGGGGGCTGAGCCCCCCACCTCCCTCCTGGACGGGGCAGCTGGCCGGGCGGGGGGCTGACCCCCATCTCCCTCCCAGACGGGGTGGCTGCCGGGCGGAGATGCTCCTCACTTCCCAGACGGGGTGGCAGCCAGGCGGAGGGGCTCCTCACTTCTCAGACGGGGCAGTTGCCAGGTGGAGGGTCTCCTCACTTCTCAGACGGGGCGGCCGGGCAGAGACGCTCCTCACCTCCCAGACGGGGTCGCAGCCGGGCCGAGGCGCTCCTCACATCCCAGACGGGGCGGCGGGGCAGAGGCGCTCCCCACATCTCAGACGATGGGCTGCCGGGCAGAGACGCTCCTCACTTCCTAGATGGGATGGCGGCCGGGACGAGGCGCTCCTCACTTCCCAGGTGGGATGGCGGCCGGGCAGAGACGCTCCTCACTTTCCAGACTGGGCAGCCAGGCAGAGGGGCTCCTCACATCCCAGACGATGGGCAGCCAGGCAGAGACGCTCCTCACTTCCCAGACGGGGTGGCGGCCGGGCAGAGGCTGCAATCTCCGCACTTTGGGGGGCCAAGGCAGGCGGCTGGGAGGTGGAGGCCGTAGCAAGCCGAGATCACGCCACTGCACTCCAGCCTGGGCACCATTGAGCACTGAGTGAATGAGACTCCGTCTGCAATCCCGGCACCTCGGGAGGCCGAGGCTGGCGGATCACTCGCGGCTAGGAGCTGGAGACCAGTCCGGCCAACACAGCGAAACCCCGTCCCCATCAAAAAAACACGAAAACCAGTCAGGCGTGGCGGCGCGCGCCTGCAATCGCAGGCACTCGGCAGGCTGAGGCAGGAGAATCAGGCAGGGAGGCTGCAGCGAGCCGAGATGGCAGCAGTACAGTCAGCCTTTGGCCTGGCATGAGAGGGAGACCATGGAAAGGAGAGGGAGAGGGAGACGGGAGAGGGAGAGGGAGAGGGAGACGGGAGAGGGAGAGGGAGACGGGAGAGGGAGAGGGAGACGGGAGAGGGAGAGGGAGAGGGAGACGGGAGAGGGAGACGGGAGAGGGAGAGGGAGAGGGAGACGGGAGAGGGAGAGGGAGACGGGAGAGGGAGACGGGAGAGGGAGAGGGAGACGGGAGAGCTTTAAGTTATTCTTTACGGAAGAACTGGGTGAACCCTTCACAGAATGTTTGCAAAACACCTGATGCACAATGTGGTGTAAACTGTCAGATTTCTCTTTAGTTTTTTAATAGTGACCAAAGTGAATATTTTTCCAGTGATTGCTCCATAATATTATGCTACAAATGTGTTGTACATAAAAGATTGATAATAAAATACAAAAAAACATGAAATAAACAATAGAAGACAAATATGATAATAGGCAAGAATGGTTAGCAAACATTCTGATCAAACCTTTTTTGTTAGTTTAAAAGGAATGCATCATTGCTTAGTCTTTGTTCTAAATGAGATGTCCCATTATCTGTATCTGGGGCATGAACAAGTTTTCATGGCTTGGTGGCATCAGAAGTTTAAGAGCTGGAAGGGACTTTGGTTGTAAAGGTTGGTCTAGCACAGGGTTTCTCAACCTGGGCACCACTGACAATTTTGCATTGATAATTATTTGTTGTGGGGGCTGTTCTGTGCATTGTAGGATGTAGGCTCTACCCACTAGATGTCAGTAGTGCAGGGTTCCCCCTACCTGCCTGTTTCCCCCGCCCCCACCACACACAATGAGAACCACTGATCTGGGGTTTGCCAAAGTGTACACTCCATGGAGCACCACTCATGTTGGAGGGGCTGGGATACTCCAGGAAAATATTCTGTTGTCAAATAAGTTTGGGAAACCCTTATTTAGACAACAGCAAAAAATTGTCAGAGCTTTCAATGTGATATCTAAAGTGAATTGCCAGGAGGCGAACATGCAGCATGTTTCAGCTTATTTGACAGCAGCCCGTTTTTCAAAGGCAGCTTGCAGGATGGAACATACTCCCATTCCTGTGCTCCAACTCTCATTTTCCAGGTGAGGAAATTGAGGTCTAGGGAGGTTACATGACCAGCTAAAGGCTCTGCATTACCTAATTTCATAATTGCTGTGTGAGCATGTACTGCATGCTAGCTCCTATGTTAGGCACTGGGGAGGCAATGGTGATACACAGGATAGGCAGACGGACCCAGTAACTACAACACAATGTGGTTAGTGCTAGGAGGGAGGCCCTCCAAGAGGCTGAGAGAGCATCTCAGAATGGGCACTTCATTCACATTGAGTAGATGAGCTGAGTCCATGTTGTACATGTTTTAGCTGAGACATCTGTGGAGGTAGACCAGTTTGGGAGACCAGGCAGTAGAATGCCTACAGAGGCCGATTTTGCATTTCTGTGTATAATAATTGAGGCAAGGGACTGTATGAGAGTACTCCAGGGATGAGAAGCTTAGGGTAGAACCTTGGGGAAATCCATGTTTAAGGGTGCACCGAGGAAGAGCAGCCCCAGATAGAGACCAAGAAGGACATAGGAGAAAGTACAGAGCCAGGCAAAGGGTGCAGTCTGATGCTGCAGAGAGGAAGCCGCAACCTGCAGGGTTGAGGGCCTGGGCTCTGGAGCTGAGCTAGAGTTTGAATCCTAACTGCCTAGCTTGCAGGTTGTGTGATATTTGTCACCTGTTGCATTACTTTGCAAAGGCTCAATTTATAAAAGCGGTGTAATTGTAAAGCCTACTTCATCTACTTGTTGTGAAGCCTAGCTAAAGTATGAGAAGTATGGAGTACCATGCTTGGCATATAAGCAGTGCTTAGTAAATATTCGGTGATGCTATCCTTATTATTATCAAATGACATGAGGACTCAGAAACATTCATGAATTTGCTTCTTGGAGGTTGTGGGTGACCTTGGCAAAAATCCATTTCAGCGGAGGGACAGATGGTTTGAGAGTGAGTGGGAAGTGAAACAGTAGAGGCTGTGAGTTTAGAAATTTTCTCAAGGTTAGTTGTGAATGGGATTGGGCAGGGGGGTGGTGGTGATTGCTGCACAAGAGACTTGGAATTTGAGTGCTGGCTTAAAAGAACGCCACAGGAGAGGCTTGAGAAGTTTAAATGCTGAGGGTAAGATGCCAGGAGAAATGAAGATGGTGATGCTAAGCAAGGAGTGAGAGACAACTAGGAAAGCAAGGAGCTTGGGAGGGAGGGGAGGAGGGAATGGGGCTCAGGGAGGAGGAAAGAAACTGCTCTGCACTAGGACTTGTCTCAGAGCCTATAGAGGCTACCAGAGTTAAGATTTGTAGGTTCCTGAAAATGAGAGTTTAGTGGACCATTTTGACCTTCTCTCCATAATGATAACGTATTTTTAAATCCTGAAAGGCAAGAAAAGAGGTTTCCCGAAAAGACTTCTGCGAAGGCGGGCAGGAATCAGAGCTTCCTGGTGAAGTTATCAGACACTCTGGGAGTTGGCTTGGAATGCATACTCAACTCACTTTGCAATCATTCTTAACTTTTAGAGAAAGCCTCCCAAATCTAACTTTATTGAACAGCAGCCATTGGCTCTCTTCCTGATTTCTCTGTGCACAGATAGAACTTCCAGCATCTCCTCCTTTTCTGCTGACCGTTGATGTGCTGTTTTTCTGACCAGGAATAGCAAACTTTCCTCTTTCCCAGTCTCCTGTACTGGGCAGGAGGATTTCTCACCATCTCCAAATCTTGGAGGCCTGGGGAAGTTGAGTCCTTCTGAAACTTGAAGAAAGGAGAATGCTCTCTGTATCCTGACATAGGAACTATTTGAGTATGAAGAAGGTGCTGCATGCATACATTCAAAGGAACTAGTGAATAGCTGGCATGCATTTTGATACTGTGCTAATTGGTAGCCCTGAGGTCTTTGGGCTTTGTTTATAGACTTCTCCCAAGACCCTCCAAGTAAGGCCTGCATGTTACTTCTCACAGGCTCTCAGAGAGTCTTGGGAAGACAGAGGCCTCTCTTTTAGACATGGAGAAGTATCGTGGGAGGTGAGTTGCCCAAGGACACACAAGACTCCTGTGACTTTCAAGTTAGAGTGGTATTGTGCAGCCAGAATTCGCCTGGCGTGGCTTCTGTCTCAGAACCTAGAACAGTGCTCTTCTGCAGTAAAGATTCCTAGTTTATTCCCTTTTCTCTTAGTATAAAAAATTTAATGTGGGTTAGAGTATGTTTTTTATTATTTCTCCATTTAACTTGAGAAAGCAACCTCATGGGTTCATATTTTTGTTTCCCTCATTTTAAAGACAGGCGAGATTTCACGAGTAGATGAAAGAACACCCAAATTTGAGGGAGCGTTCCAAGTTCATAAATACTTGTGGCTGAGAGAAAACAATGGCCCTCCCTCAAATACTGCAGGGAAGAACCAGTATTGGGAACAGCTGTGTTTGAAAGTCTCCTAATTGTTATTTATTCTATCTGTAGATCTATAGTCCAACCAATGTATGAATAGGACCTTTGCTGATTATATCTCTGTTTTGATCAGAACTGCTATAAATGAAAGAGTTGTAGTGTACTGTTTTCTTAAACTCCTAGGGTTTTACCACAAATCAGAGTTGTTTCTTGTGATACAGCCTTCTTCAGCCTCTGTTCGTCTCTAAGAAATTGAACCTAGAGTAGTAAACAAGTGATACTTCTGTAAACTCCCTCAGTTCTGTGAACCCCATCATCCCTCCTAATCTCAAGTCGCTTATTTTCTTATGCTTTGTGGAGCTCTCCTACAAGCACCTGAACTCCAGCATGTCCCAAATGTTATTCATGATTTTCTCCTTAAGTCTGCTGCTCCTGCATGAGTTCCTATGTCCATTAATGACATTCTTTATGACACAAGCAAGAAATCTTGGCACCATCTTTATCTCCCGTTTTGCTAACTCCCGTGTACATTTGACTACTCCATTTTCCAAGATGATATTCTAGGCATGTCAGTCTTCTATTTTTTCCTCTGTAAAGGCAGGTAGTAGGGTAGGATCCATATCTGTACCTCCAATGCCTTCTGCTTGGAAGATAATGCTTCCTGCTGGCCAGTTCCCATTCCTCAGCCCAAATACTACATCCTTGGCAAGCCATTCCTCTCTGAACCACTCCTTCCCGGGAAGATGCATTCACTTCTTCCTCTGGATTGCCATTTTTTTTTTTTTTTAACTCTAATGCTCATGAAACTTTGTGGTAAATTTTTATTTGAAGGTCTGGCTCTTCTGCTACATTCTGAGATCTTTGAGAGTAGGAACCCAGATTGTACTTAGATCCGTGTCTGGCACATATGTAAGCACAAAAGCTATTGACTATATTTAAGTGACTTGAATTAGAAAAAGATGTATGGAATAGAAGAGGAACAATTAAATGCTTATTTGTATTTGATCTCATTTTAGTCTTTTTCTCTTCCCATTTCATTCTCTCCTCTCCCTTAGAAAAAAAGCACGTAAATGTTCTGTTCCTATAAAAACAATTTAAATAGAGACTTTCTTTATCAGCAGACAGAATAACCTGGTTGCATTGTCAATGTTCTGTCTAAATGAAGTTTAACTAACAACTGTTGCCTTTAAGGGATAGAAAAGAAAACCTCACAAATATTATTTATAGAGAACACGCATTGGTCTTAGAGTCTGAGGGTCCAGGTTCCAGTTCGGTTGCTGCCATTTATTACGTGAATGACCCCAGGCAAGTCTCTTTTTTTAAGGTTCAGTTTTCTCCCTTGCAATGAGAATAACACCTCCCTGACAAGGTTATTTTAAGAACTTGATGAGATATTGGATATGAAAGCATCTTGTATAGGTAAGACACTAAGTTCTGACATAGAATAAACTTATGATTGCATGTTTGTATCCCTGCAAAATTCATACATTGAGATAGAATCCCCAGTGTGATGATTTGAGATAATTAGGTCATGAAGGAGGCGCCCTCATGAATGGGATTAGTGCCCTTATAAGAAGAGGCCAGAGAGCTAGCTCACTGTCTTTCTGCCATGTGAAGATATAAGGAAAAGGTGGCCATCTGCAGCCTGGAGAGGGCCCTCACCAGAACCCGACCACACTGGCACCCTGATCTCACACTTCCAGCCTTCAGAACTGTGAGAAACAAATTTATGTTGTTTTAAGCTACCAGTCTATGGTAATTCGTTATGGCTGCCAGAATTAGGATAGCTCTTAATTTTTAGTTGAATCTGAATTTATATGTATTTCTTAGGCCTGGATTTGAAAACCATTCTGCTATGTGGTTTAGGTAGTATCAGCTGTTAGCATACGCATTGTCTCAAGGACTAACTTTTCAATATCTATCTTTATTTCAGGTTAGTAACATCCTTTGTTTGGGAATAACATGCATATTATTTCATCTGATGTTTTCCTAAGACAATTAGATTGAATTTTTTTCTTCTCACTTAAGCATTTTGGAGTACCATTAGTCCTCTTCCATGTCTTAGATAATATTGAATTCAGGGTGTACTTTTTAAAATCTTGGTAGTTAAATTTAGCAGTTTTGTTTGGAGGTATTTATTTTCATCTGGTAATAAGACAAGAAGTAAGATGTTTCATAATTACCATATTTTGTTTGGGATTTCTGCTGAATTTTCTCTCTCTCCATTGCAGTTCTCTTTTTGGAGAGGGCCTTCTCTCTACAGCCATATGCTGGTAGATAATGCATGGTAGCTGATCAGTGCTAGAAGATACAGGAGATCCAGAGCATATTACTCCCTTGAACGTATCCTTTAGCTGCAGGGAAAACAAATCTAAGGCATGAATTACAACTTATTAGTTGTAGATGGACTCTGTAGCCCAGTACTGATTAAGAAGAAACAGCCCCACTCTGTCTTGCCATGATGGCTGTTCCAAGTCAAAGGAAAAGGAGAAGTCTGTTGGAGAAGATTTTCTTTGTTTTTTCCTTCTTCTTCTTTTCTTTAGTTCATCCATTCATTTATTTTCTAATATTATGGGACACAAAAGCAGAATTTGTAGTTAGTACTCTTGGCTGTAGAAATTCGTAGTTTTGCTTTTCCTTTAAGGTTGATTCCAGCACCACTTTGTGAGAAGAAACTGTCGTAGTTTCACATTGCCTCTAAGAAAATGAAACGTACCTAAGTATTATTGGACAGCAGGAGTATTTTACAGTGGTTGCTGCTCAGGAAATTTGAGTGAAGGACTGCAAAAGAGGAGCAAAGCAGACCCGAGAGAGAAGGCAGCAGTGCTCCCCTGTGACATGCTCCATCACCGGGCAGGGAAGACACCGCTGCTACCTCTCCACAGCCTTGTTCAAGAGCACTGGAAATTGTAAGGTGTTTGTTTTGTTTCATTTTGGGAGTGGTGGAAGATTAGCCTTTGTGTTTCTCCTCTAAAGAGTTTTGTCTAAAACACTTAGGACTACTTAGTTAAACAAAAATCCAAAGTAAGCTATCGTTGAAATATGAAATATACTAACAAAGCCAAACAGTAAAAGATTATACAGGGAAAGTCCTTTCTCCCCATTTTGACTTCAGCCACTCAGTTTCCCTTCCCAGTGTCCTTCCAGAGAGATATTTGACTCATGAATCAGCACATATATTCATGTGCCTGCTTTTTCATACACTGTAGCAGCATACTAGAATATTGTTCAGCATTTTTCTTTCTTTCTTTTTTTAACCTTACACTATTTCCTGATCTTTTCCAAGTAAATGTTTTATTTTTTTTCTTATGGTTGTGCAGTATACATCCATTGTATAGATGGATGTGTAAAGTACACATCCATTGTATAGATGTGTAATTTATTTAGCCAGTTTCTTGAGGAATATTTAGGTGTGGTGGCTCACGCCTGTAATCCCAGCTCTCTGGGAGGCTGAGGGGGGCAGATCACCTGAGGTCAGGAGTTCGAGACCAGCTTGGCCAACATGGTGAAACCTGTCTCTACTAAAAATACAGAAATTAGCCGGGCATGATGGTGGGTGCCTGTAATCCCAGCTACTCAGGAGGCAGAGGCAGGAGAATCGCTTGAACCCAGGAGGCGGAGGTTGCAGTGAGCCCAGATTGCACCACTGCACTCCAGCCTGAACGACAGAGTGAGACTGTCTCAAAAACAAACGAACAAAAAAGTCTTGGTGTATGAATAAGGAAAGGAGCCCTAGATATTGGGCATGCAAAGGCTTTTGTGTTCTCTGAAAAGGTCATGCAATGATAGAAGTGACCCGAGACACCTGTAAACTGATGACCCACAGTTAAATCCACATAATGTGGCCAGTGCTGTGGTTTTGGGTAAGTGCAGGATGCTGTGGACAGTGGGTGCCTAAGAGCTACATTTCACTCAAGTGCTGGAGAAGCAGGAGAGATTGACCCTAAGGAAGTTCCTGCTAAGCTGAGCCCTGGAGAATGTGAGGAACATAGGTTAGGAAAGGGTAGGATAGTGTGAGGAACTGTGTTCTAGGAGAGGGAACACCAGCATGCCCAGAGATCATCATGGCCCATTTGAGCTTCAGAAGTGTATCTGTTGGCAGTCCGGAGAGGAGACTGGCAAGGTAATCAGGCATTGGAATCACCGTAGCTCTCCATAAGTGTCAAGGAGGTTGGACATAAGGCTATGGGAGGCCAGTGAAGACCTTTATCAGGAGTGGGAGGTTATTTGATTTGTGTTTAAAAATCTCATCCTGCCTGCCAGGTGGAGAGTAAACCGGAAAGGGATGGGATGCTATGTAGGAAGCTGTTGCAGTAATCCAAGTGAAAGGTGATGGTGGCCTGAACTAGGAAATGGCAGTGCAACTAGGAAGAAGTAGACACAGAAGAGCTCTTCAGACAGTGGAATCAACAGGAGTTAGCAATTTTGAGACGTGGGCATGGAGGCAGAGACCCTCAGCCCTCTGGTTGTTCACTTTTAACAAAAAGATTATGTGCAATGCATTTAACATATTATTCTTGCATCTTTATGAAACCATCCTCATTATTTCTTTTGGACAAATCCTGGAAGTAGACTTGCTGAGTCAAAGGAAAGATCTTGAAATATTTCAATAATGTAGTCAAATTGCCTCCAGAAAGGCTAATACGCCAATTGTCCATTACCAATTAGGGCACTAGCTTCAGCCTCACTGAGTATTATCGCTTTGAATTGACACCAATCTGATAGGCAGAAAATACATACCTTTTCTTTATTTTAATTTGCATTTCTGTGAGTACTGGCAAAGTTGAAGTTTTTTTCATGCTTATCAACTAATTATATTTCCACAAATTACATATTCATATCTTTGCTTATTTTCCCCCTGAGGTGTTTATCTTTGTCTTTTTTATTTCTAAGAGCTCTATTACTATTTAGTTGCTTAACCCTTTGTCTTTTCTATTTGTTGCAGGATTTCTCTCATTTATTTATGCTTTTGTTTATATTTTGTTGATCAGAAAGTTTTTTTAATGTAATAAAATATTTTGTTCATGCTTTATGCCTGTAGTTCAGTGTGAAGAAAATTCTTCCTCAACCCCAGGTTGAGGTATAAATATTGGGATTTTTATAAATATTCACATTTATTTTCATTTTTTACCTTCGGGTCTTTAATTCATCAGGAATTTTCGGATATGTGTTGTAGGAATCTATCTCTTTTTGATTGGAATAATAATTTTTTTTTCTGAACCAAAAATCGGGACAACCTAGTCTATGTAACAAATAATTTTTATGCATTTGTGTGGCAGAAGCAGTTTTAGAGAGTAATAATATTGGAATTTCTGGGACATTTGATGTTATATATGTTGATAGATTATAGAGAGATAAGATTTAAGGACTAATACTTATACCTGGGCAACATCAGGGAACCTGTGCCATTGTTAAAAAATAAAAAAAGAAAGAATGGCTCCCAACACCCATTCAGAATAGAATGTTTGAAATCCAGAGTGCATGAGAAAGTTCAGGATCCAGATTGTAAAATATTGCCAATGGTTTATGTAGTGCAACCTGCATGTCACTGATAGCTCATGTTATCCTTCCTATTTGAAACACTAGTTAACATCAAAATGACTTTTCAGGTCCGTGGTGGCTCTAATCTTTGTATGTTGGTAGGTTCCTTTCTATGCAGAACATCCAAAGACAACCCATTCTCTTGAGGCCATCAGAACAAGATCAAAGGTTGTAGGGCCTTGACCACAGTATTAAAGCAAAGCCTCAAAATGACTTAAGGAATCTTAGGAAATAAAATGCCACAGTCCTGGACATTTATCATTTGGCAGCAAGCTAAACATTTCCTAAAACTTTTAGAAGTAATTTAGGTACCTAATGGAAATTTTTTGTTTTCAAATTCTGGAGTTGCCTAAATTGTTTAGGAGAAATTTAGCTGGAGTCTGGCAATAGGACTGTTTATATGTGCTTGGCTCAGGGTGGCTGTGTTGTCCACATTAGCATGACCATGGGCTCCTTATCGAAGCCCTGGTTCCCAGTAAGTGCTGTTTGCAAGAGTGAGGTGGAGTTTGGTGGCTTTCAGGCCACCCAGAGTGCCATGTGTATCTGTTTGATAAACTCTGTGGTTTGTCTGTTCTCTGTGTTTTTGCCAGATTGTTTAAAAAAAAAAGAAAGAAAGAAAAAGCAAACAAGCAGGCATCATATGTTAAAAGTTTATCTTTCTACATGAATTTTTGGAAAATCTAAGTGCAATTTTATTCCTGAAAGAACAAAAAGTTGTTTCCCTGGGGAGATAATTTTGGGGTGCATAGATATTTTTAAGGCTGTAGATATTAACTATGAAAATAATATATAACTTTGTCAATACTTTTTTTTCAGCAGGCTAAGCCATATTTTTTCAAAAAAGCGAGGCTGGAATCTACTCTTGGCATATCAGAGATCAGGAAAAAATGGGTATTGGAAGCCATTCTTTTTTTTCTTCATGACAGCACAGGCTTTCTGATGTTGTCCAGGTGTATGTATTAACCCTTCAATCTTATCTTTATAGTCCAGGATTTTTCAGCCTCAGTACTATGAACGTTTTGAACTGGATAATTTTTGGCGGGGTGAGCGGGGGCTCTCGTTTGTGTTATAGGATGTTTAGCAATATCCGTGGTTTCTACCCACTAGCTGATCTCTACCCACTAAATGCCAGTAACACCCCCATCAGCCATGACAATAAAAAAGTGTCCCCAGCATTGCCAAATGTCCCCTCAGGAGCAGATTATCCCTGGTTGAGAACCACTGGCATAGCCAATGCAGAGGAAGCAGGATTGGTCAGATCGGAGTTTGTATTTGACTTTTATATGGTCTATTTTCAAGTAATTTGTCTTCAGAGCAAGAATAGGCTACCGGGAGGAACCCTGTAACTAAACTTCATGAAAATATAATTAAATTTCATAGCATTCCAAGGCACTAACTAAATTTGTTATATTGAAATGAAATCAGTGAACTGAGACCTGAGGACAGGTTGAGAACCTGGGAGGTTATTTTCTAGAAAGACTGATCTCAGTTGATTTCAGGCAAAGGGCAGGAATCATGGTATTTCTATGGTGAGTCAGTTATGGTTGTTAAATTTAGTTATTTGCTGTGCTAATAGCATAAATCAAAGAACAGGAAACTTCCTTCCTAAAATATCCGCCTGCCCTTCTAGGTTGTGCTGGCCGCATAAGATTTGCTGTTGCGGCTTTCTATGGATGGTTGACCAATTCAGATGAAGCACCCACCTGCTGTGGAAAATCTGGAAAATCAGCCAAAGTTTGTTTGAAAAACCGTACTTGACTACATATTTTAATGACTCCAAGTTATACACTTGACTAGAAATTAGTGGTGTGTGTTTTCCTCGCGTATGGTTGAATTTCCCCCTCCCTGTTGCCGATTTTAAAAAGGTGTTTCTTTTTTATGAACACTGAGAGTACAAATCAAACAAAAGCCAAAGGAGCCACGTCACGTACTCAGTCTCTAGCAGCAAATGTTGTACTTGCATTAATTTTGGATAACAGGTTACAGTTTTAAATTGGATTTTTTTGTAATGTAACAGAAATTACCTTATGAAAAGTTGGTTTGAAAGGTGGCAATTCACGCGTAATTTGATGTTCCATATTAAAATATACATGTCTTACATAGTACTGCTTTCAAGCATGACTACCTATATAATGCAATCGTGTTAAATCATCGTTACATGTATTTTTACTAATTACTGAACTGGAGTGAATTATAAATCTCTGCCAAAAACATTGCCTTGCTTATACTGGGCAAGCAGTTAATCATGTTTGGATCTGTTCTTTAAAATTTTTGATGATTTTATAAAGCTTTTGGATAATTAAATTAAGATGAACTACTTCCACAGTGTGTAAATACCTTGTAATGCAGTTTTAAAGGGCTATAAAATAATAATTAAAACTTAGAATTACCAGCTTCCAATGATCATTTCAATAATCATTGCTGACAGAGGAAGAAGTAGTATTATAGAAAACAAGAGTTCGGAAAGAAATACAAGAAGCCTCAGCCATCCTCATTTTCTTTCTGTCCATCCTTACCACGTTGTATCTGCAGTGGGAGTTGACTGGATGGTAGAAGGGGAAAGCCATAGGCTAAGGGAAGACAGTACACTTATGGAAGATTGTGTATTAACCATTTTCTTTCCCTAACAGATTTTGATTGTCCCTTATTTAAATACATTTCTATGTGAAACCAGGAAACAGTAATCTTTCTTGTTGCATGTATAGTGCAAAGGTACCTTGAGAAGCAGTATGGTAGGATGGACACCAGGATGTCATAGCTGGAAGCCTTCTTGGAAATGCAGGGAGCACAAAATGTCTTTTGAGCTTCTTTTCCCTGTACCTTTTCTCCTTTTGTTTATGCCCCACCCAGGCATGAGTTCTTTAAATCAAGGATTTCTATTCAGTTTACTGTTTTCATATTTGTACCTGAAACAGAGATAGCTAACACTGTTACTTCAAAACTAGAGCGAAAGAATTCGGAAATATGAAGAAAATTTATATAAGTGTTTGAGAGAGGATATTAGTTTCATTTCTGACTTTTATTCAACTTTAAAAACTTAACAGCTAGCTGTATAGTTTCCTTGAATCATCTGATCTTGTCTCCATATAAATATAGAGATTCCTAGAAATATTATTGTGAATCCATGCTGTATGTTTTGGCTTCCTGAAAATCAACTAAGGCCCATACATGCTGTGTGGATGTTGAAAGTACAATTCTCCCTGTAGATAGCAAAGGGTAAGCGGGTAATCACACACTCTTTCTTGTCATATTTTCTTTTAGGGTGAGAGTCTAGTAGCTGTTGGAATTTGGATTAGTAGTCCAAACTACTAGTGTTTAGTCTTCTAGAGTTTAATAGGTCTATTGATATAGAAACAAATATGAATCTTTAGTCTGTGCATTATTATCTTTAAATGCTTATTTTAGAAAAATCTGTTGGTTGAGTTTATTGGGACATGGAACTATGAAAGTCATGGGTATGAGCTCTGCTACTAGCACTTAGCTTTGCCAGATGGTATGATTATATAGACTGCCTTGAAAGAGGTGGTTTTCAAGGGAGCAGGTTTAAAGGGAGAATCTTTCATTCCACAGTTATTTGTGAATGTTGTGCTGGACAGACACCTGTAGACAAAGCAGACCACAAACACATAAATAAATGTGAAAACTATCAGATATGTGTGTGCAGTGTATTAAAATTGGGTGAAGCAATAAAAAAGTAGTTATTTCTAGAATAAAATTTATAAAGATGGATTAAGCCTCAGTGGAACAAAAATGAGAATAGACTTATAGAGCCTCTGAATATACAAAAATCCAGGTCTCATTCTGTTTACACTGCACAAAATATTGGGGACAGCTTTTATTCGGGAGATCCTTTTCATTATTTCCACTCCGTGTTTTCCTACGAAGTAACATATTTAGAAAACCTCAGAAAAACGTTTGTTTCTAGGACAGCATAGAAGGGGAAGAAACGGTCTATTTTCCTTCCGGGCATTGGGGGAACAGAGGGAAGACCCAGGCACATGAGTGGTGGGTGGTACCTGAGGGCTTAGGGTCTAAAGAAGAAGAGTCATACTATTTTAAAAAATCCATATTTGAGACAGTGGCATTCAAAGCCCTAAATGAGTGGGGTTTGGAGGAGACCATGGAAAGTAAGAAAAGGACACATGAAATGACAGGAAGCCATGAGATGTCTGGATTACCATCTTGTGTGAAGTTCCTAGGCAGCACCCTCCCTCGTCCAGATGTCCCTCCCGGCGGGCCAGCACCTCCATTGAGTTCTGACTCGTGCCCTTCCCCATTGTCCTTCCTGCCTCTTCTTCAAAAAACTTTCACTAGAATGACTTTCCTTGCAGCCTCTGAACCTGTTCACTTCTCACATCCGAAACCAGCCCTTTCTTCCTCTTGTTTAGTTTCCCTCTTGTCCTTTTTAATCAAAAAAAGTTCAACTCTCTCTCTCCTTATGTCTCTTTTCCTGTGTTCCCACAACTGTGTAATCTTGCGTTTGCTTTTGCAAAGGCCACAACTAAGTTCCATGTTGTAAACTGAGCTATTTTAAAATAGACCTTGCAACAGTAGGTACTGGGGGCTAGTGGGTGGAAGAGGGGCGTGGGTTGAAAAACTACCTATCGGATACTGTGCTCACTACCTGGGTGACCGGATCAATCGTGCACCAAACCTCAGCAACATGCAATTTACTCATGTCACAAAATGTACTCCCTAAACCTAAAATAAGAGTTGGAAAAAATAAAATAAAATAAGTCTTGGCATCAGATAGGATAGAGGTTCAAATCTTGGCTCTGCTACAAACTGAGTGATATCAGGCAAGTTATTTAACCTGTCTAAACCTCATATTAGAAGATATGATAATAGCTTCTTTTATTATAAAGATCAAATGTGATGAGTATGTGATATATCATAAATTGTCCAATGCATTTAGCGTGGTGCCAGCCCACAGGAAGTGCTTCATGAGGGATGGCTGCTGCCCCTACTTCTACTAAACAGTGCTGTTGCAGTTACTACTGCTGGACCTGCTGCTGCTTTTAATTTTGTAGGCCTGCAGTCCTCTTTATGCTACGAGCCCTTGGCTTCCACCTCTGTACTCTGTAGGCTTGCTTATTCTAACCCTGCCTGCAGCTTTCCTCTCCTTCTGACCTCTTTGGCCTTTTCCTACTACTAAGAGAAGGGGGCTCCCATGGATTCAGTCCTTTGTCCCCTGTTCTCACCACTTTGCCATCCATACTCACAGCTTTAACTCCCTGCTGTATGCTCATGACTGTCACATTTATCTCTATTGCCTGCTGACATCATTACTGGGATATCTCATGTCTCCTTCACTCATCACAAGTTAAAAACCCCCATCACCTCTCAATTCCACTGTTGCATTAGCCTCTTGACCATTCTTTTTTCTTCCATTTTTGGCTCTTTTTAAACTAAGTTGCCCCATAGCCAGAGTGATTTCTGGAAAAGGCCAATCAGATGATTCTCTTTTAAAAACCCTTCAGCCAAGCACCCCACTCCAGCCCCAGCCTCAGCAGCACCAGCTACAGAGTCTCTCCGTGACAGTCACGACGCCCCTGTCTACTTAGCACCCCATGCATCGCCTGTCACAGTATGTGCTGTGAAAATATCCATGCCAGTAAGACAAATGAGTATACTGCATGCTTTTTGCCTTGAAGCCTCATGATGTTGACTCTGCCTGGAATATCTTTCCTCCTCTCTGCTAAGCTCACTTTGATTCTTCTCAGCACAAACTTCATCTTCATAATCTTGGCTGGGCTGAGGGCCCCTCCTCTGTTCTCCCATAGCACCGCAACTATCTCTCAGCCTGTAATTGTGACCCATTTTTTTTAAGTTAAATAAAACCGAACAGAATAGACTAGAAGAGAAAATGCTGTTTTGTACGTTTGTCTGTACTTGTATATAGGTGTGGTATAAGTTTTTTTCAAGGGCACAGTAAAAAAAAAAAAAAAGGCTTGGAAAACAGATTTGTGATGCTATACTGAGATTATCTGTTCATGTTACTCCATGAATTGTAAACTCCTTAAGAACCAGGACCATTCTTATCTTTTTAGCCCTAGTGTTAAGCAAAGCTTTAGTCAATAAAAACTTGTTAAATGGAATCTGCTAATTCTTGAAAAAGCAAAGGTGAGGAGAAACCATGAAGTATGTGAATTCCTAGGATGAAATAAATGATTTGTGAAAAATTACTTCTCTGAGTCTAAGTGAGTTAATAACTGTGGGCCCCCAGACTGAGCCTCCTTGTCCAGTGGACCAATAGAACCCTATGTAGGAAATCTGGAGTGAGAATCTGCTGAGGAGAGTGCCTTGTTCTCTTTTGTCAAATGTGTATGTGCAGATTCTGCAATTACATAGGCGAAAGTGAGCTCTTTTTTATTTGTTTAGGGAAACCTAATGTGCCTACCACATTAGGCTATGTGAATGGCTTTTCCTGCAACCAGGATGGTGGAGGAAGGAAAGAGTGGCAGGTGAAAGGTTTCCTATCAACTTCCCATTACCTTTTCCTGCTGGCAGGCTAGAAAACAAGCCCTGAAAGAGAAGGAGTGTGTCCTTCCCTCCCAGGTGCTCACTGATGGATTTTCAGCACCGAAGCACATGGCAGGAGATGCAGGATGCTCCTTTAAGGGGTCACCACATTTCTTCTGTCCTAGCAGGGAGCCAGACATGACTCTATCACGCTTGCCACTTTTCCATTCTTCTCATTGTCCTATTCTCTTTTTCAAATTTTTATTTGTTCTTAATACTTTTATTGCTTTCTCATGTTTTCACTGCTACTATGCCTTTTTCTTCCTCATTTCATCCCATTCCTCCCTTCCACCTCCTTAAAGGCAAAGAATAAAAGAAACAACTGTAAACAACACTTGTAAAAGAGAAATTAGTTATCAAGTGACTTCCACTTAATTTGGGGACCTCCACTTAATACAGGAAACAAGTTTTAGTGTCATAGACCACGTATCTAAAAATGATAGTGTTCCTTAAGGGGGCATGCCTAACTTATCTTTATCCCTGTAGGCATAGCATGGTGCTGTGCATAGAAAAATGAGCTCAATAATTGTTTGTTGTCCAGCTAGATTGAATTAATAAAGATTAAGTGTGATGCTACAACTACATTCTGTTTGACTTGCCCTGAAGCAGTTTCCTTGCTCTCTCTTTCATGTCCTTATCTGCCTCTTTCTTTTAAACATTATTATGAGTGCTTTATTTTATACTTCTGACACGTTGACATAAATGACAGTCTTGACAGATTTTATATTATTAAAAACACTACTGAATAATATCCTTGTGCTTCTTGAAGTCAGACACTTCATTTGTGAAAAGTTGATTCTCTGAGTCTAAATGAGTTATTAACTGTGAGAACAATTATCCTCTGTACTAACTCTAAAACCCTTCCATTGACAAATGGCCTCCTGAGTGTTGCTTTAGGTATAGTCAAAGCCACCTAACAGGAATTACCCCAAGAAGACTTGAGTGCCAGCCTGTCCTGAGAGCCCCAAGCTGGGAGGAGTTTGAGCAGCAAATTATGAAGGAAATAGTTTTCAAAGAACTTTCTCTATTGGCAATAACATTATTATTTTTCAGATTTTACAAACAATGCATATTTACTATAAAAATCAGACTGCAGAAAGGCTTATAAAAGAAAGTGAAAATTACCTACTTTCTTATGGTCTGTCCTTTTTAGTCTATAGTCATCTTTGTTTTTGCATATATACATAACATATGTGTTTTTAAAAGATTGTTCTAAAATGTTATTATCTGCTTAAAAAATATAACAGATATCCATCCATGTAATCAGTGTAGCTCTGTATCATTGTTTTAAGGGTTGCATGGTGTTTTATTGTAAGGTTATTCCATAATTTTTAAGCTACGTTTAGGTCGTTTCTATTTTTTTAGCATTATAAAATAATTTTCTAATTAAGGTCTCTTCTAGGTAGCTTGATTTGTGCAAATAACTTAATCACCCTTTGGATCCTTGCTTACTTCTGTGAAAGGTGGAGTTGAGCTTGATGATCTCTTGGGTATTATGTTTAAGGTCACTTTTTATTGCATATGGTTTCATGCCTTCAACTCATAGCTTTCCCTGGGAGAAGTGGAATAGGCAATGGTTAAGGGCATGACTGTTGTAATCACAGTGCAGGGATCCAAATTCTCTTTATTGCACTTACTAGCTGTGTGACCTTGGGAAAATTGTATAACCTTATTGAGCCTCAGCTGCCTGATCTGTATATGGAGATGATAATACTAACATTATAATGATGTTGTAAGGATTCAGTGAAGTGTAATGCACATAAAGTGCTTATCATGATGCCTTACATACATACTAAACACTCAATACAGGTTAGTCAATCTTTTTATTATTAGGATTTCCACTTCTAACGTGCCAGAAGCCTACCCATTTTTCAATGGGGAGCCAGATGACTCTCCATCTTTCCAGGTGGTCAGGCCAAGAACATTGGAGTCATCGTTGACACCTGTTACTAGGCTGAACTGTGCCCCCTCAAAATTCATCTGTTGAAGTTTTAACCCTTAGTGCCTCAGACTGTAACTGTACTTAGAGATAGGGCCTTTAAAGAGGTAATTAGCATTAAATGAGGTCATTGGGGTGGGCTCTAATCTAATATGTGTCCTCATAAGGGAGATTAGCACAGGCACACAGAGATAAACAGACCATGTGAAGACACAGAGAGGAGATGGCCATTGGCAAGCCAAGGAGAGAGGCCTGGGAAGAAACCTGGAGCACCTTAATCTTGGACTTGCAGCACCAGAACTGTAAGAAAATAAAGTCATGTTTTTATTTTTTGAGGACTTTAGTTAATAAAAATGTATTGTACTCCGGGTTTTTTTTTTTTTTTTTTTTTTTTTTTGAGACAGAGTCTCGTTCTGTCGCCCAGGCTGGAGTGCAGTGGCGTGATCTTGGTTCACTGGAACCTCCACCTCCTGGGTTCAAGCAATTCTCCTACCTCAGCCTCCCGAGTAGCTGGGATTACAGTCGCCTGCCACCACACCCGGGTAATTTTTGTACTTTTAGTAGAGACGGGGTTTCACCATGTTGGCCAGGCTGGTCTCGAACTCCTGACCTCAGGTGATCCACCCACCTGGGCCTCCCAGAGTGCTGGGATTACAGGTGTGAGCCACTGTGCCCAGCCTATTCCAGATTTTTTTAAAGCACACATTGCTGTGTGCTTCCCAGTTCCCTCTGCCTGGAACACTCTTCCTGCAGATAGCTGTGGTGCTCAACCTCACGTATTTCAGATCTTTACTCAAAAATCATCTTCTCAGCAAGGCTTTACCCTATCACCTGTTTAAAATCACAGACACAAACACATACACACACACACACACACACATACACACACATGCACACACAGCACTTGTCTTCTCTTCCTGGCTTTTCTCCATAGTATTTATATTATATATCTTACATGCCACGTATTTTACTTGTATTTTGAAATATTGTGTTGGTTTTTTATTATAAGTGCCCTGAAGGGTGAAGTTTTTTTCTGCTTTGTTCCTTGTATATCCACAGCGCCTAGAACATTGCCTGGTACATGTTCAGCACTCTATAAACATGTTTGGAATGAATGGATGTGTTTTTTGGCTTCCTTCCAGTCTCCTACTCTCACTTTGTGCTCCTATAGCACCACCTCTCTTGTGACTTTTCATATATTCTGGATTTACTATAGTGTGTTGTCTGCCCCCACCCCAGACTGCAAAGTCCTTGATCAGAAACAATTCCTCATATTCCTTCTACTGTCCAGTGGCATACTCTATATAGGAAGTGCTCAATAAACAGTCTAATGAATATGTTAACATCAGCAGTCATCGGTCATATAGCCACTCTGTTTCCATTTCTTTCCCACACACAGCGAATTTGTAGACCCTGGGGTCATGGTTCCACTTTATGAATGAAGTAGAGACCTTTCTGATCCAAGCGCCATTTACCCATCGCTTCCTTTTATCTTCTGCAGGTTTATTCACATCCTCTCTACCTTTCCCTCTTTTCACTTTCTCTTAGAGTTATGTCATACGTTTCACTACTTTTCTCTTTTCCACCCTCACATCGGATCCCTTTGTTAGCCAACAGATGCCTATTACTAAAAAGAACAAGAACAGTGGCGGTCCATAAACATTAATCACCAGAGAAACAGTGTAAATTTGTGAGAGCAACAGGCTTTGAGTCTAAGTCAAGAATCTTCCAGACTGAGGTAGCCTTTGTGGAAATAGAAAGACTTAAATTGAATATTGGAAATGGGAAGGATTTGGATAGAAGAGAAGAAGGGGAAAGGTGGTTTAAATAGCGGGAAATGAGAAGCAAAAAGGAGGCAGCGGAGAGCGCACCTTGTTCACCAGCTTTCCCAGTGCTTCATTGGGCCTAGCGGACACTTCGGAATTCCACAGAAGACAGTTTCCAGTCTTCGTTCTCCTTCAGTTACTATTGTTTTTCTTCATATACTAGATGGAGTAGGAGGATCAAAATGAAAGCTTTAAAAAATATTTTTAATTGAATTTCAATTGTTTTCTGTTTGGTTTAACTACTAGTATTTCAACAGTAATTTTCCCTTACGTTTAAGTTGTCTGCCTACATTATTTCAGTTACATTTTGGATTAAATAGGCTTTTCTGGGTTGGTCTGAGATTATAAGGACTATTTATATTACAGTTTTTATGGGAGAATGAATTCAGGGTTGTAAACAACCGACCTATGTAGAAACTTTTGGAATGCAACTTAATGGTTGACTGTTTTCTTGTAACTGTTTTAAATTTTGTTTTGTTTTTTCATTTTGCTTTTCTAGTCTATAAATGGAATATGGTGTGTCTTCTTTCCTTTGATTCCATTGTTACTCTGTGTAGCTAATTAGAAAGTTTATAGAAGTTATAAGTCCTGTCATAAGTCATTTTACTTCAAATTTCTTATAATATTTTAAAATTATTAATAGTTTCCACCTTTTAAAAAGATAATCAGGGAGAGCTTTTCTTTTATATTAGTTTTCCCACATAAGAGTAAATGAATGAATATAAAATTAAAGTTTTATTCTTTTTTTTTTTTTTTTTTTGAGACAGAGTTTTTCTCTGTTGCCCAGGCTGGAGTGCAGTGGCACGGTCATGGCTCACTGCAGCCTCGACCCCCTGGGCTCAGGTGATCCTCCTACCTCAGCCTCCCAAGTAGCTTGGACCACAGGCACATGCCACCACAACCGGCTAATTTTATTTTTTTTTTTAGAGACAGGGTCTCACTCAGGCTGGCCTCAAACTCCTGGCTTCAAGCGATCCTCCTACCACAGCCTCCCAAAGTGCTGGGATTATAGGCGTGAGCCACCGCATCCAGCTAAAGTTTTATTCTTATGAGTCATCATTATTTTGTGTGGGAGTGCAACATAAACTGCTAAAAGAGCAGTAAATGAAGATTTTGTTAAACTCTTACAGTTGTGAGATTGGACAACAGGAGATTTGAACTCCTCAGGAGAAGCGATGGTGCAATTGTTCCTAGAACCACACTCAGAAAATGGGGCTGGAGGAATAATGATTCCTACTGCGACTGTCAGAAAGAAAGGCCCATCTGCAAAGCCTTTGGGTTGACACTTCCTACCTGTTTGGTGTTTTGCACTTTTGGAGAGTATTTCATCACATCCATGGGGTGGAAGTGTTTTAGAAACGGAATATCCTCTGCCTGCTTTTCAACAGTTTTGTCTCCATTTATTTTAGTATTCCAAATAATTATAAAATTTACCCCAAGTCAGAAAAGAAACTACCTTTGCCACCAAAATGTTTATAATTACCTCAGTAACTGGCAATATTTTAATTCTCTACCCACACCACTTTCCAGAAAGCCCTTTCATTCTTTCTCTTGATAAATTCTAATCAAAAAATTAATTGCTGGTTGAGAGTATTTCTCCGGTTACAAAAACTCATTTCTTAAAATTTAGCATTTAAGAGAGGGTTAATTTGGATGTTAATTATGGTTAATATTACATCAATAATTATTGTCTTTTCAATAGTTTTAT
Organism: Pan paniscus; assembly: GCF_029289425.2. Classification (NCBI taxonomy): domain Eukaryota; kingdom Metazoa; phylum Chordata; class Mammalia; order Primates; family Hominidae; genus Pan; species Pan paniscus. Next base: position 16,942,607 of record NC_085926.1, read on the forward strand.
AAAATAGCTCAGTTGATTCATTAAGGATTATTTGTTAGGGATGAATAAAGAAAAACATGTTTTAATTGTCCTCCTTTCTAAATCATCCAGCAGATATTTACATTGAGTTGTTTTTCTTAAAAAGCATTTGAATTATGCAGGAATGTTCATAGCAGCATAATTGATAATATCTCAAAAGTAAAAGCAGCCCAAATATTCATCAACTTATTAATGGATAAATATAATGTGGTATATCCATACCATGGAATATTTGGCAATAAGAAGAAATGAAGTACTGATGCGTGCTACACAGTGGTTAAACCTTGAAAACATTATGCTAAGTAAAAGAAGCCAGACACAAAAGGCCGTATATTTATAAATCCGTTTATATGAAATGTCTGCAATAGGGGCAGAAGGTGGATTAGTGGTTGCCTAGGGCTGGGGTCGGGGGTTGGGGGGACAAGGGGAGTGACTGCTAATGGGTGTGGAGTTTATTTTTAGGGTGATAAAAATGTACTAAAATTGATTATGGTGATGATTGCAGAACTCTGTGAATATACTAAAAGTCATTGAATTGTACACTTTAAATAGATGAATTGTGTGGTGTGTGAATTATATCTCAATAAAACTATTGTTTTTAAAAAGCATTTCTTAGTATTCATTCACTACTTTCATTTAATGAAATGGAAGAGACTTTAGAGGTACAGAGCATGGTCAGTGACAGAGGTAAATACACAGTGAGTACTTGAATTTACTAATCTGAGGAAAGTTCTCAGCATCTCTTTGAAACTCTATTTAGATGGGAATGAATAGAGAACAGATTCCTTATTCCATTAATTTGAAAATATCATTGTACTTATCTACCAGAGAGAAAATCCCAGAGTTCAAATGTACTGAGAATTTTTATATAAAACCTGAATGAAATGTTTGAAAAAATCCAGTATGTTTAATGAAGGTACATAAACTATTTCTGCATTTGATTTAGAGATGACTTTGCTGTGCATTGTCTCCAGCTCAACTATAATATCTCATAGTTTGCCATAAGCCATAAAAGGCAGTTCAGACAACACAACTGTTGGGTGCATTTTGGACTGCTACATAGCATTTATTATATGCACGTATGACAAATAATATGTATATATCATAATTTTTTAACCATTCCCCTATTGATGGTCATTTAGATTTTTTCCTGATTTGGGCTATTATGAGTGGTTCAGCAGTAGAATCCTAGTACATGACTCCTTGTGAACATGTATGTGCAAAACTCTTCTCTATAATAGAAAATGAAAGATAGAATTGCTGGGTAGAAGGTGTGTCCATTTCTACTTCGATACTGCCAGGTTATCCTCTCACAGGTGCCACTGCGCTCTCCCTCTGGCAGTTTCCCTACACACTTGCTAATGTTTGATATTGTCAAACTTTATCTGTGGTATAAAAAAATATTGTTTTGATTTGCAATTGCCTTTGCATGAGTATTCATGAGCTTGTTTAATGGCACTTTAATTTCCTCTTCTACAAATTATCCTTGATCCTATATCCATTTTTAAATATTTGTTTATCTTTTTCTTATTGATTAGTGGACATTCTTCATGTATTTTGGATATTAATCTTCTGTCTCATAGGAATTGTAAATGTTTCTTCCTCTGTGGCATGCCTTTTGACTTTGTTTATAGTATCTTTTATCAGGCAGAAGTTTTAAATTTAGATGTAGTCAAATTTATCTTTTCTTGTGCTCAGAATCCCCTCCATCCTCCTCCCACTTTGTTTAATTCTCTGCTGTTGCCGTCTTGAAAGTCGTGCATTTTCATTTCTCACTGGGGCACGCAAGTAATGTAGTCATTTCTGCTTATATGTTATTTTAGGCTTAGGTCTTTAATTACTCTGGAATATTTTGGGTGTGTGTGACTTGTGTGAAAAACAGGTATAATTATTTTGTATTTTTTTGCAAATGGACAGCCAGTTATTTCAATACCATTTGTTTCATAGTTAATCCCTTTCCCATCATTTGGAATGCCACCTTTCTTATATTTTGAATTCCCTTGTATTCATTGGACTGTCTCTGGAATATGCATTTTGTTCTATTAATCTGGTCATCTATTCCTGTACCAGTATCATGATGTTTTAATTGCTGTATCTTCACAAGGTTTTTCGATATCTGGTAGGACAAGACCTTTGTTCTTCTTTTCTAAGATTACTTCAACTATCTTGTATTTGTTTGCTTTCCTTTTTGGCATCAACCTCTCAATTCCTTGCAAATTCCATTTGGGATTTTGTTAGGGATTATATGAATTTTATAAATTAATTTTGGAGAAAATAACATCTTCATAGTATTGAGTCTTCCCATACAGGGACAAGATATGTCTCTTCTTTAATTACCTTATGTCCTTCACTAAAGTTTTATCTATTTTTTCTTAACAGGCTTGCATACCAAGCATTTTAAATTGTTATTTTGAATGGGATTTATTTCTAAGTTTTTTAAACTGGTGTATTTAAGAGCTAATAATTTCTGGTTTTGGTCTTGTATTTGATCTCCTTGCTGACATCCTTGTAGATCTACTGTTGATCTCTTAGCCTGTTGATTCTCTTAGCTCTTCATGTAGAGATTTTAAAATACTGACAGTGTTGTGTGTTTATTGCTAATATTTGTTTTATTTTGCTTTTTTTTTTTCGATGCTGCTTTAGCTAGAGTAAGTCTTATTCTTCTATTGGGAGGCTTCTACCATCTCATCATTAACTAAAAAGTTTACTATTGGCTTCTCGTAGATTCTCTTTTTCAGATTAAAGAAAACTTCTATTTCTAGCATGTTGGAGTCTTACCATGAATGTGTTTTGCATTTTATCAAATCCTTTTCTCTGCAATAATTAACACAATCATATGGTTTTTATTTTTTAATTTGTTAATGTAGTAATGACCTTCATAGATTTTTTTCTCTTCTAAAACCACCATTGTATTTCTGCTTATTCTAGATATATTGATTAGCCAGGATTTTATTTAGGCCTTCTGAATCTTTGTTCATAAGTTTGGATGATCTATGGTTTTCTTTTTTTGTTTTGTCATTGTCTGGTTTGTGTATGAGGGCTATGATCAACCAGACAATACACATGACAGCCTCTCTTCCACCCCAAATAATGATTCTGTCTAAAATGTCAACAGTGCTGTTTGAGAAACCCTGTGCTAGACTCAAAATAAACTGAATGGCTTTCTGTTTTTTTCCTGAGTAGTTTATGTAACATAGAATTTACCTATTCTTTCAGAATATGGTATAATTCACCTAAAATGACCTGAGCATCGTGCCTTTTTAAGAGGTAGATCTTTGAGCACCTTTTCTATTTTTGTTTGGATATCCATCTCAGTGGTTTTCTTCTTGAGTTAATTTTGGTAATTATATCTTCCTGGAAAATTGGTCATCTGTTTTATTTTTTAGTTCATTTATATTAAATTTTAACATACTATCTGAATTTTGAAAGTAATAATTCTATCCTTTTTCTTTTTGAAATTCATTTTGCCAAATATTTGACTGGCTTAAGTGTCTTTGAAATCACCAGGTTTTGGTTTTATTCATTAACTCTACTATTTTCTGTTTCTTGATTTCTCATTCATCTTTTTATTGCTATATTAATTTCTCTTTTCCATATGTTTATTTTCTTTCTCTTGTTTTTAACTTTTTGAATTGAAATTTTTGGCGACTTACTTTTTATTGTTCTCATTTTCTAAACCAGCATTTAAGGCTATAAATTTTCCTGAGTGCTACTTTTCCAGTAATACATAGGATTTAGTGTATAGTGCACACATATAATTCATTTTTAAACTGCTGGTGATTTTCATTTTCACTTTTTTACTTTGACCTAAAAGTTTCTGAAGTGTTTTTAAATTTCTGCATGTATAGAATTCTTTGAGTTGTTTAGATCTGTCAGGTAATTTGGCCTGTATGTATTCTGTTTGGGAATGTTTTTGAGTGCTACTCTGTGGCCTAATACAAGATCTTTTTTTGGTGAATATACAAAAAATTAAAGCTTAGTAAATTATTATTCAGATTTTCTCATCATCTGATGAGACCCTGGTGCCTGCTATGGCCTGAGCGAGAAGCCATCTATGTAGATGGGGTTCTATGTAACAGATGATAGAAACCTGAGGACTTACAAATATATCATCCATTCATTTAAAGTAAAGAAACACTGCATGTTCTCACTCATAAGTGGGAGTTGAACAATGAGAACACATGGACACAGGGAGGGGAACATCACACACTGGGGCCTGTCGTGGGGTGGGAGACAAGGGGAGGGAGAGCATTAGGACAAATACCTAATGCATGCATGGCTTAAAACCTAGATGACAGGTTGATAGGTGCAGCAAACCACCAAGGCACATGGATACCTATGTAGCAAATGTATACCTATGTAGCAAACCTGCACGTTCTGCACATGTATCCCAGAACTTAAAGCAAAAAAAAAAAAAAAAGAACCTGTTCTGTTCTAACTACTTTTAGGAACCTGTTTAACTCAAGGAAATAAAAATACAATCAAAGATGCTTTTATGCATTATTTGTAATAGTGAAAAATCAGAAGTAAATGTCTAGTGGTTAAATAAATGAATAAATATGTAGGCTTTAAAAAATCATATTTTAGAAAGAATATTTAAGATTATGGGGGAAATTATTCCTGGCATCTTTATTTAATAAAGCAGGATACAAATTTGTGTATAGTATGATCACATGTTGAGAAAAACAATACATGTACATTAAGTATATGCATACAATAAAAGGTTATTTTTGAATTATTTCTTGAGTGATGATATATTTTTATTTTTTCTTTATATTTGTTTTTCTGAATGTTTACCATGATTATTTACCTTATAATAAAATATATGTAGTTGGAAGCATCTTTTGCGAAATAATTTCTTTTGTCTAGCTTGTATATAATGCAAAATTGCAACTTACCGAGGGCAGCTTAACAGGATGTGTTAAAATTTTGAGTATTTATATTCTTTGACCCAGAAAGTTCACTGCTATGAATTAATCAGAAGTTCCTATAAAAGTACAGAATGATTTTACTACCTTGTTTATAATAGTGAAAAATTTTAAAAATGTAATTCTAATACTCAGTATAAACCTACTAAAATGAATTGCATTATATATAAAAAAGGAAACATTAAACAAGTCTTAAAAATAAATTGGAGCTTTATGGGTAATGACATGAAAAACTGATCAAGACATATTATGTGAATGAAGCAAGGTGCAAAACACTATGCATAGTATGATCCCATTTGTGTAAAAATGGGGTGGCTGTGCATACATCACATGTAATGCATTATAATTTTCTGGAGTAATACATAGGAAATAACAATACCTACCTGTGAGCAAAGGGCTGAATATGTATGATTTCACTTCATGTATTTCTATCATTTTGAATTTGTACAGAAAACATGAACTACATTAAACAAATTTTAATAAAAATTAAATTTAAAAGGTAGAAGATTATATCACTGTAATACTGTTTATGTATTTCCTTTCTGTGTGTGGTAGTAGGCCCACCTGTGTAATAAGCATGTAAAATAGATAGGATCACTGCCCTTGAAGAGCTTGTTCTCTAAAAATCTCTTTTTCATGGATATAAGACATTAATGTTACTATTTTTGTGATGGTAAGATGATAATGTGCTAGAAGTCAAATGGTTGGAATTTAGTCATTTCTGACTTCAGTGAACTAATGCTGATTTCACTGAAATTCATTGTGTACAAGCTGGATAATCCCAAAGTGGGCGTTACTTGTCTGAGAAAGGAATTAGATGGGTTAAAATTAGTACCATTAGTCCAGACTTTTAAAAAACTCCATAGTTTTTTTTTAATCAAACATAATAGAACTTGTTTGCACCATTGTATCTTTTATAGTAGACATGGAAATAAGTTTTAAGAGATTTTGTTATTTATGATGGGTCCTAAGTATCATATAAAGTTGAAAAGATCCAGTGTAAATATTTCAATTTTGAGTTGATTTGATGTAATGTAACTGATGAACTTTAAAATACCTGCTGTTTCACACAATATTAAGATATAATTTTTACTCAGTGACATATACATTTTTGTTTGTTTGTTTTTAATTTTATTATTATTATACTTTAAGTTTTAGGGTACATGTGCACAGTGTGCAGGTTTGTTACATATGTATACATGTGCCATGTTGGTGTGCTGCACCCATTAACTCGCCATTTAACATTAGGTGTATCTCCTAATGCTATCCCTCCCCGCTCCCCCCAGCCCACAACGGTCGCTGGAGTGTGATGTTGCCCTTCCTGTGTCCATGTGTTCTCATTGTTCAATTCCCAACAATGAGTGAGAACATGCGGTGTTTGGTTTTTTGTCCTTGCGATAGTTTGCTGAGAATGATGGTTTCCAGTTTCATCCATGTCCCTGCAAAGGACATGCACTCATCATTTTTTATGGCTGCATAGTATTCCATGGTGTATATGTGCCACATTTTCTTAATCCAGTCTATCATTGTTGGACATTTAGGTTGGTTCCAAGTCTTTGCTATTGTGAATAGTGCCGCAATAAACATACGTGTGCATGTGTCTTTATAGCAGCATGATTTATAATCCTTTGGGTATATACCCAGTAATGGGATGGCTGGGCCAAATGGTATTTCTAGTTCTAGATCCCTGAGGAACCGCCACACTGACTTCCACAATGGTTGAACTAGTTTACAGTCCCACCAACAGTGTAAAAGTGTTCCTATTTCTCCACATCCTCTCCAGCACCTGTTGTTTCCTGACTTTTTAATGATTGCCATTCTAACTGGTGTGAGATGGTGTCTCATTGTGGTTTTGATTTACATTTCTCTGATGGCCGGTGATGGTGAGCATTTTTTCGTGTGTTTTTTGGCTGCATAAATGTCTTCTTTTGAGAAGTGTCTGTTCATATACTTTGCCCACTTTTTGATGGGGTTGTTTGTATTTTCCTGTAAATTTGTTTGAGTTTATTGTAGATTCTGGATATCAGCCCTTTGTCAGATGAGTAGGTTGTAAAAATGTTCTGCCATTCTGTAGGTTGCCTGTTCACTCTGATGGTAGTTTCTTTTGCTGTGCAGAAGCTCTTTAGTTTAATTAGATCCCATTTGTCAATTTTGGCTTTTGTTGCCATTGCTTTTGGTGTTTTAGACATGAAGTCCTTGCCCATGCCTATGTCCTGAATGGTAATGCCTAGGTTTTCTTCTAGGGTTTGTATGGTTTTAGGTCTAACATGTAAGTCTTTAATCCATCTTGAATTAATTTTTGTATAAGGTGTAAGGAAGGGATCCAGTTTCAGCTTTCTACATATGGCTAGCCAGTTTTCCCAGCACCATTTATTAAGTAGGGAATCTTTTCTCCCATTTCTTGTTTTTGTCAGGTTTGTCAAAGATCAGATGGTTGTAGATGTGTGGTATTATTTCTGAGGGCTCTGTTCTGTTCCATTGATCTATATCTCTGTTTTGGTACCAGTACCATGCTGTTTTGGTTACTGTAGCCTTGTAGTATAGTTTGAAGTCAGGTAGTGTGATGCCTCCAGCTTTGTTCTTTTGGCTTAGGATTGACTTGGTGATGCGGGCTCTTTTTGGTTCCATATGAACTTTAAAGTAGTTTTTTCCAATTCTGTGAAGAAAGTCATTGGTAGCTTGATGGGGATGGCATTGAATCTATAAATTACCTTGGGCAGTATGGCCATTTTCACCATATTGATTCTTCCTACCTATGAGCATGGAATGTTCTTCCATTTGTTTGTATCCTCTTTTATTTCATTGAGCAGTGGTTTGTAGTTCTCCTTGAGGAGGTCCTTCACATCCCTTGTAAGTTGGATTCCTAGGTATTTTATTCTCTTTGAAGCAATTGTGAATGGGAGTTCACTCATGATTTGGCTCTCTGTTTGTCTGTTATTGGTGTATAAGAATGCTTGTGATTTTTGCACATTGATTTTGTATCCTGAGACTTTGCTGAAGTTGCTTATCAGCTTAAGGAGATTTTGGGCTGAGACAATGGGGTTTTCTAGATATACAATCATGTCATCTGCAAACAGGGACAATTTGACTTCCTCTTTTCCTAATTGAATACCCTTTATTTCCTTCTCCTGCCTAATTGCCCTGGCCAGAACTTCCAACACTATGTTGAATAGGAGTGGTGAGAGAGGGCATCCCTGTCTTGTGCCAGTTTTCAAAGGGAATGCTTCCAGTTTTTGCCCATTCAGTATGATATTGGCTGTGGGTTTGTCATAAATAGCTCTTATTATTTTGAGATACGTCCCATCAATACCTAATTTATTGAGAGTTTTTAGCATGAAGGGCTGAATTTTGTCAAAGGCCTTTTCTGCATCTATTCAGATAATCATGTGGTTTTTGTTTTTGGTTCTGTTTATATGCTGGATTATGTTTATTGATTTGTGTATGTTGAACCAGCCTTGCATCCCAGGGATGAAGCCCACTTGATCATGGTGGATAAGCTTTTTGATGTGCTGCTGGATTCGGTTTGCCAGTATTTTATTGAGGATTTTGACATCAATGTTCATCAAGGATATTGGTCTAAAATTCTCTTTTTTTGTTGTGTCTCTGCCGGGCTTTGGTATCAGGATGATGCTGACCTCATAAAATGAGTTAGGCAGGATTCCCTCTTTTTCTGTTGATTGGAATAGTTTCAGAAGGAATGGTACCAGCTCCTCCTTGTACCTCTGGTAGAATTCGGCTGTGAATCCATCTGGTCCTGGACCCTTTTTGGTTGGTAAGCTATTGATTATTGCCATAATTTCAGAGCCTGTTATTGGTCTATTCAGAGATTCAACTTCTTCCTGGTTTGGTCTTGGGAGGGTGTATGTGTCCAGGAATTTATCCATTTCTTCTAGATTTTCTAGTTTATTTGCGTAGAGGTGTTTGTAGTATTCTCTGATGGTAGTCTGTATTTCTGTGGGATCAGTGGTGATATCCCCTTTATCATTTTTTATTGCATCTATTTGATTCTTCTCTCTTTTCTTCTTTATTAGTCTTGCTAGCAGTCTATCAATTTTGTCGATCTTTTCAAAAAACCAGCTCCTGGATTCATTAATTTTTGAAGGGTTTTTTGTGTCTCTATTTCCTTCAGTTCTGCTCTGATTTTAGTTGTTTCTTGTCTTCTGCTAGCTTTTGCATGTGTTTGCTGTTGCTTTTCTAGTTCTTTTAATTGTGATGTTAGGGTGTCAATTTTGGATCTTTCCTGCTTTCTCTTGTGGGCATTTAGTGCTATAAATTTCCCTCTACACACTGCTTTGAATGTGTCCCAGAGATTCTGGTATGTTGTGTCTTTGTTCTCGTTGGTTTCAAAGAACATCTTTATTTCTGCCTTCATTTCGTTATGTACCCAGTAGTCACTCAGGAGCAGGTTGTTCAGTTTCCATGTAGTTGAGCGGTTTTGAGTGAGTTTCTTAATCCTAAGTTCTAGTTTGATTGCACTGTGGTCTGAGAGACAGTTTGTTATAATTTCTGTTCTTTTACATTTGCTGAGGAGAGCTTTACTTCCAAGTATGTGGTCAATTTTGGAATAGGTGTGGTGTGGTGCTGAAAAAAATGTATATTCTGTTGATTTGGGGTGGAGAGTTCTGTACATGTCTGTTAGGTCCGCTTGGTGCAGAGCTGAGTTCAATTCCTGGGTATCCTTGTTAACTTTCTGTCTCGTTGATCTGTCTAATGTTGACAGTGGGGTGTTAAAGTCTCCCATTATTATTGTGTGGGAGTCTAAGTCTCTTTGTAGGTCACTCAGGACTTGCTTTATGAATCTGGGTGCTCCTGTATTAGGGGCATATATATTTAGGATAGTTAGCTCTTCTTGTTGAATTGATCCCTTTACCATTATGTAATGGCCTTCTTTGTCTCTTTTGATCTTTGTTGGTTTAAAGTCTGTTTTATCAGAGACTAGGATTGCAACCCCTGCCTTTTTTGTTTTCCATTTGCTTGGTAGATCTTCCTCCATCCCTTTATTTTGAGCCTGTGTGTGTCTCTGCACGTGAGATGGGTTTCCTGAATACAGCACACTGATGGGTCTTGACTCTTTATCCAATTTGCCAGTCTGTGTCTTTTAATTGGAGCATTTAGTCCATTTACATTTAAAGTTAATAGTGTTATGTGTGAATTTGATCCTGTCATTATGATGTTAGCTGGTTATTGTGCTCGTTAGTTGATGCAGTTTCTTCCTAGCCTTGATGGTCTTTACATTTTGGCATGTTTTTGCAGAGGCTGGTAGTGGTTGTTCCTTTCTACATATACGTTTTTTGAGCAGTACTGTTATCCTTTCTTTAATGTTTAGCTACGATAAAACTTTAAGTGAAAGCCAAGCTTAGAAAAGGATGAACAATGAACCATTAATTGTAGATAATTATGAAACTAGATTTTTAAAACAATGTTTGTAAAAATGTTGTATTGATTCAGCTTATATACCCACCATTTGCATGTTTCCTCATTTTATTTCTGGTATCTGAAAATGCATTTGATGTACAGTAAATGTGGGTGGGTACAGCATTCAAAATAAGACTGTAATAAAAAAAGTGCAAGCAAAAAAATTCCATCTGCTATTTAACTTTGTAGATAGGTTAAAACCATTGTTTAGGATCATTGGCATGTAATTGAAATGAGTGACATTTTGGATGATGAAACAAATATTAGAAAGAAGAAAAAAAACTAATGGACCAATTTAATGTGTCAAACTCTTATATATAAAAAATAAAGTCACTGTGGGTAACTGCAAACCTTCCGCTTTTACTCCCTGTCAATTCATGCATTAGATTTTATCTGACTCTCTTTTCCACACCTGGAAGCTCTACATTGGTATTTGTTTTCTATAAGTATTTGTTTAATAAACTGTTGAGAATGCACAGCTGTGTCAGGAGCAATGATGAAGGCTGGGTTTGCAGAACTGCCAGATCAGGCTGCTGTTTCCCTTTGGCTTTGCCCTCCATGGGGCTGGATCCTATGACTGTTGTAGACCTTTCCACCTAACTCGTGTCCCTCTTTTGGGATTAGTTATCTTTGCACTCTGTTTTCCACTACCAAACCTCACCAACACCTCAGACCATCCTTGGCTTTATATTATCCTTCAGCTTCCCAACCAGTCGCAGAGCAAAGGATGCCCCAACTGTGCTCCAGTGCTAACCCCTTCACCTGTGTTTGACAGTGTCGCCCTTTTCCACTGCAGCTCCTGCTTCCACATTTATCCTCACCCTCAAAGATCTCTGGCTCGTTCCCTCTGAATTCTGCCATACACCCAGGCTTCCCTGTTGTAATATCATGTGCCTCTTGCCTCTTAGTCTCTTTTGCTCCTTTTTACTACAAAACATGTTGAACAGGTGGTCCATGCTCCTATCTCTGCGTCTCTCCAAACCAATTTTCATTTCCACCAATTTACTGAACAACTTTCTTTACTGTTACCCTTGATCTTTATTTTACGAAATTCAAAGGTCTCTTGTTCATTATTTCTTGCGTTGACCTTTCCACAGCACTAATGTTGCTGACTCTGCCCTTTATGATAATTTTTATTCCTTGTGGCTTTTATCGCATTATCTGTCTCAATTCTCTTCCACCTTTCTTAGTCTTCCTAGCCTTCCTTGCTGGTTGCTTTTCCTTCTCTCTGACTGCATGCATCACCTTCCCTCAGGAAGAAAAGAGCATGGACCTTCCCTCCTGTCCATGCTCTTTTCTATCAATATGTTCCCCCATAGAGAGTTCTCACAAGGAGCAGATATCACCTCTACGCTGATGGCTTCCTCATTGTGGTCCTATCCTTGAACACCTACTTGGTCGTCAATACCATATCCCATCTGTGTTCAAAACTTTTTCAACCAGATGTCCCACTACAATGTCTCTTCCAGCTTGAGAACCTGTAATTCTTTAGGTGTAAGAAGGTCCACCGGGTGCTGTGGCTCATGCTTGTAATCCCAGAACTTTGGTAGGCCGAGGCAGGCGGATCACGAGGTCAGGGGATCAAAACCATCCTGGCTAACATGGTGAAACCCCGTCTCTGCTAAAAATACAAAAAAATTAGCTGGGCGTGGTGGCAGGCACCTGTAGTCCCAGCTACTCGGGAGGCTGAGGCAGGAGAATGGCGTGAACCTGGGAGGCGGAGCTTGCAGTGAGCCGAGATTGTGCCACTGCACTCCAGCATAGGCAACAGAGCAAGACTCCATCTCAAAAAAAAAAGTTCATCTTCTCCATAAAACTAGTTCATCAAAATTCCTTCCTTCAGCATATCACCACTATCATTCAGATCTCTGTAAAGAGGACAACCTTTATTAGTGATTTAGCTGAAAATCAAGAAGCCTCACATAAATCAGCCCACTCCATTGTCTTGTATGGAGTCACATGCTGATTTATGTCAGCTCCCCCAGCACAGTGCCGCCACACTGGTCCATCTTACCTCGCCTGGCCTTCTGCCTGTTAACTCCTTTCCCAGTCCCTCAGGGTCATCACTGCCTAGTGACAATTTCTAAACACTATAGGAAGCACTAATCATCTAGCTGTTCCTTATTTGCTTTGACATTTGTTTAGCTCCTGGACCTGACTCTCAGGGCCCTTGGGAGTTTGTCCCTCCCTCTGTCTCCCACCTACTCAGCACCACTTGACGTTTGGTCAGCTGCATTCTTTCTTTTGGTAATTTTAGTTATGTAAGTCCTTCTTGTTTGTATTGCCTGCTTCACCCCATTCTTAGTCCTACCCACCTTTCAAGGACCACCAAAATATCTCTGAATCAACAACATCTGAAATCAGTCCTGTAATTGAGTATTTTTCATTTATATCTTGTATGTGGATAAATAAATGTTCCCATCACCTTCCCTCAGAAGCCTTTCCATATACTACCATTTCCTAAAAAATATTATAGGCTCCATTTTCCTAACTTACTTTAAGCTTAAGAGTGAGAATATACTTCATCCCCTTCTCTGTCTCCTCTGGTGACCAATAATATACAAAGAATAATTTCAATAATGACTTCATGGTTATTAATTGTTATCAGTTTAAATACTTAGCAAGTTGAGAAAATATAAAGAAAATAAGATTTCAAACAATCCAATCATCTATATTCAGCAAAACACAAAAAGTTTCTGTTAGATATGACAGGGCCTAGTGTTTATGGAATTAAAGCAATGTTTTCTAAATGAAATATATGCTGTTGAGGTATATGTCCTCGTGTTTCAGTGGAGATGGAGACCCCACACTTTCCTTAGGATAACCTTCTAACATTTAAAACATAAAACGATTTCACTGTATACTCGTGGTATTTAGTGTATACCACTAGCAAATGTTGAGACTGGGACTAGAAGTTGAAATTCTTATATCAAATCCAAAGACCTTTCCACTGCACATTTCCATATATTCTATTCACTCATTTATTTATTTATTCAGCACATACTTAGTGAGCACCTACTGTGTGTCAGGCCATGCTAGGCAATGAGATAGAGCCTTCAAAGAGCTTAGTCTACCGATAGAGACTGAGAAGTCAACATAAAGTTGAAATGCAGTGGGACATGAAGTGGAGGAAAACTTTATCTGAATGTTTTGTTTTCAGACAAGGGTTTAAGGAAGTTTAATCCTGAGGGAAAGTGCTAATAAGGGAGATGATAAAGATTCAGGTGAAGGGTAACTGGCAGAGTGGTGTCCCTTTGAAGACTGTGTGAAGGGAATGGGGCCCAGGGCACAGGTAGGGACATCAGCTTCCCACCAGAGAGGAATAACATTTCCAACCAGAATGGGACTCAGAAAGCAGCACCAGAAGCAGAGGAAGCATTCTCATTTTGATGCCTTCTATTCTAGGTGAAGTAAGAGACAGGCTCATTGAATGAGAATGAGAGTCGTGGGATAGGGAGGAAGGTAGAGTATGTGAAACCCCCATGTAGGAATTAGAAGAATCTTGACCTTCCCAGGACCCAAGGGGGCAAAGGCGGTGAGGGGAAAGGGCCTGAGACAGCTCTAGTGGATAGCCGGCAGAGGAGCAACACCAGGTGGATAAGGGGTTTGTTTGGTAAGAGGTGAACCCTCTCATGTTCAGAGCACTGCAGGGTGCCCAGCATCTCAGCTCCTGCCAGGAGGAATCTGGGACTGATGAGCAAGCTGAATGGCAGTTGAAAGATCCAATATCCACAGGGAATATGGGGAAGCTCAGGGAGCATGGACGCCCAGAAGTAGGTCAGAATAGCACCAACTACAGGGATAAGTAGACATTTTCCTCTTATGGCAGTACATATGTAAGGAATAGACAGTTGAAAGAATAAAGAGAAAGGGATATTAGAGAACAGGTTATTTTTAAAAAGATTTATTTTGAAAGGGGATGATCAGTTGATTTAGTATGAAATGGAGAGTTGAGCTAGCAGAGATATCCTGATAACTTCTGGTCAGTACAAGATGCCTCTCTCCTTGAGTGATGACCAACCTTTGCTGCTTAGCCTGCCCCATGACCCACCTGTTAGGTTCTCTGGATTCTCACTGCAATCAGGAGCCCCATCCAGGAGCTTTCTTTTTTTTTTTCCGAAGGACCTTTCATGTTTGATTCTTATGCTATTATAGTTCTCAATATTAATAATTCAGAGTCAATTGTTTTTAATAACCTAAATATAAATAATTAGTGAAGAGAATTAAAGGAATGGATATACTCATTGATATTTTCATAATCCTTACCCTGCCCTGTGGCATTGTCTGTTACTCATAAAACTTGATATTGTTAAAATTTTATATGATGAAATTCAAATCAGAGGGGAGCAAAAGGATTACAACTGCTTTGAAAAATAAAATGAAGAGCACAAAAAGGAATTACTAGGGCCTTTCTAAACCAAAAAGAAAAATTAACAAATAAAAGATTTGGAAAAAAATTCCTCAAAGTATTAAAATCTCCTTCTTATTCCTAAAGATAATTGGAGCTAGTAGTGAAAAGCAAAGAATACATGTGTGTTTATACATACACATACATACATATGTACATACACACATATAAATACATAAACACACTTGCAAGTACTTGAACCAATATATCTTTTCAAACTTAAAAAAGGTAATGGGAAATTACAATCAAGATTAAATAAAAATAGCTTCTTTTGAATTAATAGTATATTGGGTAGATGTAGCTAAGATATTTTTTCAACCATGAAAAGCAGTAAGGAATAGTTTGGAAAATAATTGGTTGAGATTATTTTACATATTTATGTAAATATTTTCATTATCACAAATTTTAAATACTATTAATTTGCAATATTAAAAAGTTTTGATTATTTAGTGCTAATGAAAGGGTATAGTGACCTAATACATAGGTAATGCTAAAAGATTTCTACTTGTCTTCAGATTAATTACGTGAATTTAAAATGGATCACACATCTACATACATATATACATACACACATATGTTAGTATTTTAAGCAATATATTTTAAACTTTGAAAAATGTAGCAAGCCATCATAATCATGAAGATGGAAAATTAGCTTGAGAAGCTATTGAAATATTTAATAGCTTATCTTGAGAGAAAATGTATATTAGTAATTCATGAATTGTTAGCAATTCATGAATAGATATTATAAAATCAAATAATAAAATTGCATGTTCTGATCCTATGCCAGCAAATATACATACCTGAGTGTAGCATTTATGACTTTAGATTAAAATTATGTTTATTAATCATTTTCTCATCCTTGTGACTGAATTCTTTGAAAGTAGAATAGAGAGCAATCTTATTTAACCCCCAGCGTATACTCATAAAAGTACTCAAAAGGCCCTGTGATTATAATGCTTACACTTGGAATATCATCTCTCAGAATAACCTATGACCATACTTGAATTATTATCACCATTGTACAAATGAGTTAATTGAGGCTTGAGAAGGTTAAGCAATTTTTTTTTTTTTCTCAAGTCACCCTTCTCCTAAGTGGCTGGTCAGGAATTGGAACCTAAATGCTGGAACTCCAAAGCCCACACTGTTAACTACTGAGCACAGGCAGGAAATGTGTTGGTTTATTTTCTTATACCTGGCACTATGCTCAGACATTGTTTGAAATAAAGAATGTAAAAGTTATAATAATTAAAGTTACCCAGGATTAGCAAATTATTATTATTATTATTATTTTATTATACTTTAAGTTCTAGGGTACATGTGCACAACGTGCAGGTTTGTTACATATGTATGCATGTGCCATGTTGGTGTGCTGCACCCATTAACTCGTCATTTACATTAGGTATATCTCCTAATGCTATCCCTCTCCCCTCCCCCCTCCCCACGACAGGCCCCACTGTCATGTTCCCCTTCCTGTGTCTAAGTGTTCTCATTGTTCAGTTGCCACCTATGAGTGAGAACATGCGGTGTTTGGTTTTCTGTCCTTGCGATAGTTTCCTGAGAATGATGGTTTCCAGCTTCATCCATGTCCCTACAAAGGACATGAACTCATCCTTTTTAATGGCTGCATAGTATCCCATGGTGTATATGTGCCACATTTTCTTAATCCAGTCTATCATTGATGGGCATTTGGGTTGGTTCCAAGTCTTTGCTATTGTGAATAGTGCTGCAATAAAAATACGTGTGCATGTGTCTTTATAGCAGCATGATTTATAATCCTTTGGGTATATACCCAGTAATGGGGGGCTGGGTCAAATGGTATTTCTAGTTCTAGATCCCTGAGGAATCCCCACACTGTCTTCCACAATGGTTGAACTAGTTTACAGTCCCACCAACAGTGTAAAAGTGTTCCTATTTCTCCACATCCTCTCCAGCACCTGTTGTTTCCTGACTTTTTAATGATTGCCATTCTAACTGGTGTGAGATGGTATCTCATTGTGGTTTTGATTTGCATTTCTCTGATGGCCAGTGATGATGAGCATTTTTTCATGTGTCTGTTGGCTGCATAAATGTCTTCTTTTGAGAAGTGCCTGTTCATATCCTTTGCCCACTTTTTGATGGGGTTGTTTGTTTTTTTCTTGTAAATTTGTTTGAGTTCATTGTAGATTCTGGATATTAGCCCTTTGTCAGATAAGTAGATTGCAAAAATGTTCTCCCATTCTGTAGGTTGCCTGTTCACTCTGATGGTAGTTTCTTTTGCTGTGCAGAAGCTCTTTAGTTTAATTAGATCCCATTTGTCAATTTTGGCTTTTGTTGCCATTGCTTTTGGTGTTTTAGACATGAAGTCCTTGCCCATGCCTATGTCCTGAATGGTAATGCCTAGGTTTTCTTCTAGGATTTTTATGATTTTGGTCTAACATTTAAGTCTTTAATCCATCTTGAATTAATTTTTGTATAAGGTATAAGGAAGGGATCCAGTTTCAGCTTTCTCCATATGGCTAGCCAGTTTTCCCAGCGCCGTTTATTAAATAGGGAATCCTTTCTCCTGTTTCTTGTTTTTGTCAGGTTTGTCAAAGATCAGATGGTTGTAGATGTGTGGTATTATTTCTGAGGGCTCTGTTCTGTTCCATTGGTCTATATCTCTGTTTTGGTACCAGTACTGTGCTGTTTTGGTTACTGTAGCCTTGTAGTATAGTTTGAAGTCAGGTAGTGTGATGCCTCCAGCTTTGTTCTTTTGGCTTAGGATTGACTTGGTGATGCGGGCTCTTTTTTGGTTCCATATGAACTTTAAAGTAGTTTTTTCCAATTCTGTGAAGAAAGTCATTGGTAGCTTGATGGGGATGGCACTGAATCTATAAATTACCTTGGGCGGTATGGCCATTTTCACGATATTAATTCTTCCTACCCGTGAGCATGGAATGTTCTTCCATTTGTTTGTATCCTCTTTTATTTCATTGAGCAGTGGTTTGTAGTTCTCCTTGAAGAGGTCCTTCATGTCCCTTGTAAGCTGGATTCCTAGGTATTTTATTCTCTTTGAAGCAATTGTGAATGGGAGTTCACTCATGATTTGGCTCTCTGTTTGTCTGTTATTGGTGTATAAGAATGCTTGTGATTTTCGTACATTGATTCCAGCATATAAACAGAACCAAAGACAAAAACCACATGATTATCTCAATAGATGCAGAAAAGGCCTTTGACAAAATTCAACAGCCCTTCATGCTAAAAACTCTCAATAAATTAGGTATTGATGGGACGTATCTCAAAATAATAAGAGCTATCTATGACAAACCCACAGCCAATATCATACTGAATGGGCAAAAACTGGAAGCATTCCCTTTGAAAACTGGCACAAGACAGGGATGCCCCCTCTCACCACTCCTATTCAACATAGTGTTGGAAGTTCTGGCCAGGGCAATTAGGCAGGAGAAGGAAATAAAGGGTATTCAATTAGGAAAAGAGGAAGTCAAATTGTCCCGGTTTGCAGATGACATGATTGTATATCTCGAAAACCCCATTGTCTCAGCCCAAAATCTCCTTAAGCTGATAAGCAACTTGATTTATATTTTTATTGTGCAGTGGTTTTGAGTGTGGTTGGTATGATTTTGGCTTTTCTGAATTTGCTGAGGTTTGTTTCATGGCTGATTTTTGTTGTGTGGTCAGTTTTAGAGTACGTGCCATGTGCAAATAAGAAGAATGTATATTCTGTTGTTTTGGGGTGGAGAGTTCTGTAGATGTCTGTTAAGTGTTAAGTTCAAGTTCTGAATATCTTTGTTAGTTCCCTGCCTTGATGATCTAACATTGTCGGCGGGGGTTGAAGTCTTAGTGTTGAAGTCTCCCACTATTATTGTGTGATTATCCAAGTCTCTTCATAGGTCTCTAAGAAATTGCTTTATGAATCTTGGTGCTCCTGTGTTGGGTGGATATATATTTAGGTCTCCTTGTTGGATTGTATCCTTTACCATTATGTATTGCCCTTCTTTGTCTTTTTTAATCATTATTGGTTTGAAATCTGTTTTGTCTGAAATTATAATAGTAACTCCTATTTTTTTCTGTTTTCCATTTGCTTGGTAGATTTTTCTCCATCTGTTTACTTTGAGCCTATGGATGTCATTGCATATAAAATGGGTCTCTTAAAGACAGCATACAGTTGGTTCTTGCCTCTTTATCCTGCTTGCTACTCTGTGCCTTTTAATTGGGGCACTTATCCCATTTACATCCAAGGTTAATATTGATATGTGCAGATTTGATCCTGTCATCATGTTGTTAGCTGATTATTATGCAGACTCGGTTGCATGATTGCTTTATAGTATCAATGGTCTATGTATTTAAGTGTGTTTTTGTGGTGACCAATAAGTCTTTCCTCTCCATCTTAAGCACTCCCTTAAGGACCTCTTGTAAGGCAGGTCAGGTGGTAATAGATTTCCTTAACATTTGTCTGTCTGAAAATGATCTTATTTCTCCCTTGCTTATGAAGCTCAGTTTGGCTCTGCTACGAAATTAGTGGTTGGAATTCCTTTTATTTAGGAATGCTGAATATAGGCCCACAATCTCTTCTGGCTTGTAGGGTTTCTGCTGACCTGCCTTTAACTTTTTTTTTTTTTTTTTTTTTCATTTCTACCTTGGAGAATCTGATGACTGTGTCTTGGGGATGGTCATCTTGTATAGTATTTCACAGGTATTCTCTGCACTTCTTGAATTTGAATTTTGGCCTCTCCAGTGAATGATCTCTTTAAACTACATAAATTGCTAGAAATCTCTGTATTCCTTAAATACTTTAAAATTATGCTTTAAGATAGTAAAGTGGAAAAAAATGAGTTTTAAAGAGTATTGCTCATGAAAACACTGAGAACCCTACAGTGTGATCAGGAAGAATCACCAGGGGAGTGAGAAGACTGCTAACTTAAATACTTCTGCTGCTGCTGTCAGTATTCTGTTGTGACCTTGGACCATTTACTTTCATATACTCATTCATTCAGCAAATTTTTATTTAGGTTTGTCAGTTTTCATTTAGGTCTATACTGGTAAATAGAAATAGTCATGATTTTGCTCTCAAGGAGCTTATAATCTAGTGGGAGAGACAGACATTCATTATATAATGAGAGAAATAGATATAAAATTACAATGATGGTAAGTATTACACAGAAGAGGTATATGGTATTGTGAGAACATATAGTAGGAGAGTTAGACCTTATTATGGAGATCCAGGTAGTGACAATTGTTCTGAAATCTGAAGACTGAGTAGGAGTTGAACTAAGCAAAGAGAAGAGAATAAGGAAAGGGCATTCTAGGCAACTAGAACAGAATAAGCAAAGGCTCAGTAGATGATGGGTCTTGGGAAGTATCAGGGAGAGTGGTGGGGAGAGTGAGGCAGGGCATGAGCCAGGACTTGGGAGGTAAGGGCCAGTCCTTGCAGGGACTTGTGGGCCATCTTAATGAGGGTTATCTCTATCATGAGAGGGGAGGGAAAACGTTAAAGAGTTTTAAGCAGGCAGGAATCAAAATCAGGTCTCACAGCTGCAGTGGAAAGTGGACTAGAGGGCAGGACTGGGTGACAGTAGCAAGCTAGGAGGCCATTGGATGACCTCAGAGACATAATGTGGTGGTGGAAAGGATAGAAGTGGATGGGTTTCAGCGGGGATTTAGGAGGTAGTGTCAATGGAAGGAACAGAAGGAAGAGTGGGTTGGTCAAAAATGTGCCTAGGCTTTAGAAAAATGGATAGTGGAACTCATGCTGAGATGGAGAACTCCACCAAAGACCAGCTGTGTCTAGTTTGCTACATTCTGAAATTGAGGTGCCTTTGAGACTAACAAAAAGAAATGTCCAGGAGGCACCTTAACATACAAGTAAGATGCTCTTGAGAGCTCCACACTTATGTTTCCCAAAGGGACATGATCTCTCCTGCCTGGGTCTTCACAGCACTTTGTATGTCTCTTGCTGCCACCATTAATGGTTTCTGTTTAGGATCATGATTATCTTTCTGTGCCATCTGTCATTTACCAAGTGAAGTCTAAGTCCAAAAGTGTTTTCTCAGTAGCACTAAGATTTAGTACCTTTGAAAATACAGTTATGTCTCACTTTACGTAATAGATGAGTATTGGGTTGTCTTGAAATTGACCTTACAAAATTGAGTGTATGTAGAGGGGAAGGGCTTAAATCCATGGCCCAGACACTTGGAATTCCTCCGGAGTCTCCTGCTTCCGTTTAGTTTCAGTTCTGGTACTGGCCCTTTTTCCCAATTACAGGCTTCTAAGGTGAGCCGGTCTGCTCAAGTAGAGGAAAGGGTGCTTACTTCAGGTCTGGCCTTTCTAGAAGGGGCAGTAAGGCATGGAGAATTCCAATCTGGGCTCCAAGACTATTGCCTTCCTCTAAAATGTCTCAAAGAACCAAAAAAAGTTCTTCCCTTGAGCTTCAGATTACACTAAGGCAGAGATAGAAAGATGGACCCTTGACATACAGACTTGTCATAGGGTTTGTTTGGGGCCAGCTCCCCAGGGAAGTCTTGGTGACTTTTCCAAGTAATAAGGGAGAGTGAGTCTATGATTTGGTTCCTTATTCGCTTACTCATGGCATAGCTCAGTGAAGCCCAGAATCACTCAGATTTCAGGCCATTGCTCTTTTAGTTAGTAGGTTCAGCTGCTTTGAAATATCTAGTGTAGAGCATAATAGCAGCTTATTAGGCGCCTTTATTATAATAGTTTGGGACCCTTGTGAGGGATCAGAATTCCTAATTACAGAATCCAAAGGATGTAGCTTTCTTGACTGTTCAAACTGGCAGAAGGGTCTGAGAGGCCCAGATGGGATAAGACTTGTTGTTAGGGCTTCTAGGTCATAGTGATGCTCAGACACAGGCCCATACTGGAATTATACCATGGCGGTTCTTCCAAGTGGTTGGGACGTGGGGCGGCAGGAGTGTGTGTGTGAGGAGGTGTGCCCTTAGCTGAAAGGCTGGAAGACTGGTTGGACAGAAGTCCAGGATGATTGCATTGGGAAAAGGAAGTCGCTGGACTGAACTCCTCTGAGTGCATGGGGCACAATTCATCCTGAGTGCCATCATGACCTGCCTGAGACAACAGGACTCTTCTAGGCCCCATTTGCCAGCAGGGAGGCTTCTGCCAATATCTGTGGAGGCCTAGCTCTCTTTGGCTCAGGTCTGGTGTGACGGGGCTGCTGGTGGTACTCTGTATTAGGTTGGCTGAAACACAGTGCCTGCAGTGCCTTAATTCCCATTTTAGAAAGAACTGGTAGGACAGGGAGGGAAGAGTTCAACCTTGCCCATCCAGGTGGTTGCTTCTGAGAAGAAGTGGGCAAGGAAACAAAATGGACATCTCAAACAGCTATTGAGAAAAGAGGGGATGGCTCTAAACGAAGCCACAGCGCAGATCACAATTGTATTAGTCAGAGTTCTACAGAAAAACAGAACCAATATGATATTTGTGCGTGTATATATGTGTGTGTGTCTGTGTATGTGTGTGTGGAGAGGGGTTGGGGAACATGGAAAAATTTTTAAGAAATTGGCTCATGCAGTTGTAGGGGCTGGCATCTCCAAAATCTGTAGGGAAAGTTGGCAACAGCCTAGAGATTCAGGTAAGAGTTGATGTTCAGTCTTAAATTCAAAGGCTAGAAACTCAGGAAGATTTTCTGTATTTCATCTGGAGGCAGAATTCTTTCTTCTTAGGAGAAACTTGTTTTTGCTCTTAAGTCCTTCAGCTAATTTGATGAGGTCCCATCCACATTTATGGAGGCTAATCTGCTTTACTTAAAGTCAATTTATTTACTGTAAATATTAATCCCATCTAAAAAAATACCTTCACAGCAACATCTAGACTAATGTTTGACCAAAAAACTGCACAGCATAGCCTAGCCAAGGTGACACGTAAAATTAACCATCACAACAACGCCCATGGAACATTGTCATCTCTTAAAGGAAAAAGGGTCATTAGGTAATCATTTTACCCTTGAGAGAGTGGGGAGATGGAGGGAGGGACAGTGTTGTCCTTATTTGTGGGGCCTATTTATTTCAATCTTTAGCTACTTCTTGAACTTTGAGTCTTCCATTGGCCCACACTAGGGTGGCATTTGGGTGGCTGGCCTGTCATAGATCACTCGCTTCTTAAAGGCTGCTATCATTTGTATTAGCCAGAGTCCCAAACTCCTGGTCCCTGGTTGGGGCCCGTCTAAATACATGAAAACACCTTAAGGATAGAATCCACATCTGTTCATTTTGGTAGTCCATGTTGTCTAGTACCTTAGTACTGAGTCTTAAATATAATGGACATTATTCATTAAAAAAATCAAAGTCTTCCAAGTTCACACAAGGCATTGTGATAGGTGTTGGAGTAGCCATTGAATACGCACACACACACACACACACACACACACACACACACACACACACACAATACATATACGTATATATACACACATACACACATATATGTACACACATACTTATATATTTATTTATTGAGTGAATTATTTCACACCACTTTATGTTATGATTTGTATTTTCTTTTTCTCCTGAGTAGTGGGGAATGATTTCAAACTAGTATATCCTAGAACATAGTCCTGTAAGTACTTACTCCCTGGGTGGCATTCATAGTTCCTGTGATTTGCCTCAGGTTACTTTTCAGCCCTCACTGTTCCCCTCCCACAGCCTGAACTCAGACCACACCACACTAGCTTCCCTTCATAGTCACTCTGGAAGCATTTTCACTCTCATGATATTCCTTTTACCTGAAATGCCTTTTCTTGCCAGTTCCTTCCTCTTTTAATCCATTCAGATCTATTATTCCATGGAGGAGCTCAGGTCCCCCACTCTCTCTGAATTCTGAACATCACAGCCCTTTCAGAAACCTCTTTTACTTATGGTAGACCACTTAGGTATTTCTTATAGCCTCTATAAGGTTCTAGAAGACAAGGTGTGTGTCTCATTGCAGATTGTAGCCTTGCCCAGTATTTTGTACTTGGCAGGTGTTAATGAAGTAATACTCATTGGAGCCTCCAGTAGTCCTTTTGTATTGTGTTTGATACATGCTTATTTTGCCCAGGCAACCATTACAAAATATCCTTGACTGGGTAGCTTATAAACAATGAAAATTTATTTCTCACAGTTCTCGAGGGTGGAAAGTCCAAGATCTAGGTGCCAATAGATTTAGCAGAGGTTAGGACTGCCCTCTGCTTCATAGATGGCACCTAATCTTGCTGCATCCTCACATGGTGGAAGGGACAAACTCCTTCATGCCTCTTTTATAAGGGCACTAATCCCATTTATTAGGGCTCTGCCCTCATGACCTAATCACCTCCTATAGGCCCCACCCCTTAATATTATCACATTGGGGATTAGGTTACAACATCTGAATTTTAGTGAGACATAGACATTCAGAACATAGCAATACGTAAGTTAGGAATCTATTCAGCCAATACATATAATTTTGGGCTGATTACCCAGTTTCTGGACTGTCTTAAAGTTTGCTTTTCTTTATGTATTTAAAATGTAGTAAAAGGACAGGATAAGAAATAAATACCCTACCCTTTTTATTGTTGAGAGGTGGACAACTTACAAAAATTAATCGAAGATTTAAAACAAATGATGGCAAGACAGATTAAAAGATATTGTGACTTATGTATCTGTAGTCCTCAATTTCATCAACACTCACAAGTTGAGTAAGATGCTTTGCTCTGGAGGCTGGTAACAGCAATCCAAAACTTTATTTTTCTTATTACTCACAGTTCTGTTTCAGTTAGCTGTCACTTAGGAACTCCTTGTCCGGTGAGATGAGAGGAGAGAAAGAGAAAGGCATATAATGGGAAGTAGCAAAGGGGTGGACTGAAGCCTGCCTTCATTTCTTTTGCAGTTCATTGGGTTTGGGTCAGACTAGATATCACCACTGAAAGGGAGATAACTGTTCTAACTGTGGAGAAGTTCTGGTGTCCACAGTGTTCTTGAGGATGTAACGATGTAAGGACATTCTTACAAGCTCATTAGTTTTCTTACCATAGAGGCACTGGCATGCTCAGATGCCAGAGGACATTGTGTCAGTGCAACAAGCCCAGAATCCTGGCAACAATTTTATATGTTGGAACCTTATTGAAAATGACTCTTTTCACATTAGGAAGTTTTGTTGGCAGAGAATGAAGCAGACTTTGCCCTTTGCCAAAGCATAGGAAAACTTGTGCTTAATTTTCTTTTAGCCAGCCCTTGTTGTTCTTTTAGAATCTTTGGTGGATATGGAGATACTTGCCCAAAGAGAATAATTGTTAAGAAAAGGTAATTCTAAGGAATGATGCCTTCTTTTTGGAATGTTTACTCATTCACAGCACCAGCAATTTGTTTTTGTTATTGTTGTTGCCTTATTGACTTTTGGATGGTAAGCCGCTGGACCATTCTAAGCCCAAGTAGGGATCTCTAAATTTGATTAGTATTTCAAAATCACCTCATGATGTGACTTATGTATTATAGGCCACATGTATTTTGTGGTTAAAAGCCTCAATTAAATCTATGGCATGAACTGTCAGTTTCTTTTAATTCTCATGGCTATGTTCCCTTCATCCCCCAGGGTATTTTGCATATATGAACCCTATTTAAAATGTGGTTTAATTTGAACTACCACTTTGAAAAGTAAAGCTTATCAAATCACTTTCAACCATGATTGTCATAATTTATATTTACTAGAAATATGCTCATTAATCAAAAATATGTTGATCAAGTAGCAAAAATGGAAGCAAGTACATTTTCCCCCAGGTTACTTTCCATTTTAATTTAAGTGAATTTTATATCAGTTGAGTTTTTTTGTTTCTCTTTTAAAATCACAACATACGTCAAAGGTTTATATTGATGGTCTAGAAAAAGAGTCAACAGTAATCTAATGACTAAAATTGCAAATCCATCTTCATTTTCACTGACTAGGAGAAATGTGTAATGTCAGTGTTAATGGGGCATCATATGGAGTTTAAAATAGTAATCAAGTTTTCTGTGAGTTTGGTTATCTGGTTCAATTGTAATTGTTCTATCTTTGTGTACATATCTATAGGGGCATCTTCTGAAAAATTCTTACTTCGTTTGCAGCATGGGCAAAAACTGTATTTGAAGATTAATTTAATTACTAACTTTCACATCTTAGGGTTCCCTTAGTACAAAAGTAGTTGTGGTTCACTTTATTTCACAGTGCTGTTTATACAAGAACCATGTGATGAATTGCATCTTGAATTTAGTCCCTGAAAGTCTGTGCAAGGACTGTTGCTTGTTTAATTTTGCTGGGTAGTAAAAGATGTGTAACCCTGTGTATTGCCATTTGTGACTTTTCTGTAACAAAAATTTAGTATCTGACTATTGCTGTTTATTCACCTCAGGAGTATGGTGATATCTTATCCCAAAGCTCCTTTTAGATGTTCTATTTCCTTCATCTTAAATTATCCTCTTTTATATTATGCTGTGACCATAGGCCTCTTCAGATTCTTTGTAAGTAGGCTGGGTACATATTTCTAAAAATACGTTTTCTGGTTAATAGTTTGATTTCTATGGAAGTGGTGCAAAGGAGGAATATCTGAAGCAGAGAATGCATTTGCTTTATATCCGAAAACCTAGAGTCCATTAGAAAAATGTATGGCACCTGGGAGACACTTTGTAAATATCTGTCCAGTTGAAGTGAATATACCACATAAATCTTTCTTCAAATTTTAAAATTAAGACCTGTCCTGTATTGGTGCCTCTTTGCTTCATATAGCCTCTGCCCTCTTTTTCATCTTATCAATTTTAAAGCAGGTTTTTAGGAACTGTTGTTTATGCCCCAGAAAATTCTGTGAGAGCTTCTGAGCCACAGTGTTCAAGTGACTTGCCATTTTTTTCTTTCCCTGTTTGGGGGGCGTATGTGTTTTCAGGTGGAGGAGATGGTATCTGTCATCATCAGTGCAGCACATTTATCAAATCCCATTAATACAGCCCAAAGCCAAGACAGAAATGCACACTTCTGTGTAAAGTACTCTCCAAGATTTTTGAATTGAGAAGCAAGTGTCAGAAGTAAATAGAGCCTGGGATGGGGTGTTGCCTGGGCCTGCCTGATTTGATATAGTACGTAGTGTCTAGCGATTATGTCTCCTCTTTTTCCTCTTCCTTAAGAGCCCCTTAACACAGTGGGATATGACTTCCTTTTTTAACAGCATTGACCACTCCTGCGTCATAGCCAAATTTTCTTCTCTTTCCTTTACTGAAAAGAGAGAAGCTGTTCTACAGCTACGTATTTTCTTATTTGAAAAATAAAGGGAAAAAAAAGCTATATTCTTAGTTGTTTCTAAAAATTAAATCCCTTCTTCCTTCTTTAATGGCAAAAATAAATTTACTTTAATTCATGAGTATATTTTTACTTCTGTATAACTGTGGCCTCACCCATATCTACATTTCTGTATTTTATGTAAATACTAATCTGTTATCTACCATTAGTGGGCTTTTGTTTTGAATTGTTTTTCCATGGCAATAGTATATTTTTGTCTTTAAGTTTTTTATATTAATTTAAACATGATAAAAAGTATATACTAAATAACATTTTGAAGAAAAAATCCCACTAGGTCTAATTTCTCCCACACTGCTAATTTCATTAGTGCGTATTACCTTGTACACGTATTAAGCATAGTTGTTACTAAAGGATGTGTTTTGTTTTCTTTAGGGTTAGACTTGTCATGATTCAGCAGTCCCTAACTAATCCATTTTCCTTTGGATTTACAATGCCTAACCAAGTTTAAACGTCTATAATTTATGGCCATGGTTCAAAGCAGAGTAAGTGACTCTTGTGGGAATAAAGTCACCCATATGGGATATGAGCTTCAGTGTCTTTAGAACTCTGCTTGAACTCAGGCTGGGCATGGTAGCTCATGCTTGTAATCCCTACACTTTGGGAGGCCGAGGCGGGCGGATCACCTGAGGTCAGGAGTTCAAGGCCAGCCTGGCCAACATGGTGAAACCCCGTCTGTACCAAAAATACAAAAAATTAGTTGGGCGTGGTGGCTGGCACCTGTAATCCCAGCTACTCAGGAGGCTGAGGCAGGAGAATCACTTGAACCCGGGAGGCGGAGGTTGCAGTGAGTCGAGAAGAAAACTCCGTCTCAAAAAAACAAAAAAAGAACTCTGCTCTAACTCTAACCAAATGAGATGGTGAGAATTGTCCACTACTAAGTCAATTTATAATACTAATAATGACCAATTTAAAGTCAGAAGACTTTAATAGGGACAGAGAAATTCTCGTTGTAAAGACCCTTTCTACTTTATCTAGAAAAGTATCCTGAAACATTTATAAGTTATCATTTGAGCACATTCTGATTGTTAATTAATGTGGAATATGCCTAATGCTTTCATTGCATTTTGCAGTCACATTTTCAAATGTAATGATTTTGTACGTCAAAGTGGGTCAGCAGCAAATTGTATTTTACTGTATATTATGAAGACAATGAAAATATGAAAGATATTTATTTTCAACCATTTAGGTAAATTGTTCTTTACACTCAAGACAGGAAATGGGATAATTCTATGGTTCTGCCAGAAGCTATGTTATTATGTCTTTTGGTTCATGAATGCGTGGAGGGTATTTCTTTACTAATATGCAAAGCTTAAATAACATAGCCCCAGTTGACAGGTGGTGTTACTTATTTTTAGTAGAAATGAGGAATAGCCTAAACAGAGCTAATTTGGTTTTTTAAATTCTGATATTTTTAGAGAAGAAATAAGGCTCTAACAATTCTAAGAATAAGAATAACTTGCCACTAGCTATTTTCACTGGTTCTTCCTTTCCACTTCATTTATTGATTCTGCTTAATAGACTTATAATTGGTTGTAAACTTCTGGAATTTCAGAGAAATAAGGTTTTATTAAGTAATAAATCATTTCTGTGTTTCTTTGATTAAAAGACTTTCAGTGTGGGCAGAATTGTTAGAGTTTGTTGTTTTTATATGGATCTTTTCAGGATTTATCTGTTTGTATTAATCTGCGTGGTTTCTAATCTCTGTAAATTAGAAAATGAGCTGATGATAAATCATAATTGACATGGAAAGTCAGAAAAAAGAGGATGTCACCAATAGAAAAAAAGGATTATGACTTAAGGGTTATTATTTAAGAATCAGACCTGGCCAGGTGCGCTGGCTCACGCCTGTAATCCCAGCACTTTGGGAGGCCGAGGCAGGCAGATCACGAGGTCAGGAGATGGAGACCATCCTGGCTAACATGGTGAAACCCTGTCTCTACTAAAAATACAAAAAATTAGCCAGGTGTGGTGGCGGGCACCTGTAGTCCCAGCTACTCGGGACGCTGAGGCAGGATAATGATGTGAACCTGGAAGGCGGAGCTTGCAGTGAGCCAAGATCACACCACTGCACTCCAGCCTGGGCAACAGAGCGAGACTACGTCTTAAAAAAAAAAAAGTCCCTATTATCCCTAACACTAACAATTTCATGAATAAATAGATTACTTGAAAGAAGCTAAGATAACTGTTTTCATGAAGTATAAGCACAAGAAGTTTCATTCCCTGATTTCTGGGCATAGGATTGTTATCATTTTCAAAGAGAATTGTTTGTGGAATTCTTTACTTCTCTTTGTTCAAGTATGTAGTAGCTTGACCTGTATGTTTTAGTTATTTTAAGGCTCAGGAGGCCCTGGGAAGCATTCTCTGAATTTTAAGGCTGGGGATGGTAGCTCCACTCTGGGTGCCTATAGCTCCCTGGGCATACCTCTATATTAGCTTCTAATTACATAGTTTTGAAATTATTTATATCTTTCATCTCCACTACATGCTTTTCTAGTACTTCCATAGTACGTGGCCCACAACGCTTAATCATTTTTTATTGAATTGAAGTAAACTAAAGGCCAAAATAGAAAACATAAAATAGGCTGTCTTATCTCTGAAGTTAACAGTATACTTGATCAATGTGATATTCGATATTGCACACATAGAAACATCAAAGGGTAAAAGAGAGGGAAATTTTTAGCTTATTATTCTTATCTGGTATCATTTTTAGTTTATTTCCTTAGGGAGCTGAGAGGCCTGTATCTCTGTCTATGCTTAATTTGTGTACTCCCAATGCTTTTGTCTCCAAAAAGGGACTCTATGAGGAGGACATAGTGTTATTGCCTCTATATTACCTGTGCCCAGGCACTGCCAAGAGAAGTGAAAACTGTGTAGTTCCTAGGAGATCACCTTTCACTTTATATTAACTTATTCTTATAGAAGGCATAGGTGTACTATATTCACCTTTAGTAAGAGCACATGGGAATTAAGCATGGGATAGTGCACAGTCGTTTCCAGTGGCAGCTGCTGAGGGCTAGGCAAAAGAAACAGACTGGTCATCAACATTGAGGGAAATGGGACAGTTTTCAATATTCCCGGCAGCCCCTTGGAGATACCAGGAGGAAGAGAACAAAATAAAAAGCTAGTTAATGGAACCATGACATAAGAAGCCCATGAGTCTGAGCGGCTTTGGGCATGTTATTGGGAGTGGCTAGTGGAGCCAAGACATAGGGAACTCTAGTCTGGGTGGGAGATACCTTGTGCAACCAATATGAACAGGCACAAGGAGCTGTAGGGGGAAAGCAGCCAGCCATCAACCCAACTGAGGAAAAAAAGTGACTAGAAATGATGTTGGACTACTTATAGCTTTGTCGTTGTGGACAGCTTTCTTAGCCTCCCTGAGTATTGGGTTTCTTTGTAGAAGGTCGAAGATAGTATCAACATCTCAGAGGAATTGGGTTCACACAAGGTAATGCATATGGTTCCCCTAGTGCTGGGCCTGGCACACCATAATTATTCACTATGTTAGTTCCTTCCGGACCCTACAGTTCTAGTGTGAACCACCCCAGAGATGAAAGGGCCGCATCCCTAGAGGTTCTTTTTTTCTTTCTTGAAAGACAAGGTCTCACTCTGTCATCCAGGCTGGAATGCAGTGGCATGATATCGGCTCACTGCAACCCCCACCGCCTGAGTTCAAGCAATTCTCCTGCCTCAGCCTCCTGAGTAGCTGGAATTACAGATGCACACCACCACACCCAGCTAATTTTTTGTATTTTTAGTAGGGATGGGGTTTCACCGTGTTGGCCAGGCTGGTCTCTAACTCCTGACCTCAAGTGATCTGCCCACCTCAGCTTCCCAAAGTGCTGGGATTACAGGCATGAGCCATCTCACCTGGCCCCCTAGGGGTTCTTTAGCTCCTGCATTAGGGATGGTAGAACTGCTTTTAAAACTCTAATGGAGGAAAAGCAAATGAGAACCTAACAATTGACCAAAAAGAGAGACCTATTAGAGAAACGTGGGATGGGGATCAAGCTGACAATAGCCCATCAAGTGTACCAGGAGTCCTTGTTACATACAGCTCCTAAATATTTGGTATACCTAATACATGTTTATGATTTACAGTTCATCTATCTCTTTGCTTTATAAATAGAGAAGCCATTTGATATAGAAAGCTATGTATTTTTAAGAGGAACTAGAGGAAGAAGTCTGACATTTATGGGGTCTGGGTGCCAGACCCCATAAATGTCAGACTTTTTTTTTCCTGTACCTTCATTATTTTATTTGACTTTCACAGCAACCTTGTAGAATAAATTATTATCCTTGTGTAACGGAAGAGGAAATCGAGGCCAAGAGAGGACAACTGAGTAGCCTGAGGTCATCAGCTCCTAGCAGGCAGAGCCAGACGTGGACCCAGGTCTGTCAGGTGTTAATGACAGTGCTCTTTATTGGCCCACATTTGCTGAAATTCAGAAACGCTTCCTAGCAGGAGAGGTTTGAAGAGCAGGCACAGCAGCCCCTCTGCACTGTGAGTGCTTGGAAGGCCAGGGCTGTGTTCTGCTTGGTAACCCCGGAGCCCAGGAACATCTGGCATGTGGCAGTCTTTTCAGTAAATATTTACTGAATGAAAGTCACAAGTTAAGGTAGAAAACTATTTCAGACAGTGATAGATTGTCAGCAGTATGAAATTTATCATCTTTACAACATTGTTGAATTACTGAAAAATACGTGACATTTATTAATACAAGCTCTACTCAAGTGGCTCTCCAGCAGTTCAAAGATCTGTGTTTAGAATTGGACAATACATGAAAAACTGACACTAAATAAGATTCAAAATATGCCAGTAAGTTTTCTAATGACTAAAGAGACAAATGCTGCCTTTGGAGAAAAGTAAACTGATCACAAGCCTAAAAGTATATTTTAAAAAGTAATGTGATATAAATTTTGATTCATGTATTCTCTTCTTTTCTCTCAAAGTTTAAATGTTTGAAAGTTACCATTATGGAGATTATAAAAAGCACTATTTGTCTTTTACTAAATGTAAAGGACAGCACAAACAACTTTCAATAGATGGAAAATTAAAGTAAATGTAATA
Source organism: Pan paniscus (assembly GCF_029289425.2). NCBI lineage: Eukaryota > Metazoa > Chordata > Mammalia > Primates > Hominidae > Pan > Pan paniscus. Next base: position 16,974,732 of record NC_085926.1, read on the forward strand.
ATTTAAAAAGTAAATATACTATGCCAGTTCTTGGCCAAATAAATGAAGCTATTAGCTGTGTGCTTTATAAGGATTTTGATGGTAAAAATATAAATGAACGAGCAAGCTGAACATTGGTATTTCATTAGTAACCAGAGAACCATGGATTTGTCAAGCCTGGGATCCGATGGAAAATCTACTAGGCTAAAGAAACCAAGTTGTAGTCAAATGAAGATTTTTTGCTAAAAGTAAAAAGGTCATGGAGTGTCTCCGCTCTGCACAACTGTATTGGAATTGGTTGAATAACTCAGTTCCTCCTTCCCCAGTAAACAGGGGCTTCAACACAAGAGCCAGATACATTTAAAAGCAAAAGACATCTTTTTCTTTTAATTTGGTTGGGGTATATTTAGAACCAACAGAAACCAGTTCTGTTGTGGTGAAGGAAAAAGCGCTTTAAGCACCCTTTCATGTGAGTGCCTTTAGTGCTAGTTGACTTTTCCTTAGAAATTCATTTCACAGTCTTAGTGAAGATACACCAAGTATTTTGCAGTTTCATACAACTTTTGTTGAGATTGACCATTTCCTTTTCTTGAGGGAAATGGAATCCCTCTTGAGTTTTATGAAGCCATTGCTGACGGTGGCTGCGGTCTGGGTAGTCTTTTCAGTGGACAGTGGCATCGGTTGTCAAAAGGAACTTGACATTTATGATTACCACAGGTTGAAAGAAGCTACCATCTTTTTTTTGGCTGTGTCTGTACTGCAGTTCTGTAAATGGTATAACGTTGTGGCCTTCAGGAACTACAAATTATTTTTAAGTGGTTATCCTGACTGAGCAAGCTGATTTGTATCAACTAGGTAGCTGAAAGTGAAATGTAATTTGCATCTATTAAGCCTTTAAACTTTCAAGCAAAATATGCTTTTCATAACATGGAGGAAAAAAAAGGTATTCATCATTTTCATAAATTAACCTGGTTGTAATATTAGAAAACTAATTCCATTTCATGTTATGTTTGTGTCCTAGCATACATTATAGCTTCTTAGATACTATCAGGCATATGAGGTCATTTAAATAGTATATGATGATTTATTTGGTCAATTATTATAGAGATCTATAATAGATGTCTATAACAGAGCTGTTTTTGTTCTCTCTCTCTCTCACTTTTTTGAGAACAGTTGTAACATTGCTTTCTCTTTATGGCATTTGGGGTGATTTGAGGTGAGTGAACACTGGGATTTTTAGCAATTATGTTCATTTGTAATTTTTAAAGGTGTAAGACCCACAAAATGTTATTCTTCCAAAAAAATTTATTTTGGCCTCATTTACATATATGAATGATAGTCCCTCTTTCCAGATACTCATTTCTGAGTTCAATGAATATTTGGTGAGTGCTTTCTTTGGGCAAAGCACCACATTAGAAAAGTCAGGGTGAATTTGGAATTAAAATATGACAAGTCCTTGCCCTTAAAAAGCTTATCATCTAGACCTGCACCGTCAGATACACTAGCTGCTAGCCCCCCTCTGATTATTGAGCACTAAAAAATGTGCGCAGTCCAAATTGAGATGTGCTGTAAATGTAAAATATGGTGGATTTCAAAGACTTGAAAAGAATCCATGTATCTCCATAACTTTTATATTGACTACATGTGGAAATGATAGTATTTTGGATATTTTGAGTTAAATAAAATTATTGAAGTTTATTTTACCTGTTTCTTTTTAGATTTGTTAATGTGACTAGTAGAAAATTTTCAATTACATATGTGGCACTCATACATTTTTGGACACCATTGATGTAGACATTGTCTCTGCTTCCTCCCAATACTGTCACTAAGGGAAAGTATTCATCTACCCAAAGATAATTAAGTGTCCACCCCATAAATACAAATGTTTATAACCACAACAAACAATAGCAATAGAAGCATGATTTCTTATTAGCCCTTTAATTGGCGCATTATTATGTAAATATGTAGCTAGATAGTGTATTTTTTTTTTCACTGTATGATAAAAAATAGTAGTAATGCTGAAACCAAGGTTCGTAGGTGCTCAGACAGGATAGGAATAATAAGAAAGGAAAGAGGGGAAAGGATGGCCATTCTCATCTAATAATGATTGCCTGAAGCATGTAAAGATGTCAAGGAAGCGTATCTGAGATTCTCACTCGACTGGGAATGATATAGGCAGAGGAGATAGCTCTGATCAAATCCTCACAAAATGCATTATAGGAGAGAATGATGATGATGACAATGACGATGATGATGATGATGATAGCAGTAGTAATGTCAACCACATTAATTACACTTGACATTTATTGGGAGCATCAAAATCTTTAGTGGGCATTTCTACCTTATCTTGTTTAATAACAACAACCCTAGGATACAGTACTATTATTGTAGTCCCTGTTTTAGGGTTAGCTACACAGGAAGGGCTGGTGCAGAAGACAGACCAGAGCCTGACACCCAGTCTTTTTCACTTAGGTGCTCTATAAAGGGCTGCCTGAGTTCATGCATTTTAACTCCCTTCTGCATTGGTGGTCAGAGGCCCTGCGGAAGCATTAGAGGCATCAGCCAACCAACTTTCCTTTTATGAGAGACCAAAGTGTTTGTAAGCTTGCAATGAGCTCTTAAAAGGCAGCTTTGTGTAGTTTTTACTAGTTAGGTCCAAGAGATTAACTTGGAAGTTAATTTCAGTGAACTCCTTTTTGCCTTTCCAGTAATTCCAGTAAGTAAGACTCGAGGACTTGTAATGTAAAAATCTTAGTTAGGTCAGCCTCTACAGCGCTTTCATATTTATTATCTCCTTTGTGCCTTATCAAACCCTTTAAAGTAATTAAGAACAAGTAGTTATTTTCTTCATTTTATAAAATAGCAGCTGAGGTTTGGAGAGGTTTATTGACTTCCCAAGGCTGCACAGTTTGAGCATTGAGTCACTCTGGGTCCAACTGGAAAAAGAACATTTAAAATAGAGATAATTTAATCTAAGGAATTATTACAGGTAGTGGAAGAACCAGGAGGCCAAATGAGATTGAGATTGGTGATGCCACCCAAAGGTTGTCAACAGCAGATAACTATGCCCACCCACAGGATAGAGAGACAGGGAGCAGGTGATGGGGCTTTGGGAACTCAGAGGGGATGCAGCCTTTGCTAGAGACACTCACCTTGCCCTGCAGAGAGAGGAGGAGGGAACCACCCATTCCCCGGCTTTGCCCTTTTTCTTACCCAGCCTTCAGTCTGCTGTCAGAGCCTCATGTGCATAACCCAGTGGGCATCCAGCTGAGTTGGGATCTGAAGAAGTCTTCCATGAGGGCTAGCCCTGTGGCTACCGAACAGAGCAGGGGAGGAGGAGGAGGAACTGACCTGCCTGGGTACTATTTAACCTCTGAAATGGGATGATAGGTCCTGCTTCACAGAGTTGAGGATTCATAATAGTAGCTCAGTAAAGGTTAGCTCACCTCCTTTCCATGGGCACAACTGCATTTAACGGCAGACAGTAGTTACCATGTGGCTTGAAAAGCTGAGGTATGTGGTGGTGAGAATTATTAGGATTCTGATCACCTCTCTGAGTGCTGTGAGCTGCTGTGGATTTTTCTGGATCATGGGTTTTATTCTCCATACTTTATTCTCTTCATTCTTTTTGAAATGTTCTTTTTAATTCTTAAAGAAAAATTAATTGATAAAGAAAATCCATTATATCTTCTAACTCAAGGAACCTTCCAGTTTTATCTGGAAGTATGGGGTAGTGGGCCACAAGATGAGACTGCCCCTGGAGAATGGATACAGGCCATGGAGAGGGTTGGTTTTCCCATATTCCTGGTTGTATCTTATTTTTTATAGCCTATGTTTTCAAGTTTTAGTCTTACTAAATTAAAAACTGTTCTACAGTAATGCTTTCAAAAGTACAACTAAATTACTTAAAAAATTATAATTGGAATAAAACATGGTTTAGCTAAAACTCCAGTTCTTTCCAGAGGACAAAATGTGATTTCTGTGTTGCCATTATAATTTTCAGTAAACCCAAGTGAATTTTACCATCATATTTAGATTGAGGGAGGAGGGGAGATGATTCAAATTACATTAAAAAATAATCTAATTTTTAGATGCATTTCTTAAGTGCCATGAGCCACAGACTCAACTCAGCAGCCCTGCAAAGAATTTCTGAACTTGAAGAGTTGAATTTTCAGATAATGGAGGGATATTAGAGAGTCCAAGATTGTCAGTGGTGACATGTGATAGTAGTGATGCCATATGTGTGTAATATATTAGTGTTTTGACTTAAAATGAGAGATACAATACACATGCATATGAACAGGGCAGAGGGATTGGGTGGTGATCGGGGTGGAGTGGTGATGGCCCTGATTCAATCATCAGAAAAACTGACCAGTGATCCCTTAAGAAGGTCACCTGGAACAGCCCAGCCATCAGTGCCTTCACCCTTCCTGGCACCTCACCTCCTTTCTTCAGCTCTGAGAACTCACATTTAGCTTCTAACATCCGCCTTCTACCACTGTGTTCCCTTTGTGAAGGGAACCACTAACTGCCCTCCACAGTGCTCACCACACCTCTGTTATTACATCCAGCAAATAACCCCCATTTGCATCTCTTCCCCATTTGTGGGCTATATAGGCATCGTGGTGAGATAGGTGAGAAGGCCAGAGTGTGGGAGAGGCAAGAGCTGAGATTGGAGAATCTGAATTACAGCATCCAAAGGTGTGTGGTGAGCACAGGCCAGTGCCTGCAGGGCTCCCCTTCCTGGTAGCCAAGCAAGAGCAGGATCCTGCATAGCGAAGCAGGTGGCCACATTGTCCTCCCCACAAGATCCATGCCCATCAGAAGGAAATTCCAGCCAAGGGCGGGGCAAGGACTCAGTTCTAGCCAGGCAGGCTAAGGATTGGATTAAGGATCCATGCCCATGAAGGGGCAGAGGGTAGGGAGAACTGTAGCCAGCCTCAGGAAATAAACAAAAAGCAGTCATAAGGATTCAGCCACCATGCCCAAAGATACACATGGCTGTTCATCTCCTGGGTTCAAGGCAGCAAGACTAAGCCAGACTTCACAAGCAGGTAGAAGTGGGTTCCTGGCCTGGGTAGCATGGACTCCCAGACTGGACAAGGTGAAGCCTACAGGTTGAAAGGTGAGGAGAACTTTGGTGAAGCCTACGAGTTGAAAGTGTCCAGACAGACTAGAACCGGGAACCTGCCTGACTGCCAGTCAGGATGAGAATACCCCTGTAGCTGAGATTATACTTTGATTGTACCTGCATTTCCAGTGCCTGGGACTTAGAACTTAACACATTATTAATAAGGTCACTTTCAGGTAGGATGATCATACGTTTCAGTTTGCCCAGGGCAGTCCCTGTTGATGTGGCATGTTTATTGATACCCACGTTCACTCTTTTTAACTGGCCCACTTTAGATGTCATTCTACCTTGGGTAATATAGTTCACCAGTTGCTGGTGGTTCCAGCCATTCCTGTGGTTTGCAGGTGCTGGGGACCTCATGTGTTCCCTCCTGTGAGAACCTTCTGTTGGGACACCATTTCATTCCCAGTGCTCTCTCTCCAAAGGTCTCCTCTCTAAGTAGCTTGAACTTTAGTGAGTCAGTATAGAGTTGCGTAATGGACTGAAGGGTCAGCTTCAAAACTCTGGAATTAAGGCCTTGTTAGAATTGGTGATCGGTATGGCAGCCTGACTCTTGGAATAAGGATAGCATCCTGCTTATTAATAAGGGGATTTGGTAATTAGCTTGCAGGTAGAATTTGTCCATGTTTTTATTTCTGGATAACTTTAATGAAATAAAATACAGTATAATTAGATGTGGCATTTTAAGCTTGCATTATAATACTTTTATGCAAAATCTAAGCATGACTTATAAATGCCTATATTTTATTCTCACATCAGCATCCATATTAATGCAAGGCCCTTCCAGTTCCAACTCTCAAAACTACTATGCAGTGTGTACTTTGTAGGATTGCCTGAGCTTCTTGGTTTTATAGTCTATACAAAATGGTATAGAGACCCTCTTAATTGTATGTTCTGTGCCATATTATTTAAAACATGAGCTAGGTTCAGGAAGCTGTATTTAGAATGAATTTGGTGGCTGTGTGAAATTAATTGTACATTTACCCCTGGTAATTTTCTCTCAGTAGATGGGACTTAACAGCAGTGAGGCCTGGTAATGGTGACACAAGATTCATTGAAGCAGTTAAATTGCTTTAGTCACTGGCAGCATATGCCATTTAAAATACATTAATGATGAGATTTTGCTGGTTTTTAAAACTGCTTTTTATTTTAGTTTGATGAGCTAATTAATTTGGAAGGGACTTGTGGTTTTAGAAAGGTATACAGTGATTCAGGAAAATGGCAGAACTGGACCTTCTGCAGTCCAAATTCACATTACTCTATTTTGCAAATGCTTTAGATTAATCACTTGAGTCTTCTGGATTCGGGCCATGCAGATATTGATGTTTTTATTGATTTCTTAACCCAAGCATGGCTTTTAATTAAAAAAAAAAATGGAGCTTACTATGGGTGTGACATAAAGTGGATGTATATTGTTGCTCTCTGCCAAGTAGATACAAAGACTGTGAGCATGTCTGTGCCACTTCAGCAGATGTTTGTGTTAGGAAATCTTTCATTTGCATATAACACCTCTAAGTAGAAAAGCAGTGGATTTGAGATTTGCTGGAATTTTTAAATTACTCATTAATTTTGCAAAGTGGATTTACAGCAATGCGTATTATAACATTTTGAGATAATTGTAATTATTTTAAAACTGTTTTTAAAATATATAGATTTCTACTTGGTGTTTGAAATGGTGATCCTACAAGTGGTGCTCTTTGAGTTCATTCATTCATTCATTCGGGGGCTCAAGAGACTTGATATTTAGCTTCTGACATCCCCCTTCTACCACCGTGTTCCCTTTGTGAAAGGAACCACTACCTGCTCTCCACAGTGCTCACCACAGCTCCGTTATTACATCCAGCAAATAATCCCCATTTGCATCTCTTCCCCATTTGTGGGCTATACAGGCATCGTGATGAGATAGGTGAGAAGGCCAGAGTATGGACGAGGCAAGAGCTGAGATTGGAGAATCTGAATTAGAGTGTCCAAAGGTGTGTGGTGAGCACAGGCCAGTGCCTGCAGGGCTCCCCTTCTTGGAAGCCAAGCAAGAGCAGGATCCTGCACAGCTAAGCAGGTGGTCACATTGTCCTGCCCACAAGATCCATGCCCATCAGAAGGAAATTCCAGCCAAGGGCTGGGCAAGGACTTAGTTCTTGGGAACTTGATCCCCTGCATGAATTTTTCCAACCAGAGGCTATTTAAACATCATATGTCCTTTAGTGTAGTTTATTTAGGGTGTTAAGGCAGAAACAAAATAAATGCCTACATGTATAAGCTGGTGATTCTTAGTGTGGTAAAACAAAAGAGACTTCTTCCGTTTGTTGACCTTTTAAAACAGGTGGTGAGTTGTATTTGCACACAAAGGGGAAATGCAGATGATTATCAGTTTTGTACATATTTGTATTTGTTCTGTCTGCAGTCCAGGAACGTGCACTCTCAGGCCGCAGGGCCTTCTCTAAGGAGGTGCTGGCTCCCCTCACAACAGAGGCAGGCTAGCTGTGCTTCGCAGTGTTGCCCGGAACTCATATCCAGCCTTCTTTTTTCTGATCCTTCCCCCAGGCTTGTGAGCTTCTTCCAACATTGCAGTCTCTTTACTACCCCAAATCCATGTAATTGTTGTTCACTCTGATTGGCTTTCTCTTCTCCACATAATATATTAAAATCTAATATTTGAAGTTTTGTATTTTAAACCATTTTGATTTTAGCATTTTAGCTGTAGACTTTGGATTACATTACTAAAATTGGGCTTATTTTTTTTCCATTGACAAGTATAATTCTGCTCTTTTTTGTGATGTATTAGAGAACTCTATGTGTAATGTGGCCTTAGGCTCCGTGGAGGATTCAATAAGCCAAAAATAAATTTTTTCAGCCTGAATTCTGCTTCTTAAAAGTGTATGCTCTGGTTGGGAAGGTTTACAGATTTTACAAACATGTGTTGTCTCTATGGTACTGACTTTAAGCACAAAAGGATTTAAGAGAAGAGAGGTTAGCCACACTCAAGTAAAGTAAACCCTTTCACCGAAGGCCTAGGGTTTCAGCCAGGCCTCTAGGATGGGGCCACATTTGGAGATGAAAGGTTAGGACAGAGAATAATATGGGCAGGGAAATCAGCACTGGCCCCAGAAGTGGCTGAGGAACATAGATATCCTACTCTGGGAAGCTGCAGTCTAACCTGGAACAATTAGGTGAGCACACCTACTGAGTTGTTTTGAGGAATAGAAAGAAGGAAAACACTGAGTCCCAGGCTTAGCACATGGAGAGCACTCAAGAACTGGCAGAAGTAGCCATTGTTACAGGAATGGTTATAGTGAGAGGAGTGGGCTGCGACTCAGGGCATCAGGAGACTTAGGCCTTCCCGTGGGCGAGACTGACACCACGTCCTGCCCTGTACTCAGGGCCTTCCTACCCAGGAAGGAAGAGGGTAGACCACTCTCTTCCCTTCCAGCCTCCAGCTGGACACCTGTAGGCAAGTTACCTTATCTCTCTGGAACTGAAGATCTTGATAATACTTGTGTTATAGGATTGTTGAATACATAGTAACTGTGTAATTAATAAATTTGAGCTATATATGATTCCAAATTCCTAGGCCAGAAGATTCAGACAGTGGGACCATAAGGGAAATGGGCCAGTGACATAAGGAAGCTGGTCAGGGAGCCAGGGTGAATTTGGTTTTACAGGAATTTGAGGAAAGAGCTGAAAAAGAGATATGGTAGAGACCCAATTTATAAATCAGAACACAGACGATGCTGTTATAAAAAAAAAAAAAAAAGTTTTGTTAACAGATTTATCTCCATGTGGCCTTTTGGTAGACAGTGAACATTTTGTTACAGAAATAGTCATTTGAACATTGACTGGTATTGCTATAGAATTGTAATTATTTGATTTTTAAATAAATATTATAGATAAAACAGCCAAAGTTGAAAAATCTTAAAATTTAATCATTTACCTATCTGTCCTTGTACTATCAACTTTGTCTTCATACTATTTTACATCCAAAAGACCTCTTGTACTGAGATGTTTCGAAAAATTCTTTTGAAGATGCTTGATATAAAAGTTATATGATCTGTCACCCTTCAATTGAAGAAACAAAAAAATGACTTATGCTTCTTTTAAAAACACATATACCTTACATAAACAGTCATTTTGATAAGTTAAAGAATTAGCTTATTTTGTCTTTCTGTTAGTTCCAAAGCCATCATTGGCTTTATTAAGATGACCAGTTCATTGAAAAGAGTTTCTATTCTGACTGTCAAAATTGGTCCGGCCAGAGGCTATAGAAGATAAGGTCCATTCCCTTTAAAAGTTTACCTTCTACTTGAGGAGATAAGACTGACCCACATAAAACAATTAGATAACTGAATAAGACTGTAATTAATTATGCTAAATTACAGGGTAGACACTATAAATACTGTAAGAGTTTAGAGAAGAGAGAACACTGAGGGCTGAACTAGGGTGGCTCATGAATGGTTTGGAACTTTTATGAGTGTTTTGTAGAAAGCTGAGTTTCTCTTTTATGTAATTCATTATTTAGTTTCTTTTCTTATTTTTCCGATCTAATTGTCCCCCTCCACATACACATTAATTTCTTTTTTTTTTTTTTTTTGAGATGGAGTCTCACTCTGTTGTCCAGGCTGGAGTGCAGTGATGCAGTGGCGGGCGCAATCTCAGCTCACTGCAACCTCCACCTCCGGGGTTCAAGCAATTCCCCTGCCTCAGCCTCCCAAGTAGCTGGGATTACAGGCGCCTGCCACCAGACCTGGCTAATTTTTTGTATTTTTAGTAGAGATGGGGTTTCACGGTATTAGCCAGGATGGTCTCAATCTCCTGACCTCATGATCCTCCCGCCTCGGCCTCCCAAAGTGCTGGGATTACAGGCATGAGCCACTGCGTCCAGCCACACACATTAATTTCATATGCAGATAAACCATTTGGTTAAAAAAGGCCCCAGGAAGAAGTTATTTTCCTACAAGACAAGATAGGAAATAATAAACAAAGTGATCACATAATAAATTGTCAGTGGGGCAATTCTCCTTAATTTTAAAATAATTATGGAATTATTAAAATTTCTGACTTGAAGAGTTACTATTCTTTGTTTGCTCTGGTGGATGTGATGTGTCCCAGGGCAATAGCTTTGCCCCTGCATACTGATGGATCTCTAAGAAACTTTCCTTCTCACTCCTGCATCAGCCCCTGGATTGCATTTTTTCCCTCAACCCCAAGCAGTGCCAGAGTTAAGGATTAAAAAATGAGGAAAATAATTTTTTTCTTCAAAGTTATCCTGAAATAGTGAAGAACCAGCACAGTGTAGGGGAAAGAAAATTAATGATTGAGAAGTTACTCTTAGAATTGATCATATTTTTCGCATTATGTGATTCAACTTGCATACCTTTTAAAATTCAATGCAATTTACTAGACAGTTATTACCAATTAAAGTTATATAACTACATCTTTAAATAGCTCTGTAGTATAGGAAGTCAGCAGGCTCTGTAATGTGCTGAATATGAAACTACATATCCACAGTTGAGAAACACAGTTTTCACACCAAATTTTGCCACTTAAGTACCATTATAATAGATCATAAATTAAAATTTATTAACATCATTATTTTCACTAGAATCTAAAGGATCACTAGTGTAATTTATAGGAGCTCAGTGCTTACCGTTAAGTTTTTCACTACTGGAGAAAACAATTTTATTGCAGTTTGCACTGGACACAGATGTAGATTGTGGCTTTATATATTTACTTTCAGGAAACATTTTGGTAGTAGTGAAAATGCTTTGCCAAAAGAGTGTTGTTGTGAAAGCAGTATTGTATGTCATTATGGTCCTATGATTTCACAATTAGAGATACCATTGTTTTAAAGGCAGATGTAACCCATTACATATTTGAATTATTTGGAACCTTTAACCTGACTTTGAAAGCTTCCTTTTACAGAAATTGGAAATTTGTTTTCTTCACATGTAGCTGTTTTGGGTGCTGTAGGTTTATCCACATTGCAAATAACAGGAGAGTGTGAAATAGAAGGAATCATCTGAATAATTCCAGTCACAAAGCGCTTTGAGTGAGGTCATTTGATCATTTTTTAGATAAAAATATTCTGGAGATTATGGGGATCATTGCTTCAAATTTGTACTCTTATGTGAATACTTATACAAGACTTAAATGATCATTTTAATTAAATTGATGGGCTTTAAAATTAACACAAGACTTTGAGAAATGGTTTTTTTTCCCTATGGGTGTGGGGATGCAGCCTTCTGAAGCTTTTTGAGAGGGCAGCTGGCTATCTTTGACAGTTTCCTAGTATATCTTGGGCATCACATACGTTTTTGGTTGTGCATCAGTTAAACAAGACTCAGAGAGGGTGATGTTCATTCTGTTTCTTCTGTGATAGGATTATCTTTCAACAAATCCTAAGTGTTTAGAGTATTGCAGTGACACATTTATGATGGTATTTGTCTTTGTTGTTCTTCCATGAAGACATAATTTCAGACTGAAATGTATTTATCGAACAGGATCTAATGTACAGTGTACAAAATTCCAGGCAGTGTTTAGAGCAGTTTTCAAATATGAACTCATCTTATCATTGTAACAACCCTGTGAGGTAGGTACCATAAATAACATTTGGGGAATAGGTATTATTTTGATGGCTATTTTACAGGTGAGGAAACTGAGGCACAGAGGACATGCAGTGCTAGCTCACATCTTGTGGCGCATAGTATTTCTGTGGGTGATTCCTAAACTAGAAAGTTGATAAACTATTGAATTATTTTGTTCTACTCTGGTATAAAGAAAACTATTTCACAGCTATCAATAAAAGTTCTTTGTGTGCTTGATTTTGCTGTTTTTATTAATAAAATTGTGTTACTTATATCTATAAATTATGTAGTTTTCATTTCTTCCCTGTTTCCCAGATTGTCATTTCTCTTTTGGATAGCCTTAAAATTTCCTTCACAACTCTGTAAAACATTTATCCTCTGCCTTTACTCTGGCATTTAAGGTTGACATTTTCTCTTAGGAAGTGATAATCTTCCTCTTTGTCTTCTAAAGTTTATGTTAATAAGGCCATGATTCTAAACTTCTTAGAGGAAGGGAGGTGAGTTTGCAGATCCCTTTGAGAATCTAATCACAGTCTTGTAGAGCCTCTGAAACTCACCTGTGACCTTTCAAAGACTAACATCTAAGTTAGAGATGCCTTTGTCTTTGAAAGCACAGGTGAATTTAGGGACTACAGTCCTTTAAAAGAGAATAACTTTTCCCATATAACTGTCCATTATACGTAGTACATTTGCAGGCTGGTGGCCAAGTAAACAACTTGTAGATATAAGTGGATCACCTGTAATCCATCTGAACTAGAATTATCTTTTTTTTTCAATTGATACATTATTATTATATATATTTGTGGGAGTACATGTGATATTTTGATACATGCATACAATGTAAAATGATCAAATCAGGGTAATTAGGACATCAGTCATGTCAAACATTTATAATTTCTTTGTGTTGAGAATATTCCAAATCTCCTTTTTTTGAAATATACAATAAAGTATTAATGACTATAGTCAACCTACTGTGCTGTCAAACTCTAGAACTTATTTCTTCTGTCATTTTATACCCATTAACCATCTTCTCTTTATTCCCCCTCCTTCCTGCCCTTCCCAAGCCTCTGATAACCACCATTCTACTGTCTACCTCCATGAGTTTAACTTTTTTAGCTCTCACCTATGAGTACATGTGACATTTGTCTTTCTGTGTCTGATTTATTTAATGATGTCCTCCAGTTCCATCCATGTTGCTGCAAATGACAGTATTTTGTTCTTTTTATGGGTGAATAATATTCCATTATGTATACTTACCATATTTTAAAAATCTATCCATCCATTAATGGACTCTTAGATTGAGTCCATATTTTGGCTATTGTGAATAGCACTGTGATAAACATGGATGTGCCGGTATTTCTTCAATGTACTGATTTCCTTTCTTTTGGATATATATCCAGCAGAGGGATTACTGGATTATATGGTAGTTCTATTTTTAGCTTTTTTGAGAAACTTTCATACTGTTTTCCAAAATGGCTATACTAATTTACATTTCCACTAACAGTATACCTTTCTTCACATCTACACCAGCTTTTTTTTTGTCTTTTTGATAATAGCCAATTTAACAGGGATGTGATGATATCCTCATTGTGGTTTTGATAAGCATTTCCCTGATGATTAGTGATGCTGAGCGTTTTTTCATATACTTGTTGGCCATTTGTATATATTTTTTGAAAATGTCTATTTAGATAATTTGCCCATTTTTTAATTGCTTTTTTTTGCTGCTGTTATTAATGCCTCATTGGACAGTTTGCACATATTTTCTCCCATTCTGTAGACTCTCTCTTTTCACTCTGTTGATTGTTTCTTTTGCTGTTTTTACAAATGTAATCCCATTTATTTATTTTTGTTTTTGTGACTTGTGCTTTTGAAATCTTATCCTAAAAAACATCTTGCCCAGCTGAATGGTTTCCCCAGTGTTTTCTTCTAGTAGTTTCATAGTTTCAGGTCTTACATTTAAGTCTTTAATCCATTTTGATTTGATTTTTGTATATGGTAAGAGATAGGGATCTAGTTTTATTCTTTGCATATGGATATCTGGTTTTCCTAGCACTGTTTATTGAAGAGACTATCCTTTCTTTAATGTATGTTCTTGGTGCCTTTGTTGAAAATTAGTTGGCTGTAAATGCATTGATTTATTTCTGGGTTCTCTGTTCTGTTCCATTGGTCTGTGTGTCTGTTTTGATGCCCGTACCATGCTGTTTTGGTTACTATAGCTTTGTAGTATATTTTGTAGTCAGGTAGTATGATGATGCCTCCAGCTTTGTTCTTTTTACTCAGTATTTCTTTGGCTATTTGGGGTCTTTTGGGGTTCCATATGAATGTTAGGATTTTTTTTTTTTTTTACTTCTGTGCAGAATGTCATTGATAAGTACTGCATTAAATCGATAGATCATTTTGGGTAGTATGGACATCTTAACAATATTAATTCTTGTAATGCATGAACACAGGATGGCTTTCCATTGTTTTGGTGTATCTTCTTCAGTTTCATTAGTGCTCTATCATTTTCATTGTAGAGATATTTCACTTCTTTGGTTACATTTATTCCTATTTATTTTTATAATATCATAAATGTGATTGCTTTCTTGATTTCACTATTGGCATATAGTAATGATACTAATTTTAATTTCACTGTTGACATACAGTAATGATACTATTAGTAAAGATACTAATTTTGTATCTTGCAACTTTGCTGAATTTGTCAGTTCTAAGAGTTTGTTGATGGAGTCTTTAGATTTTTTTAAATATAAGATCATGTCATCTACAAACAAGGACAGTTTGACTTATTTCTTTCCAATTTGGATCCCCTTTCTCTCTTTCTGTTGCCTAACTACTCTGGCTAGGACTACAGATACTATGTTGAATAAAAGTGGTAAAAAATGGACATCCTTGTCCTGTTCCAGATCTTAGAGGAAAGACTTTCAATTTTTCCCCATCATCTGAACTAGAATTCTTATTGATGTTTTTCTATATGTGACTTTCTTTTTTCTTTGGCTGCCTCAAAGCTTTTCTCTTTAATTGGTTTTCAGCAGTGTAACTATGACATATCCAGGTGTGTGTGTGTGTTTGATCCTGCTTGAGCTTCTTAATCTTGAGCTGCTTAACTTGGAAAATTCTAGGACATTATCTCTTCAAATATTTTATTGCCCTATTATCTCTCCTGTTTTTCCTACAGGGACTTTGTTTTCACGTATATTAGATAACAGCTCTTAGATGCTCTGTTTTGTTTTTCTAAAAAAATATAAGTATATACTCTTCTGTTTCCTTGTATTTTCATTTGGATAATTTCTATTGACCTATCTGCAAGTTTACAGATTCTTTTCTTGACTGTATTTAGTCTGCTTATTACCCTATCAAGGAATTCATCATCTCTGATGTGGGTTTTTTTTTAACAGTATTTCCTTTGGACCATATTTTATAATTCCCATCTTTCTGTGGAAATATACCATCTGATCATGCATATTGTCCACTTTTTCCACTAGATCTTTTAACATATCAATCATAGTTGTTTTAATCTTCCCATTTAATAGTTTCAGCATCTTCTGAGTCACTTCTAGAGTCTGGCTCTGTTGATTGCTTTATCTCTTGACAATGTTTTTTTGTTGTTTTTGTTTTGTTTTTCTTTTTACTTTTTTGGTATGACCTGCCATTTTTATTGGATACAAAAATCATGGTTAATAGAGACTGAAGTAAATGATGTGCTCAGAAATGGGCATATCTCTTCTTCCAGGTCATTAGTGTTGGGAAGATTGAGTCAGTAA
Source organism: Pan paniscus (assembly GCF_029289425.2). NCBI lineage: Eukaryota > Metazoa > Chordata > Mammalia > Primates > Hominidae > Pan > Pan paniscus. Next base: position 16,990,181 of record NC_085926.1, read on the forward strand.
TTGAGCCAGGTTTGGGATTTGTGTTGCCATTGTTACCTTCAATGTACCACTGGCTTCAAATTTCTCCACTGGTTGGTGGGCTACTGTTACCTCGTGTTTTGTGTGAAGGAAGCAGGTAGCATACTAGAGGGTTTACTCAGAGTTCCTGCTCTGCCCTCAGCTCTCAGCTGTGAATGCCTGTGTCAGAAAGGGGTCTCTTCCCATGTTCTTGTCCCTCCTGTAATGGTAGACTGCTTGCATTTTGGTGCTAGGCTTCTGGTAGGGTCAGGGAGAATTTTTGGTCCTGCTGATCCAGTTTCAGTCTTAGGCAGCCCTATGCACCTGGGCCTCAGGAATGGGCCTTCTCACCTGTCCTAACCTGCCCTGCTCCCTGTGGCAGCCAAACTCTGCCTGTATCTGTTTAGAATTTGGGCAGGTGATAGTTTTCTGCCACTCTACTGGTCATAGCAGAGCTGTTCTTTTGTTGATGCAGGCTCCTGATTACAAGAGGTTCTGCTACCCCCTGGGGCAATGGATCTTTGCCTGGTTCCAGAGGTGGATGGGTTCTGCTTCTACCCTTTTCCCAGTGGCCCTGCTCTACCCCCAGTTTTTCTCAGGAGCACCCATGGAGAAGATTTACAAATGAGTGCAAACTCTTCCTGTGTCTGGCACTCCCGGTTACCCTAGATGGATACACTGGGCCACACTTGGCTTTTAGGAATTCCTTAAAATTTTATCTGATTTCCTCTTACCTGCTTCCATGGTGGCCACATCTTCTTCCCACGCTCTACCAAACCCAGAACAGTTTCTTGTGTCCTATTTCTCCTTAGAGGGGCGTGTCACTCTTTGAAATTCCATTCCCTTGGTTTCTGTGTGACCGTGGCTCTCTGATGCATACAAGAACAGTTATGATTTTATAGATTATTGGGCTTTTTCTTGTTAGGGTAGAAGTGATATTCTATTTTGGCTTTCTGTATTGTAAACCACCATCTAAACTTTACTTGCCCCCACTTCATGACTTTTTAAGTCACCCATAGGCTCCTAAGATCTGAGCCCTCATAGACTCTGCAAAGCTAAGGCAGGGGTGAGCTTTTGGAATACAGAATACTGTAGAGGACATGACAGAAGAGGAGCGGCATCCACAGGCCAAGGAGTTTCTGTTACTTGCAATAAAGGGCCTTTCCACATGAGCAAGAAGCAGCATTTAACTGTACCTAGCTTTCCTTTATATTATTTTATTCTTTTTCATTTCATTTTATTTTATAAAATGACCTTCAGAGTGACTGTCTTGCTCCAAATTCCCCCTTTTCTTCTTTTTTCTCATCTTAGAGAGCACATCAAAGTTTTAAAGATGTGTGAAAAACTTTGCAAGGTAGCCCTTATGTGCCTGGCATGACTTATTCTTTCAATTCAGAGTTATTGTTATTGAGCTGAAGAAAGGTCAGGCCTTGCTGTGCTCGTTTAATGGACTTCAAGTTCTTTCTTGGGTTTTTTTGTTTAGTTTTGTATTGTTGTGTAAAAGAGAAATTTTTCTAATCCCCAGTTTCTCAACTCTAATTCTAAATCCCCCTTGATAAACGTGATGATCCCCTACCTTTCTTTAATGTTATTTATATTTCAGATTAAACAACTTGATTCAAGCAAACCAGAGAGATAAACAGCTGCTTTGTTTTCATACTACACCCTCTCCCCATTCTGAGCCACCCCATGCCCACACCCTAGCCCCACACCAGAATGACTGCTTAGACTTGGTGACCGTTTTGCCAGGGTATTGAATCTGGATATTGAAACATCATTTTCTCATGATGTTTTTTGAGGAATAATCAAACAGAAAATGGGAACAAATGAGTCTTGAAAGACAGGAGTCTTTCAAGTGGAAGTCTTTCAAGTCTTTCAAATGGAATAGGAAACAGGAGGTGATTTTCTTCCAGCAGGGCATTAACTGTCTGTGTGCCCTTAGACAAGACTGCAACTCCACAACTCGGTTTCTTGTTCCTCTTCTCCAGAGCGAGCTAAATCGATTGAATCAGTGCCAGACACTTTGTTGCCAGCAGAAGAAATGAGGTTCACCTATTCCTTATCCCATTTCAGGGTGAGAATTTATGAAATTACCCATGCCCATTTATGAAACTGCCACTACTTAAGTATCCCAGATGGTAATTTTAGTGGCCTCCTATTTTTAGTGACAGCCTTCTATTAAATAAAGTAGGCAGTTATGTTAGAAAGATGTATGTTTTTCCATAGGGCTCAATATGGCTATTTATATTTTTAATGCTAAATATGAGTTGTATAAACATTTCTATTTTTCCTGAGTTTGCTGTGGTGCAGAATGTTTCCCTAGCCTCTTTCTAGTCCATTGCTTTATCTAAAATCATACCCGGTATGAAATTGTTATTCTGTTGGCTAATGTACAAATGAACCTTTGTTTCTTTCTAGTTCTAAATTTTAAGATTGTCAAGAAATGCAAAATTTTAGGGTTGATATGGAGGTAGGTTCTTTGGAAGCTGGTTTTCTTGCAGTCCGGACATTGTTTGTGTATTCTTTCTCTTGAGGTTACTAAGTGCTAATAGAGTAGCAGAATTGCACCAAGTTTCCCTTCTGTTGTATTCACCACTCAGAAGCTTTGGGTGATGAGTACTCCTTCACAGTATAACAGCCAATTCTGAGAAATAGTTTATACTATTTTTTAAAAGTATTTTGAGGCACAAGTGTCTCAGCAGAAACCTACATTTTTTCCTCTGGTTTTAGATGGTTAATGCATGTGAGTATTATGCATTTAATGTTCTTCCAGTTAAAAAGGTATATGTATAGCACACGTAGGTTGAATAATTTTCATTATTTAGTTTAAACTAACTTGCATTACAAGGCAGCATAAACAATAGATCCCAGCTCTCTGCTTCTGACCAGCTACTTAGCTTAGGCAAGTATTTGATCACCGCCAGGCTGAACAATGAAAGCCAAGTTGAAATGAGTAAGAGTGGGATAAGGATTCCAGGAATTAGGCAATTTGGGGCTCAATCTCCTGCCATTGAACACCAGTTCTCCTTCCCTCCCACACAAGTGCTTCTGTCCTCCCCTTCCTTTTCTCCTAGCTGTGGAAGACCATTTTGCCAGCTTCTCCTGTATTCACATCCACTTGTTGCTCCCAGCCAGAGATTCTGGTCCACCCATTAAGGAGTGCAAGCTCACATCTGTTCTCTTCCTTATTGGTCTCTAAACAAGCATACTCCTCTATCGGTGTTTTCTGATCACTTTATCTGCTAGTGAGGAAGGAGAAGCAGATTCAGGCCTTGGTGTGCTATGGAGACAGTTCTAGGCAACAGCAGATGGAGGGAGAGGAAGAGACAGGAAGTCTCTGCTAAGGGGTGTCCTTGATGTCATTATATCTGCCCGTGGTTGGGTGGTCATCATGTTCATGTGTCTGCAATTGATAACCAGAAGTCTCCATTCAAAGCCTGGGCTGGTTTGTGAAAAGCATGGCAATGTTCTTAAAGCCACAGTGTGGTGTTTAAGCTGCTGCCTGTTCCACATACATGGGTATGTGAGCATGTGTGTATGTTATTAACTTACTTTGCTATTAGGCCTTTTCCCTCTTAATAAAAAAGAAGCCTGTTTATCTGAAATGTATCATTTATAACAAATTAGAAAGTGTAACAGAATATTAATCAGCCTGTAAAAATGAAAGAATAAAAGATTACAATGTTGAGAAAATACTATATATTTCTTAATGGATCAGTGGATAAACCACCTCCATATATTTTTGTAATTGTTCTACTAGTGTCATCTTTGAGACACGATATATAAAGATTATAAAATTCCCTAACTGAGTCAGTATGTTGTCTTTATCAAAGGTAAATGTGTCTCTTAAAAACTAAAGACATCAGTCAGGCATGGTGGCTCACACCTGTAATCCCAGCACTGTGGGAGGCTGCGGCAGGTGGATCACGAGGTCAGGAGATCGAGACCATCCTGGCTAACATGGTGAAACCCCGTCTCTACTGGGAAAAAAAAACTAAAGACGTCATTCTGAAAAATAGAAAATTATACATTTGTTTCATGTCCTTATGCATGGCTGATTACAAAACTAATTTCATGCTAACTCACTCAAATTGATGTAATACAATCTATGCTTTAGGGATTTGAAATGGCTTTAATATAATGTATCTTACAGATACAATTATCACAGTTTTTATGTATTTTGCACTTTATTGTTCTGAGGATATAATTGTAAAGAAATATTCTACCTTGTGGCTTTTATGTTTTGTCTTGGCACTCAGATCACAAAAGCTTCTATGGTTCATTTTGAAACTTTGAGGAAAATGATACCCATATGATTTAAAGTTTAAGTTTAATTACCTTCTGCAAATTGCTTTTGGAAGTATAGGTAGTTAGAAAGTAAAAGTGGTTTTAAATTTCAGAGATAGAGTATAGCATAATAGCTTTTTAAAATACAGATATTTTCTATCCAGAGCAGGAAAATTAGAATTGCCTTTGGATAATATTCAACAATGTTCTTTTCTTTGTCATGAAAGTGATATAATTCCAACTCCCATCCCTATTTCTTATTTATAAATACAATGAATACTGAAAATTTGTCATAGATTTTATACACATACTGAAAGGCAGTATCATCTTTTAGGTTTAAAATTGTGAAAGATCTTTTGAGGTAATTTGAGCATTTTTTTCAAATAATAAAGGTCTCCATACAAGGAAGGACTTAAATACACACACAGATGTGGATGTCAGCCCCTTAAGATGAGAACATGTTACCTTAAGCAGGAAAGTTGAACAGTGCCTTACTGGTGATGCTAACTTCTTTAGAAATAAGTGCTGCCTGAAGTTTTAAACTTAGTCCTTTTAATAATCTATTAATATTAAGGTACAAGGTGACATTGTTCTAAGCATTGGGGCATAGTAATAGGTTTTAATAAATCCAACTCTACGATTTTAGGAGCTCCAACAGCTATAATCTAGCCCTTCATCTCAGACTTACATGTCTATCTGATGTATACTGATGACTGATCTAGTGTGAGACTTTGGAGAGAGGAATTTCTGCTGGAATTCCCATTTAACAGATACTTAATTGGTTTGTACTTAGCTGTTTCTCATCATTTGGTGCAAATAGTTTCCAGAAATAGTCTAGACGTCTTAGCGCAAGTAGTCAGGAAATGGTTTTTAAACTTTAGTGTACATCCTCCATCACATGGAGTGCTACCTTGATGTAAATTCCTGGGCACCAGCCCCAGGGAGCTGGTTCCATGGGCCTAGCAACCTGCATTGTAACCAGGTAACCCAGATGATTCTGAGGCAGGTGGTCTGGTGACAAGCCTTTGAGAAGTATTGGTGTAGGAGGTGTAAGTAGAAACAGGGCCTGTTTCATGGTGTGTGACCTGTACAGTTGCACAGGCTTCACACTGACTCAGAAGAGCCCTGGGCTTCACTTGGCTCCTCTGTCACCTTGAAATTCTTAATAATTTTTAATCAAGGAATCCTGCATTTTCACTTTTTTCTGGGCTCTGAAAATTGTTTCTTTCTTTCTGTTTTTTGAGACAGGATCTTGTTCAGTTGTCCAGATTGGAGTGCTGTGGCAAGATCATAGCTCATTGCAGCCTCAATCTCCTGGGCTCAAGCAATCTTCCCATCTCAGCCCCCTGAATAGCTAGGACTACAGGCATGAGCCACCATATCTGGCTAATTAATTTTTTTTTTTTTTTGAGACGGATTCTCACTCTGTTGCCCAGGCTGGAGTGCAGTGACACAGTCTCGGCTCACTGCAACCTTTGCCTCATGGATTCAAACGATTCTCCTGCCTCAGCCTCCCAAGTAGGTGGGATTACAGGCACCCGCCACCATGCCCGGCTAATTTTTGTATTTTTAGTAGAGACAGGGTTTCAGCACGTTGGCCAGGCTGGTCTCAAACTTCTGACCTCGGGTGATCTGCCCCTTCTTGGCCTCCCAAAGTGCTGGGATTACAGGCATGAGCCGCCATGCCTGGCCAAAAAAATTTTTTTTTGTAGAGATGGGATCTCACTGTATTACCCAGGTTGGTCTCAAACTCCTCACCTCGAGCAATCCTCCTGCCTTAGCCTCCCAAAGTGCTGAGTTTATAGGTGTGAACCTCCGTGCCTGGCCTGAAATTGTTCTTCTTGATAAATATGAATTGCAGTTATTCAATAATGATTTCATACCTGTTGGTATTAGGCTGTCAACTCCAAGGCCAATTCTGAGCTTTAGAGATGAATGAGTATCATTCATCACAGGAACCTAGAATAGGAAATCTTAATAGTATGATTTTTTTCAAGGAAATTAAATTTCTATTCATAATCTTGAACATAGAAACCTATATTTATGTTATTCTAATATACAGTCTTTTTTTCCTCTCAGGATGGTACAAAACAGAAGAGGGAACGGAAAAAGACAGTCTCATTCAGCAGCATGCCAACAGAGAAGAAGATCAGCAGTGCAAGTGATTGTATTAATTCAATGGTTGAGGGTTCAGAACTCAAAAAGGTTCGCTCCAACTCTAGAATTTATCATAGGTACTTTTTACTGGATGCTGACATGCAGAGCCTAAGGTGGGAGCCATCTAAGAAGGATTCTGAGAAAGCCAAGATTGACATTAAATCCATCAAGGAAGTGAGAACAGGAAAAAACACAGACATATTCCGCAGCAATGGCATTTCTGACCAGATATCTGAAGATTGTGCGTTTTCCGTCATATATGGAGAGAATTATGAGTCACTGGATTTGGTTGCCAACTCCGCAGATGTTGCAAACATCTGGGTTACGGGACTGCGGTACCTAATTTCTTATGGAAAACATACGCTTGATATGTTAGAAAGTAGCCAAGATAACATGAGGACTTCTTGGGTTTCACAAATGTTTAGTGAAATCGATGTAGATAACCTTGGACATATAACTCTGTGTAATGCTGTGCAATGTATCAGAAACCTCAATCCTGGTTTAAAAACGAGCAAAATTGAGCTTAAGTTCAAAGAATTGCATAAATCAAAGGACAAAGCTGGTACCGAGGTCACAAAGGAAGAATTTATTGAGGTTTTTCATGAGCTTTGTACTAGACCTGAAATTTATTTCCTTTTAGTTCAGTTTTCAAGCAATAAAGAATTCCTTGATACCAAGGACCTTATGATGTTTCTTGAGGCAGAACAGGGTGTGGCACATATAAATGAGGAAATAAGCCTTGAAATTATTCACAAATATGAACCATCCAAAGAGGGTCAGGAAAAGGGCTGGCTCTCCATAGACGGGTTCACTAATTACCTTATGTCACCTGACTGTTATATATTTGATCCAGAACATAAGAAGGTCTGTCAGGATATGAAGCAACCTCTGTCTCATTACTTTATAAACTCATCCCATAATACATACTTAATAGAGGATCAGTTCCGAGGTCCCTCCGACATCACAGGATATATTCGAGCTCTTAAAATGGGTTGCCGGAGTGTTGAATTAGATGTATGGGATGGGCCGGACAATGAACCTGTAATTTACACAGGCCACACCATGACCTCTCAGATAGTTTTCCGCAGTGTCATTGATATTATTAACAAGTATGCATTCTTTGCTTCAGAGTATCCTCTTATCTTGTGTTTAGAAAACCACTGTTCCATTAAACAACAGAAGGTAATGGTTCAGCACATGAAGAAACTTTTAGGAGACAAGCTCTATACAACATCACCCAATGTTGAGGAATCTTATCTACCATCCCCAGATGTCCTGAAAGGGAAAATACTAATTAAAGCAAAGAAGCTGTCCTCAAATTGCTCTGGGGTAGAAGGAGATGTTACTGATGAAGATGAAGGAGCAGAAATGTCTCAGAGGATGGGAAAAGAGAACATGGAGCAACCCAATAATGTGCCTGTGAAGCGATTTCAGCTTTGTAAAGAACTGTCTGAACTGGTCAGCATCTGCAAATCAGTTCAGTTCAAAGAATTTCAGGTGTCATTTCAGGTTCAGAAGTACTGGGAAGTCTGTTCCTTTAATGAAGTGCTTGCCAGCAAGTACGCCAATGAAAATCCAGGGGACTTTGTAAATTACAACAAACGTTTTCTTGCTAGGGTTTTTCCCAGTCCAATGAGAATTGATTCCAGTAACATGAATCCTCAAGATTTTTGGAAATGTGGTTGCCAAATTGTAGCCATGAACTTTCAGACACCAGGACTGATGATGGACCTGAATATTGGCTGGTTTAGGCAGAACGGAAACTGTGGCTATGTCCTCCGGCCAGCCATCATGAGGGAGGAGGTCTCCTTCTTCAGCGCCAATACAAAAGACTCTGTCCCAGGGGTCTCACCTCAACTTCTTCACATTAAAATCATCAGTGGGCAGAACTTTCCCAAGCCCAAAGGATCAGGTGCCAAAGGTGACGTGGTAGATCCTTATGTCTATGTTGAAATCCATGGAATCCCTGCTGATTGTGCAGAACAAAGGACAAAAACAGTGCACCAGAATGGAGACGCTCCCATTTTTGATGAAAGCTTTGAATTTCAAATCAACCTGCCTGAACTGGCCATGGTGCGCTTTGTAGTGCTGGATGATGACTACATTGGGGATGAATTCATCGGCCAGTACACAATTCCCTTTGAATGTTTACAGACGGGCTACCGCCATGTCCCCCTGCAGTCCTTAACTGGAGAGGTCCTTGCACATGCTTCTTTATTTGTCCACGTGGCTATTACTAACCGAAGAGGAGGAGGGAAGCCTCATAAAAGGGGCCTTTCTGTGAGAAAAGGGAAGAAATCCAGGGAATATGCATCTTTGAGAACACTGTGGATTAAAACTGTGGATGAGGTATTCAAGAATGCGCAGCCCCCTATACGGGATGCCACAGATCTGAGAGAAAACATGCAGGTGCGTGCTTGTGTTTAATCATTTACTCAATGGTTTTCCTACTTAGTACATGTCCATAGTTTATAAATATATTGGTTTTTTAATAATAGTATATTTAAGTAGTTTTTAAATTCTGATTAGTTCTTAGAATGTTTGCCACTAGTCTCTTTTTTATCATTTAACTTCCTGAAGGTACAGTTGATGTTGAAAATATTGATTACATATTGGGATAAGTGAGTCTCGTTGCTGTGTTACACACCTTCATCCCAGTCCCTGTTAATGACTGCTGAACAGTTCCTTGTTTTTTTCTAATAGTATACATGGGAATCTCTGGGATTTCTGAATATTCCTTACCTGGAACACAAATTGATGATCAAAATAAAAAGGATATAGGTCAAAGTAAAATGGATGTGATCCAGTCCTTTCTTACGAAGCTGTAATGCTGAGGAGATGGGAGACCTTTAAATGAGCCATAAATATATGTGTATGCATAGTGAGCCTCCTCTTGATTTGAGAGGATAGCTAATTCTGTAAGTAAAAGAGATGTCTGTATTTATTAGAAGTTTAAGATAATAATTACCTCTGAAATATATAATGGCTAAAAGCAGTCAGTTAGGAATTACATATTTAATTAAGGATCGCCCACACATCTAGCCATACACTAGGACCCCTGAGTGACACAGAACTAGACAGCAAGGGCCTGCCTCATGCAGACAGCAGCCCTAACCTGTCATAGTGTGTGAGAAGTGGTGTGTGTGTGATAAGTGCTCCATGTCTGTTTATTTTGTATTTTAAAAATTATATTTTAAAATGACCAATGAGAATGATGCCAACAAATAAAATCTGACTGAGAAAATTCAACGTTTTTTCCCTATCAACTAATTCTATGTGTACTTCGTGAATAAAAAAGACCTTCCCACAATAAGGAAATTTGTTTTCTTTCTCTTAAAGTAAAAGCATAACAGACATATGAAGGGCTTTTCCCTGTTTTTGAGGGTGAAAGTGGTTTGGTAAACCCTCAGCTCTGAGCAAGCGCATTGTCCACTGCCCAGTGGCTGCTGTGGTGTGTATGACACAGAATTCCTTTGAGGATTTGTCAGAGCTCAAGCATTGTCTTTTCCAAAGCCTCATCTGCACTGAACCTGACAAAGCAGTCGGTAGTGACACTGAATGAGCACCTGCCATGCACAAGCAATCTAGGCCATGAAGATGCAGTGGTGAACAAACAGATTGACTGCCTGCCTTTAAGGGGCTTGCATGCTAGTTGGGGGCAGGCAGTGGGAAGGGGAAACAGACAGGAGGCAGGCAGATAAACAAATAGAACAACTGCAGGTATGAGTAAGTGGTGTAATAAGAGTGACTGGGGAACTGCACTTTAAATATCACAGTCATGATTGATTTCTGTAACTGTCAATATCAAAGTGATTTGAGCCAATGATCTATAGTTTGATGTCCATACTTAAAGCAATATTAATAAAAATGAAATGTTTAAATTTAAAACTAAAGTGTTCATTCCCAAGAACCTGCATCATTTGAGAGCAGAAGGCACAGGCCTGCAGGGCCTAGGTCCACCCCCTCTGCCCGCATGCCCGGCCTGGACCAGGACCCAAGTGTGCCTGAAATAGCCCACCTGACTCTTATTATGATTATAATTGGCCTGTTATTACTCACGGTGACTCAAAGCATGGGCCTTAACATCAACAGCTTTCAGGTAAAATCTTGACTCCTTCACTTACTAGCTGTGTGACGCTAGACAAACAGAGAAGGATTATAGCTAAGGCTCAGTCTTCTCATCCATAACATGGCTTGCTGTGTGGATTAAATGGAAGTAATGTGTAATAAATATGCCTAGTATGGCTTAGCACTTAGTAAGTGTTCCTAGAAGGCCAGCTCATGGCATTTTACAGTGTTGAAGGTTTTTCTTTAATGGGTATTTAAATGGCATACCTCTGGTGATTAGAAAAAAGAGAGAGAGAGGCATTGGGATCAGCAGTGACACTAATAGGGGAAGGTCACAGGTAACCAAGGTCCCTGCTGGGCAGACTCACCAGAGAACAGTAGCATCCTCAAAGGTTCTTTAGATTTTGAGCCAGCAGGCATAAATAGATGAGAGATTCAGGTTTCTACCTTGCAAATATTTCTTTCCCTTTTGTATGGCTGGCATATTTGATACTTATTTTAAATCTGATTTGATTTTTTTTTCTCCTAAATCTTTACCCTCTTTGAATGCAGAAGCTATTCTCTCTGTTTGCTCATAGTTGCATATCCGCATCAGCACTACTATGAACTTTGGGCTGAAAAGAAGCCTTGCCCTTCAGAAGAATTTGACTTATTTGCATTTTCAGTACTTTTGATAAATTGGTGTTACAAATGTCCATAACAGCATTTACTTTGGATAATAGCCATTTTTCCCAGGATAAAACAATCATTAGCCAATTCTGTTATAACACTGCTAATAACTTTTGTACCAGGTGGTTCAAGCATAATCAGATATATCAAATATAATATCCATGAGAAATTAAAACCCCCAGTTAATTACAAATGCTCCTTTCATTCCATTTAACAGAATGCGGTGGTGTCATTCAAGGAGCTGTGTGGCCTCTCCTCTGTGGCCAATCTCATGCAGTGCATGTTGGCGGTGTCTCCCCGCTTTCTGGGGCCCGATAACACACCCCTAGTGGTCCTAAATCTCAGCGAGCAGTACCCCACAATGGAGCTGCAGGGAATTGTGCCGGAGGTTCTGAAGAAGATCGTAACAACTTATGACATGGTGAGTTGTCCTTTGTCCGTTTACATAGCCTGGGTGAGAGAGATATCCTAAGAGAACACAGCAGACATACTTTGGAGCTTTTGCTGAAGTGCACTTTCCTATTTCATGCTTCATTCACCTATGCTGGAGAAGTAATTCCCCTGACCTTGCTGTATTTGAAAGAGATTAGTGTTTTGTTGTTTTTGAAAGCAGAATTCAGAGACACTCACCTCAGTTGGATTAAACATTAGTTAGCTTCTCAGCTATATCTGAATTGATTTTTAAAGGATGCACTATTTTCCACACAGATGTAGGAATGAGTTTTTAAAAATCTTCTCCTGCAGCCAGTCATTGATTATTCATTTTCATTTTATTTTCATTTTTTCAACTGGTAAAGGCAAGAAATTTAACTTAAAAATATAATGCCATGAGGGACAGATGCCTGTATCACATGACTCTGCACTAGGCTGTGGTTTCCCTTCTTACAGGAGCTGCTCTGTGATACCTGTATTTGTAATGAGCTTAACACTAATGGGGTATCCTCAGGACACCTAGAATATTACATTTTTCTACTTAAGATTTACCTTGCATTTTCTTAATCACATCCTGCTCTTACTGTAATTTTTTTATTTATCATAACTCTAAGAGATAATTTATTGGGTGAAGGACACCCATTTCAAGTGTATGATGTAGTTGAAGCTGTCATTGACTCTTCAACCTATCAGGGTTAAGGGTGGTGTTGGACACTCCCCTCCCAGATGGGCCAGGCTGTCTTCCAGTACTATTTAGAGTACTTGGGGGTGAGTACCTCATCTGCTACCTCCTCCACTCCAAAAGCAGAAGCTAAGACCACGAAACTCTAGGTTTCTTCTGATGTAGCTTGCTGTGCTCAAGGACAAAACAGGATTGGCATCATAAACCTAAACAGAAATATTTTTGACTGTTTCATAAGTTGTCTGAAAGCTGTAATTTAGAGGGATTTATGCAATTCAAGGGAAAGAAAAAAGACGTTGGGCCAGCACTTCTCAATTGTGACTACTTCGTAGGTTTCTTAGGATGTTAGTAAATATCACATAGGGGAAGGGTTTCATAGGATGTTAGTAAATATCACATGGGGGGAAAGTTCTTGACTAAATAATTTTGGGAAATACTAGTTTGAACAAAAGTAATCAGATATCTTTACTGCAGGATTTCTTAGAACCTTTTATTTGCTATCACCATGAGTTCCAAGATAGTGATAGAGTATTTCCAGTTTCACAAATTGACTTGACCATTGGAATACTATTTCTAAAAACAAAGATTCTGGAGAATATATTTTGGAAAATGCTTCTTCAGTCTTTGGATGAATAAGTCTAGAAGTACAAGTCAGAAGAATGCAGTGTTTTAAACAGCTTATGAGTTCATTACCTTAAAAAAAGTGATATTTGTGCATTTTGTAGATTCCTATGAAGTAGTCACACATTGTAGTGGGGGCTGTTTCCTTCTTAGCATTCATGGTAACCTTAAGAGACACCAGGAACTGAATATTGGACACTGCAAGCAAACTGCATAGAGTGGCACCCTCCTGCAGAGAGGAGGGAGGCCAGGGTCAGGTGTCTGATGAGCCTCAGGTGCTGAGTGCCACTGTGCTGAGTGCCAAAGGGGTCCACAAAGACTCATATGAACAGCCCCATCCTCGGGGAGCCATCAAGTCCACCAAGAGAGAAAGTGAGGCTGGGGACCAACATCAACACAGGAAGCATGCTGAGATTCCTTTGGTGGGGAAATGGAAGAAGGGGTAAAAATGGAAAAGTCTGAAGATCTTTTACATGCTATGAACCAGACTGCCTAAATAGTTCTTGACTTAAGTTTTATGAGATGAAGCCAAAAAAAGTATCTGATATTTATAAACGCTTTTTAAGCATAAGCCACAAATAAAATCACATACCTGTTTCATTGACCAAAATCTAATATGATTTACCCCCTAAGACATTTGCTTGATTTCTATGACAGTCATACAGTGACATTTCTTCATGGCGGGCTTTTTAACAGGGACTTCTTGGGAGTGGGGTGGTAGTACCCCGTGGAGGTGATAACAGCATAACAGGGCAGGCCAAGTTCAGGGGCTAATTTCTGCCCTATCAAGAGTGTGTGATCATAGCTGGTTTCTCATGGTCTATGTTAAAAATCCTCATGGCCACCAGCAACCTTTATGGCACTCATAGCAATATTCGGCTCAGGAATGGCTCATTGCTCCTTGGTTCCCTGCCCCTTCCTCTTGGATTGGTAGATGCTAGCTCTTAATATGTAACTCTTATTTGCATCTAACTGTATCATTATGTTGTTATAGATTTGGCAAGACAGAATATGCTAGCTTGCTTAAAATTTTTAAATTATAAAATTACTCTTTTATAATGTATGATTGAAATAGCTGTGCAGCCTTATACTGCCTAATTTATCGATATGTTCTGTTAATTCCATCTGATAAAATAAGCTAATAAAATATTTAAAATTAAATTTAAATTATGGCTGCAGCAATATTATAACTCTTGTAATATCTTGCAGTTCTTTTTAGTGACTTAATGGTTTCTTACCTTGTGACAATTTATTAAAGCTAGCCAGAATAGATTAAATATTGATGGGAAATGTACTAAAGGTCTCGGACAGCCCGTAACTCTAAATATAGCTCTTTATTTTTGTAATGTTATGTTGAGCTTGCCCCAAAATTAACCTTAGAAATAAGATCTTATTTCATTCTGTTGACTTCCCATGTATAATGTATGGAGGCGAATGAGAAGTAAAGGCAAGTTGAGAAACTCCTCCAGAACTCCTGTGTCATGGCCAGTCTACATGCCTAAAGTGTGTCTTCCTGTGAGGACAGTGCCATGGTACCTCCTAAAATGTACAGATGTGTATTTATGCTATCAAGATTGTGATTACTTTTCAATATCTAGACTCTATTAATAAAATAGTATTTCAGAAGTGTGCTAGTTTCTTTGTGAAAACGGAGAATGCAGATCGTTGTCCTAATGGCTGCTGTGATTACTACCAACAAACAGGCCTTGAAAACTGCCAGAATTGTGCTTTTACAGGACTTGTGGTGCTCTCGTGGCTCCTGTGGTGGGGTGAGCCTGGGACCTAGCTCAAGAAGGCAGGTATCAGAGCCATTCAGGAGTGGAGAAGAAGAGAAATTCACACACCTCCTTACACTAGGCAGATTAAGGGAGTTTTAGTAGGAACTGGACTGGGATGGAAAGTGGGAATGACCCTATTAGCAGTGCTGGAGTCAGAGACATGAGTGTGGGATAGAAGGCACCTGCTGAACTTGTGCCTGGAGGCCTGGGGCACACAGATGACCCTTCTTCCTCCCAATGGTGAGCAAGGGCCCTAGAGTCCTCTCCTGCTAGAACCTAGAGCACAAAAGCTGCACATAGCAACCCTAGGTAGGGAAATTGTAGCAGGGCTGGAAGGGGGCCTCATGCAAATGGAGGCTTACAGGGCGTTTAAATGAGGCGTTTTTGTCCCCTTAAGCTCAGTGTCCTTAAGTACTTCATCCCATGATTTTGGGGCTCAACCTGTGAGGGCTCATCTTCCTCCAGTCAGCTTGTCCTCTCTGCCTCTCTTAATGGAAGTGACCCTTGAGTCCCTTTTTTCATACCTATCTACTTTTTTTCAACAGATGGGGCCTGGGCTCCATTATTAAGCCATGTGGTTGGGCTTTTGCCCACAACCCCTTATTTATTGCATTGGACAGCATACATTATTATATCATACATCATGACCATAAAGTCAGAGGGTCAAACTTTTGAACCAAATAATTGATTTGCTTTAAAGATGTCATGTTTGGTTGTTTTGAAGTGGCATATAATAGAAATTTAATTGGTTTATTTCAATAAAACAGATACAAAATAAGTTACTGTATTTTTGGTGATGAATTCAACACCCATTTATAAGCTCTTAGCACGTGCACTGCTCACTCATCAACAGCAAGTATTTATTGAGTGCCTACTGTGTACCAGTGACTATTGTAGGCAACATGAGGTAATATAAAGATGAAAAAGACTTTTTTTTTTCCTTTGAGGAGCTTATAATTTAGTTGAAGAGATGCTGCAGTATGTTTATAGATAACTGATAAGATGATAGACAATAGATAGTAAATAGATATTTTAAAATATATAAATGAATTATTTGAATCTTCAAAGGAGAGAATGGTTAGTTTCAGGTTCAGAGATTAGGAAGACTTCAGTGAAACATTGGCCTTGAACTAGACCTGTAAGAATGAGTTGGAATTCAACTGGTAAAGAGGAGGCTATTGCAAGATGAGTTCGTAGGGTGAAACATGCTCACAGGTGAAATATGCTCAAGCACATATTCTGGGAAATCCAGGCTTGGACTGTAACAAATAGTAGGGAGTCCTTGCACATTTTTGAGCAAAGGGCTATGCTCAGAATTAGGCATTATGGACTCTGGGAGGCTTGGAGTGAAATAGAACTCAGAGACCACCTATTGAGCACCTTTATTTTGCACATGAGAAAATGGAAACCCTGTAGCACAACAAATTAATGGCAGAACCAGGGTTGGCACCCAAGTGGTATCTCTGTCCAATTTTTTTCTGCAATCCAGATCAGAAAAATTAACTGTGTAGAATGTGTAGATGAATGATCAATATAGCAATAAAGCCCAAGTAACTGTAATAATAATAATAATATACAGTTATTCATGTGGGGCTCTTGAAGTCACAGGCACCTTATTTTTTGTTCCTGTGCCCCATAAAGGTAGAAAATTCTTCATTTTGCATTACTTCACATATATTAAAAGGCAGATTTAATGCACTTAAAATAAAGAAAACTAATCAGTAGATCAAATCCCACTCAAAGAAATGCGATCATAAATGTCTGAACACATTGTTTATAATTTCAGAAAACAAAAGTTTAAATATTTTACTTAAAATATATATAAATGAGCTTGAATACACCCACTATTGACAATCAAGATCAAGATTGAGCTTGTTCGCTCATGTAATTAAGGGCTGGTAAGAGAAAATAAGGAATATGTAACCTGAGTTTAAGAGATTCTAGGGAATATCTGGATACTCTTCATAGTACACAGTGTTTTTAAGAATGGATTTGCACTGGCATTTCGGTGCATCTCCTCTCCCCCATCAATGTAAGTGATCTAATTCATCATCTTTTTAAACTGAAGTGACTTTTACTATCCTTTTTATGTTGAGAGTGATAATTCCATTCTCTAGCTATCTTTATTAGATGCAGATTTACCACCTGTTTTAAACTTGAATGTTTAAAATTGTTATGAGACCTGTACTAACATATAGAGACCAAGGAGTCAACATTCTTCCTCTATAGAGAGAAAACATTGAAAATTTAAATATTTTGTGACATATTACATAAAAAGTAAGTTCTTTTCTAAAGTTTTTTGTTAATTTTGCTGCAGTTTTTCTGTCATGGACTATGCTTTAGTCATTGTAATTAAATTGAAGTCGTAGAGAGGAAAAAGGAGAGAAGAGGAAAAAAATAAAGAAAATGAAGCCCATCTCTCTCTTACAGGCAGTACGGTGGTTCACATACACAGCAAATGGGCAGCCCCCACCTGTTCAGAGATTATACATGAATTCATTCTTGTCATTGCAGTTCCATTCTCTGTACTTTGCCTTTGAAATTAATTTTTTCAGTCATTTTTTTTTGCAACTTCACAAAAGTCTTGATTTTAATTGCCTTCAGGTTTAATTAAGAAAGCATACTCTGAGGAATCCATTTCCCCAGTAGAAAATAGTACTTTTTAAAGGGAGGAACAAGATGCTTTGTCTGGGAGGATATTATTTGCTCTCTCTGAGTGTTTTTATATAAGTTGCTGAGTAGTCTCTTCTAACACATGACTTTAAATATTTCTTAAATAAAACAAGGTTATTTAAATAAAATATGTGAAATGAAGGTTTTTTTCCTTACACAGAAATGTTGGCAGTTGACATGCAGCATCATGAACATTCTGGGTTAAGTTGTTGGTATGGTGTCATATACTTTTTCTTGTTACTTCTTAATTCAGTGAAGAGATAAATCACACTTCATAATTAATGGAGTCTGCTGGTTTGGACCAAGCCAGAGATGATCTGTAATAAGGTTACTATTGATCCCCATCTCCTTTGTGGCTTCTTTTATCACTCTCCTGCCTCAGTCATTAAAAGCTTCTTTTGATTAGAGGTGTCGACACTACCAACTTTTATAACTGTAGAAAAAAGACCAGATGGAATATTGTGCTTTGGGATAAGAATTAGCTAAAAATGAATGAAAGAAGGAAGGGAGGGTGGAAGGGAGTTTTGGGAAAGGTAGATGCATCCTACAGAGTGATGATTTGAAACCCAAAGGCTATTGTTTAATTTGATGACTGGAGAGGTCCAGCCAATGTTTCCAAAATCAGTTTCTCTGAAATCATCAAAACCATTGATGAGCCATTTTGTAATGGTTCAAGTTACCAAGCCAGTGGAAGTGAAAATAAATGTTTAAACGATACAGTGTGCTGGTAGCATCACATGTATTATCATATGAGAAGTACCAGGCCGCCACACAGTGATAAGGAGCTGGGAGATTGGGAAACCTTTGGGAGATTGTGCTTCAAGCATGTAAGTAGTGGTAATTGTAAGATTTTCCTTCTGATCCAGTTTTCTAGCTTAACATGTCTCCACAGAAACCACTGAGGAACACATATTTTAAAGTATTCTTACACACACACACACACACACACACACACACACACACACACCAGATACTAAGCAAGGAACAGTTGAGGAAAGAGTAGCACTTTAGGGGATGGCAGTCCGCTTGAAAGAGACTTCATCACATAGCATCACAGAGCAGCTTTTATCCATTAAGTTTGATATCCATCTCTGAACTCTCTGGGAGGATGACTTTAATAGATTTCAACATGTTGTCAGATGATGTCCTCAGACAAGAAATGATAAATGCTATTAAGCAACCTACTATGTCATCTGACATACTAACAGTCTGATTTAAAATTGCCAAGTAAGCAAGGAAACAAGAGCTGGGGTGCCATCCAGCCCTATTGGTGAATGAGAAATGGGACCCGGCTGTTAGCATCACTTCAGTTCCTGGATAGATTTCATTTGAGCCATCACCACCTAGAGAACTGTTAGGGGGCAGTGGTTTAGGGCCATGTATTTGATAGGGTCTCCATGGTTTTACTTTTCTATTTAGAGCATTTTTATTGTTTTTTAAAGGGGCAAAGGCAGATTCCTAATTTTTCAAACACTTTAGTTCCCTGAATCTGGTAGAAAATATGAATATATCTGAAACCCAAAGCTCAAGAAAAGTTAGGGAACTTCTTTGTAAACCTATGCTTTACGCAAAAGAATACTACTACATTTTTTATAAAACTAAGATATTCGAAGTACTGTAGTCTTTTTTCTTCCTATGCAAAAGTAGAGGAGTTACTTCCTATGTTCCCATCAAATTGCACATCGAATATTGGATTTTGCTCCTGTATAATTTCTTCAAGGCTTATTTTTGATACTTTTTCGATAGTTTCTCTGTGTTTCTGCAGTGGCTGAAGGTGCCTCCTAAGTTCTTTGCTAAGTTCTTCTCTCTGTCAAGGACCCTTACAGGAAATTTAAAAAAAAGAAAGAAAGAAAGAAAAGGATTTTATGTATCTTTAAAATTCTGTTAGTGCTCTGGAGATAATATACACAGTTCTTATGGTCAACTGGCAGTTTCCAAAGCTGTGAGGAAGCACTTAGCTTCCTTACCCCCATTTATTCAGTAAACTTTTTGTCATCACTAGACTTTGAATAAATAAACTTTAATTGAGTGGAGGAGGCAATGCTGGCTGACTTCTCGTTTCTGTGGCCCTAATTCTAGTTGAGCCTTTCATCACCTTATGCTGTATGGCAGAGTTTGAGTTCAAGCTTCATACTCATCCCAGGTGAAAAAGAAAATGTAACTTTCTTACCTCTCTTATGAGGGAGGTAGATGTCCCTGGATTTTAATTCTGTTGGTAAACTTCATCTATTGCATTCATTACATTATTCGTTTTGGACTGTAAATGCTCAGCTCTTTAGGTAAAATGCTCAGTCTCTCTGACTTTCTCTCTTTCCCCCTCTTCCTTCACAAAGTGGCCACTGGTTGCCTGGAGAGGGTGTGGTTGCAAACCCTTCTTTTTGTGTTCTTGGCAAAGAATGTCTAAACATCTAAAGCCACCATCCTCTCCTCCACTTTCTATTCACCTTGAGGTGGGTACATAGTGGGGGGATTTCCCAGCTCCAACATGAGTCACTCAATACTGCAAGAGGCGTTATTTCCTCCTCTCTGTTCTCTCTGTCAAGAAAGCTGCAAGAGCCAGCTCCTTTCCTCCTGCCTCAGAGCTGCAATTCCCTTGGCTCAACCTTTGTATTTGGAAGGAAGTCTCCTCCACCTTAGGGGATAACACTCTGTGATCTACGGGTTGTTTCTCCATGATGTGGTTTGGCTGTGTCCCCACCCAAATCCCAACTTGAATTGTATCTCCCAGAATTCCCACGTGTTGTGGGAGGGACCCAGGGGGAGGTAGTTGAATCATGGGGGCCAGTCTTTCCTGTGCTATTCTTGTGATAGCGAATAAGTCTCACGAGATCTGATGGGTTTATCAGGGATTTCCACTTTGCTTCTTTCTTATTCTCTCTTGCCACCACCATGTAAGAAATGCCTTTCACCTTCTGCCATGATTGTGAGACCTCCCCAGCCATGTGGAACTGTAAGTCAAATTAATCCTCCTTTTCTTCCCAGTCTCGGGTATGTCTTTATCAGCAGCATGAAAACAGACTAATACACTCAATATGTTGAAATAATTTAGAACATAGTTTGATAAATCCTGATTTTCAAGTCTATCATTTTGGTGGGAACCTGAGCAAAAATCTAATTTGACCTTTAAAACTGACAAATGTCTCTGTGTTCATAAGATAGTTGCTCCTCATCCAAGCTCTGAAACTTGTCCTTTGAATAGGTGGAAAGCTCCAGGGAAAACATGATTCATTAACTATGGCAACATCTGTGAAAAGAAATAACTTATTGACACCATCCCCATCACACTTGTGAGACTGTTGAAGCCACCCAGCCTGCAGCCTTTCCCTCTCTGCTGCAGTTCATCCTCTGGTTTGCCTTAAAGACATTCTTCCTGAAATATCACCCAGAGAAAGGCCTAGGTATTTCTGGGAAGGTCCAAGAGGTAGAGTTAGAAGTATGATGTGATAACTTTAAGAACTAAGCCAGCTGGAAGGATTATATTGTGATCATCAAGAACAGTGGAGCCAAATTGCTCTGTTACCTTGACTATTTTTGTTAGGTGAATAACATTTTTTCTTAGAGCATCCTGGAAAAGTGGCATCCCTTTGGTATGTTGAGATTGATGAAGAATTTGAGTTAAGCCTAATAATTGCCAAGAGAGAGAAAAAGGAGGGTGAAGTGTGAGAGGAATATCTTTAAGAACATACACTTCATGTGTATTTTCTTCTAGCAATTGAATCTTTCCAGCATCAAGATTTTTTATTTACTGTTGAAACATGCATCAAACACTACTGGCAATAGTATAAAGCCCTTTTTAAAAAAAGTTTTTATAGCATCTAGGATCTGTGCAGTATCTTAAATTGTGTAATTATTTTTGTAGTATGCACAGAATAGTATTGTCTCTACATTCAGTTTTGTGGATTGTGATTGTCCTCTTTGTGGAAATTCAAACAGAAAAGCAATGATCAAAGAAACAAAGAGCTTAATTGGCTTTCCATGTGTGGTAATTTGTATGTCTTTATGCAGTTTGTGAGTTCCAAATCTTTTCAGATTGACGAAAATGAAGACTAGCTGACCTAGAACATGTGACTCATAGCTCATTAATGCATTCAGCCTGCTTCTCCCTTTGAGTTGGGAGCCTCCTGCTCCCTATTACTTGGGACCCAGAGGAGACCCATGTTGCTCCTTGATCCTTCAATCTGTGCTGTGGGCACAGAGGCGGCTGTGCCAGCTTGTGCTGGCTACTTTGAAAGAAAAACAGATGTGTTCATCTTCATCCATATGTTTATGGAGACTAGTGATAGAAACCTGGGCGCTTCATGAGCGTGGGCTCCGTTTGAAACCCCAGGTACTCCTTGAGCCACACCCTGTTGGAGGGCACGGGATATACACCTTTACTGTTGAATTTAATTAGTTGTCCTAATGGTGGCAACTTCTGACCAGGTAGGATGATGTGAAGCCTGTCGTGGTTGTTCACTGCACCTGTGAATGAAGATGGAACATATTCAGGTTAGAGTTTAGAAAGTGTGTAAAGTTGCAGTGATAATATAATTTTATTGTTTAGAATCCTTATGTTCTTGATATCCTTCCTTGGCTCTATAAATGCAAGATCCATTCTTCAGGAATTAATTCAATCTATTGCCACCCATTCTTATGTAGTTTAGAGAGGTATATACTTTTTTATGGAGAAATTTGTCAGTGTTACATGTCCAGTGGAGTTGAGTTGGGAAGACTGAAGTTATATCAGTCACTTACATCAAATTGTTAGTGGTGAGACATGGGTTTGTTTGTAAGTGCCATGATGAGCTGCTCTATATTTGTGGACATGAGCTTTTGGGATGTACAATCACATTTTATAAGAAAAAATGGAATAATTTGGATGGAATATACTTTATAAAATGAAGCTATTGAAATAACCAGTTTATATGAGAAATCAGGTATTTCAGAATTGTTTTATAAATGTGATTGTTGACACCTACTTGGGCCACCTTCTGGCAGTAAGGTGTGCTAATTTCTGACCCTTTTTTCTGTCTGTTATGTCCCTGGTCATGAGCTGGAAAAAAATTCTAAGGTGTTTCTTCACAACCTTCTGAATAATGAGGTAGTGATTTTTCTCCACAGCTGATGTATTTCTATAAATAACGTTTGACATTTCATAAGCTTTGAAGCTCATATTTTGTTGTTACGTTACATTTGACCTCATGTTCATAAGAGATACAATTCAGCATTGCCTCTCGTTTTCACATGAGTGGGAAGACTCACCGTCACCCTCACCAAACCTCTCAGAGCAGCGCACGTGTCTGGAGGGTGAGTCCCTTCTGCACAGTAACTGCTCTGTCAGTGGGGACTGTGGGAACTGTCACTCGTTAGTTTATTTAACAGCTCCTGTTTTTCATTCTCTTCACTTCTATTCCCCCAGATTGCTGTGAAATAATTAATGCCACTCACCCCACCAAAATAACCACTTTTAATACCAGTAAGCTGATTTTACTACCAGACGAATTTATCAGGAATAAAAATAGCATTTAATAATGGTTTTAAGCCTTTTCTAACTTAATTAGGGCATTTAAAATTCTGAGCCATAAGAAAATTACTCTCACACAGTGGGTGGACAACATGATGTGTTAAGAGTTAAGTTTAACTCTACAAGCTCAATTACCAATTAGCTTAAAACTAACATGTTAAGGAGTTTAAAACATTTGTTTCCCTACCACATTAGTATTAGTCAGATGTTTAGGGCTAAATGTTAGGGATTTTTATATGGAGATTTTATGTGACATTATTCATCTACCTACAGAAATATTTAATTCAGATATTTTCTTTGAAATCAATGTTGATCATTCTAGTTTTCTTTGTAGTTATATTCTGACACTGGACAGACATCAGATGGAGCCATACCATCATTTATGTAATTCTGCGGCATGAAATAACTTTAGCTTTTAAATCACTTATCTGGGACAGATTACTCATGCTGTAATCCCAGCACTTTGGGAGGCCGAGGCAGACTTAATCTAGGAGTTTGAGACCAGCCTGGCCGACATGGTGAAACCCCATCTCTACTGAAATTACACAAATTAGCCAGGCATGATGGTGCATGCCTTTAGTCCCAGCTGCTCAGGAGGCTGAGGTGGGAAGATCGCTTGAACCCAGGAGGCAGAGGTTGCAGTGAGCTGAGATCACACCACTACACTCCAGTCTGGGTGACAGACTGAGACCCTGTCTCAAAAAATAAATAAATAAATAGATCGTTTATCTTGTATTAGAAAAAAAACAAAACAAAATAAATTCTATCTTTGTGAATAGAAACAGCTATTTCATTATTTAGCTAAATATAACTGGGATGGTACGAATTTTAAGCTGTTTTCCTAAAACTAAGCCCTGTCTTCATTGTTAAACGTTAGAATTCTCCATAGCCAAAATTTTTTGGCCAACATATATCATAATATGTGTTTATTCTTTTAAAATACCAACTACACTTGATTTTTCATGTTCTTTCCTAAAAAGTGCATGTCGCATATCAAACTATATTATCTCAAGTACTTTGAGTCCAGTTTTACCAAGTGATGCATCATGTAACATTTTAGAGGAGGAGCTGAGAAACACATGTTTCTGTATAGTCTGAAAGCTGAGAATGGTTTTTACATTTTTAATTTATTGGAAAAATAAAAAATAATATCTTGTGATATGAAAGTCATATGAACTTCAAATTTTGCTCTCCATAAATGAAGTGTTTTTGGAAAACAACCACCTCCATTAAATACTATCAATGACTGCTTTCTCACTACAGTGGCAAAGTTGAGTAGGGTAGTTGCGACAGAAACTAAGCCTTAGCCTAGCAGCCTACAATGTTTACTGTCTGGCTCTGTACAGAACAAATTTGCCAACACTTCCAAAAGTGGATTGGGTAAAAGTCCGTAGGGTATTTTGATACAGTGATTTTCAAAGTCACCTTTGCCAACCTAAATTATGACTTTCTCTTTCTTTCTTTTCTCTTTTTCCTTTCTTTCTTTTCTTCCTTCCTTTCCTTTAAAATGTACTCACTGCATTTTGAGTTTTGATACATAAGAATGGGATTCTAATCGTTAACCTGGAGGAAGGAGGAGACTGTTATCGTTGCCTGAGCACTCCTCTGCTGGAAAAAGCAATGAGCCCGAATATGGTTCTACTAATTGTTACGGTCAGAAACCTAAAGAAACAAGAGGTGGAAACTAAAAGAGGAAAAAGCCAGTGGAAATTAACGTTTGCTCTGATTTTAATAGCGCCCGTGAGGCAAGCATGCTACGTCAGTGGGAAGTGGTGACAATCCACCTGAGCTGTGTGCTATAACTCAATAACATTTGTAACTAATTTAACCTCACATATATTTAGTGTTTATGTATAACCATGGTTGTGCTGCTTGGTAATGAGGCATTAAAAATGAGCCAGTCCAAGAATTGAGTTTAAATAGCACTCCTTCTCTCAGCCAAATCAAGCATTTCTTGCTGAGGGGCTGAAGGGCTGGGTGGAGAGAAGGGAATTGGGTAGAGTTAGAGAGCAGCTCTGCATCGTCTCTGAAAACCCCTCGTTTCCTCTCACCCTTTCCTAAGGCGAGGAGGAGGACTGTCTCTCAAACTGTAAAATCCAGGCTGTGCTAACCACGCTCAGTTTAAAGGAAGGGATTATAAAAGTGCTTGAGGTGGAGACTAATCCCATGAAACCCTCTCCCACCTGAGGAATGGGAAAGATGCTCTGAAGCCTCTGGATTCCCACACCTTACTGTTGTTTATGCTATTCACCTCCTTCTTATACTCGTCACAACTTATAATTATACATTCATTAGCTTGATCCCTTTTTTCTTCTTTTTTTTTTTGAGACAGGGTTTCGCTCCTGTCACCCAGGCTGGATTGCAGTGACGAACTGTTGACTCACTGCAGCCTCTGCCTCCTGGGCTCAAACAATTCTCCTGCCTCAGCCTCCTGAGTAGTTGGGACTACAGGCACGCACCAGCATGCCCGGCTCATTTTGTTGTTTTGTTTTTTTGCAGAGGTGGGGTTTTGCCATGTTGCTCAGGCTGGTCTTGAACTTCTGAGCTCAAACAATCCACTCACCTCAGCCTCCCAAAGTGCTGGGAATTCCTTTTTTAAAAGTACCTCTCTTCCTCTCCCTGAAATCTGAGCTCCAGGATAACAGGGCCCATGTGACCTACACAACATTGCGTTCTCAGCACGGACAGCAGAACCTGGCACACAGCAGGTACTCAAAATCCATTTTTGGTGAATGAATGAAAATAACCTTGATCTCCAGGACACAGATATCAGGTGCCCTTCTTACCCTACATGTCTTTCCCATATGTCCCTGTATTCCCCGAACTTGATTTTTATTTCCATGCACACAAAATGCCTTGGGGAAGGGGGCGCAGAGGGTGGAGTGGCTGCTCTTCCAGTCTTAGGTCTGTATGGAAGCACTCATGTTCTAAGGCAGTGAGGGCTGGCTTTGCTGGTCCAAGAAGAGGAGGATGCCTGAGGTGCTTGGACAACTCCAGATGCTTGTAGGGAGAGAGGGACCAGAGGCAGGAGAGGCTGGTCCTGAGAAGGAAGATCTCAGCATCCCAGCTCCTGGATCTTTCACCTCTTGTTCAGACCCTAGATGTCTCCCCAGCTTTTATGAGAAGATCCTTTATCCTATCTGCAATTCCCTCCTTAAAGATTCGTATGCCCTTAAAAAAAAAAAACAAGAAAGAAAAAGAAAAAAACAACTATATAGAAGAGCTTAGTGCAGAAGAGAGGAGGAGGAAAATGTGAGCACCCCTAGTTATTCACCTGGCTATGATAGGAGAGAAACCTGATTCAGTTAAGCTGCCTGAGGTGGGAACATCCCTCATATGTGTACAGTGTTTTATGATTTTTTCCCAAGCATGCTCATAAATCAATTGTTACATGAGCTAATAGAGGCTGTGGTGTACAATGATGTTAGCACATGGACTGGGGTCACACCAGAAAAGGGAAGCCTTGGGTAGGGATAGGGTCTGTTTGAGCTGAGCAGAGAAATTCTTGAAAGCCAGATAGCCACTTTCCCCCAACTGCTACAGGCCCCCACTCTCCAACACCTACCGACCCTGGTGAGTGAGCCAAAACACATCTCCCAGGGAAGAAAGCCTTGGCTCCCCTTCCCCTCAACCACACACAGCATCCACCAGCTGTAGCTCCACCTTGGGAAATCCTTGTCTTCATCCTTATCTCACCTGCCACCATGAGCTGGCTCCCAGGGCAACAGAAGATATTCCCTGGCATGTTTTGCAAAGGGCACATCTTAATAAGAACAGTGGTATATTCACAGACCACCCAGGTAGGTATGCATGGAGTGTGAACACCTATGCACAAGACTGCACCCTAGGAAGCAGATGAGCCCCTGCTAATGAGCTAGCTCCTGCACTAGTGCTTGCTTGTGTGACTGGGGGCAAGGCTGTTTCTCTCATTTTTTTAAGAAATGGGGTCTCGCTATGTTACCCAGGCTGGTCTTGAACTCCTGGCCTTAAGCGATCCTCCAACCTCAACCTCCTAAAGTGCTGGGATTACAGGTGTGAGCCCCTGTGCCCAGCCCAAACCTATTTTTTAAACTCTACAATGGGCATTAGATCACAACCTCAAAGGATTATAAGACTATGTACCTGTAAATAGCCTAGAACATAATAAATACTCAATAAATCATTGTCATTATGATTGTCATGATTAGTTTTCAAAGGCTGGTTGCATATAGCTCCTGAAGCTTGAAGACCTTTGTGTGAGTTTATTTTAACATCACTGCATATTCCAGAGCAGCATTTGTCATGCCCCACTTTGTTATTTATACAGAGCATGGTTACTCCATTTCATAAAGTCAGGTTTAAAGTTCAAAATGAAAAGCAAAAGGTAAGTTCTCCCATCATCTTGCTAAGCAAGTTGTCTCTCTGCTCTGAAAGGGGAAGATACCAGAACATGTGAGTTATGTGGTCAACATCAGGAAGAACGCCACACCTGGGTTTATACAGTAAATACTCTAGTAGCTGCTCAGATGCATTCTTCCAGCTCTGTTATTCCTGGAGAACTGTGGACACTCTGCTGTGTTTTAAAAAAGTATTGCTTTTCATTACAGAGAAGTCTTCAATTGCTTTCCTCTTTCAACGAACGTCTATACTTAGTTATCACAGACTTGAGAGAAACTAATGATACTTTACAGTAAGACTATGATTAAATTACCTTCTGTTAATTAGGAGTTTCTAAATCACCTTCATCCCCTTGGAGAAAAGACTTGATGTAAATAGGCAGTAATAAAAGTGGTACTGTGTTTAATTCAAATTGTATCCTTTTAAATTTAATTAATTTAGTAGTAATAGTTTTAAATGAGCATGTCAGAACTAAAGGGTCCTTAGTGACTTGAAAGAGTTAATGTAGCATCCAGAAGTTCCTAATGTACTCTTCAGAAGTAGCTTGCTCACTGAATAATTGGGTTTAACCAGCTCAAGTTCCCCTGTCCTCCCACAGGAATGATTCAGAGCAGGTTTTGAGCCATTCTCATCAGTTTTTTGGAGACACTACCCTCCATTCAGGATGTAGCGTCTGAACTCACTATCTTTAATGTTTCCAAGACCAAGGGAGAGACAGTGAGGCCCTGGGCCCTCTTTCCAGGCACTTACTAGAGAGTAAGCCAGCAAAGTGGCTGTGGACTACATCCTCACTGGACTGCACCTGGCTGCTCACAGTACCTTCTAAATTGCTAAATCCCTTCACCTACCCACATCCCTTCCTCCTTTCATGTCTGTAGAGAATACTTGAGCACAAGGCACACATAAATTTCATGCTGTCTGGGATGGGATAAGGATGTCGTGTAAGCACATCATTAATGTAGCTTAGAAAAGCTGAAAAGCGGCTGGGAGAGGATGGGGTTTGTGTATGTGTACATCCTTGAGGTGACCATGGTGCAAAGCAATTTATCATGTGCTGTAAAGTAGATTGTTTAATGTGAGACTATTGTATAAGGTTTCTCACAGTAATCATGTACAAAATAATGTATAGCATACCAAGTTCTCCCCTAACAAGACTTCTGGTCATGTAAGGTTGATAATAAACTAGAGAAGTAAAAGGATTATTATCATTTAAATGCGTGTGGACTTACTGTGTGCACACTCTTCATATAGAAAAGCATAGCATAATAAATTACCACATAAACTGGTAGAAATTATTATATAGCTTTTCTGGATAGTTTTATAATTGCAGCAGAGTTCCTTTGCAGGGTAGTTTAGGTTCTGTTTTGTTGCTCAATTTTCACTTTTTTTTTTTTTTTTTTTTTTTTTTTTTTTTTTTTTTGCTTTTCCTATGAATATCAAATTGTTCAGGACCAGAAACTACAAGATCAAATTCAAAACTCCTTCCATTTTTTGAAATTCTGTTTATTTCGTGAAATAAGATTAAATAACTTATATTTCTTAACTTAAAGTTTTGGTTAAAAACTAAAATTTGAGGTTTAGAAATTTTAAATATTTTCCAAAAATTTAGAGTAGGATAAGTATTTAAAGTATATTCATTGACTTCATAACCAATCTTTTGGTACAACTGGAACCCTTCCAGCGACCTTTTCAAACTATTGCCTCTGGTCTATTTAAATGTATTGGGGACCACATGGAGACTTCTGGTAATGCTAAATCTCAATCTAGAAATAGTAGTGAATGCCTTTTAAATCTAAGTTTGGTTGTGACTTTATGGCTCATTCACTTGTCTGCATAAAAATAAAAATTTCTTACCTGGTTTAAAAGCACAGTTTTTGGTGACATAAACCACCCTAGTGCATTCATTGTTTTGATTCCCCTAAGCTCTGCCTCTGTGATTTTGTTGATTTTTTTCTTTTAATCCTGTAGATGTGCTTTTTTATTTTTTGCCCACTATCCTCTTTGTGCTGTTTTTCCTTATCTTTGCTCCTTTTTCCTCTCCTCCCAGCCTAACAAATGTGTATTACTAAGGACTTCTAGTGGCTAATATGGGAAGTGCCTCTCAGAAATACCCACAACTGTAAACAGTAGGTCCATGCAGTGCGCATTGGACACACAGCACCTGTGGAAAGTAGGAACCAAAGGCAATAAACTGGTTCTTTTGACTACATGATACTATTTATTTCATGAATGTTATGCTGAATCCAAATGGTTATTGAGTGAATGCAGGAGACACCCATATTACACTTGTATATGATAAGCATATGCCTGTATCTTATGTTTGTATGGTGATTACATTCAGAAACTGCACTTAAAGTTTAACCTGTGAAATATGGCCCCCTTCTAAGTGTGTGAATATGATTATATATTAATTTAGGCTGAGAAGTGATAGAGACATTGATTGTGTTAGAGGAGGCTTTTTATAATTTGAAAATTCAACTAGATACCTACAGATAAGATGGGATGTTATTTTATAGGATTTTATCTGAAATGTAGTACATAAGAGGTTCAGACCGTATCAGGGTTTAGATAAAAGTTATGTAACAGGAAAGACACATTGATCCCTTAGGTACTACCCTAGCTCTGAAGTGAGCTTTATGAAAAGTTAGAGTATATTGGAAAAAGTTAAGAGAATAGTTAGCTTCCTACATGTGGACCCGGGGTCACTCTTAATTCATAATTCATTCCAGATTTATATAGCATTTGGCATCTGTTCTCTGGCAAGAAATGATCATTAAAATAGTTGAATACAGTGTTCAGGCAGACTTATATGACAACCAAAACCATGCTTTGAATGTGGCAGAAACTGGAGTTTAACTTAGACTTCAAATAAAATTCCATAGAAGAATTTTGTAAACAAATTTTTTGGAAATATTTTGAAGTATTCTCCCTTCTATAGTAAGTTCTACTACAAATACTTGTTTTGAAAATTCAGACTTGCTTGAATGCAGTTTATATGTTAGGTAACAATTTGAGCATACCAAAAATTTTGCATTTGCATGTGCACAAGTTTGTGTGAACTGAAATTACATACACACCCCTCAAACATCCACCATATTCTTCAATTCACAAAATGTGTTATGAGCTACACCCTCTACATCTTGTGTTACAATTTTCCGTTAGATTTCAGATCACCCTCCTTCCACCACTTCACAGTGACTCACAAGCTACAACTCCTCCAACACCCACTTCCACCAGCAACCTTCAGGTCTTTTTCAAGGTTAAGTGCCATGTTTATTGTAGTATTTTTTCATTCTTTAACCATTTAACATATGCAGAACTGTGATATTGTTTTTATTTGATGTCTTTTTTTATGTGTCACTGCAAAATTTTTTAGCGTTGTGCCCCTAACCCACTTTCCTTATAAGCCCTGTGGTTTTTATTGCACAATTTTGTATAGTGAGGTGAGTTTTAGGATTGCAGAACTGTCATACTGCAGTTACAGCCGATCCTTGAATAATGTCATTTTGTTCAGCATCATGTCATTATAACACTGAAGAGGAAAAAATAATTGATTCCCAGCTGGGGCCACTTGTATGGAGTTTGCAGGTTCTCCCCACGTCTGTGTAGGTTTCCTCCAGGTACACCAGGTACACCAGTTTCCTCCCACATAGCAAAGATATGAGCTTCAGATGAGTTAGACAATCTTCAGGGTTTCAGTGTGAGTGAGTGTGGATGTGTGTGTGAGTGTGCCCTGCGATGGGATGGCATCCTGTCCAGGGTGGGTTCCCCCTTTTACCCTGACCTGCTGGGATAGGCTCTGGCCACCTTTGATAAGTGGATTGGAATAAGTGGGTTGGAAAATGAATAAATAAATGAATGAATGAATATAAGTTATTGGGAAATAAAAATTTATCAGGTATTTGACATTCATCCAAATGCACGGCAATATTTGTTAACTGTTTTTGAGCTGTGTGGTAGTAGGAGGTTCCTCTGAAAATTTTCATTTTGCAAACATTTGTTGATTTAATACACCACCACTATGACTACTGTCACGAATTCACCACAAATTGATTAAATAATGATCTTACTTGTTTTCATTAATCTTTCTTAAATGTATGTATAGTTCACATTTATTTCAGCATTTAAAATTAGAAGTGTTTTGATCTTTATTGAGAAGTTTGATGACGTTTTTGTGACCAGAAATACGCTGTGGAAACTTAACCCTTGTTTATATCAGTTAGCCTAGGGTAAAATTGGTTTCATTGTACCTTGTTCACTGAAAGTCACAGTTTCCAAGAAGCTGTCCATGTTAAGAGAAGACTTAACTGTATATTCTCCACAGTTACTCAAGATCACCAAATGACCAGATCCACAGCTTCCAATACTGTGGACTCACTCTCCTTCCAGCACCTCTCTCTGTACACGCCTGTAAATGTTTAGCATCCTTGTTCTTTTCCTGCCCTCGGACCACTCTTGCACCTGTCATACTAGTTATTATTCTCTCTGCTTATTCCAGTGATTCTGGAGCATCATGCAACATTCATTCATCTTTAAAATTTCTCCCTCAGAAATGTAGACATTCTTTCATCTCAGCCACTACCTCTGTGGAGAAAATTTTCAATTATCCAGTGCCAGAACCAAGCTGTCACATAATTTCCGGTTGCTACTCGAGGTTCTTAGACTTCCCTATTGTAACCACCAGTTCAATTCAACTAAGCTGGAAGTTCACATCCTAAATGCGTTAACATACTTAAAGGAACCGTAAAGCACTCTATAACTGTGGGGTGTGTAACATGTTTAGTTGTAAACTGTAAAGCACTCTGTAACTGTGGGGTGTGTAACATGTTTAGTTGTAAACTGTAAAGCACTCTATAATTGTAAGGTGTGTTACAATTTTTCTTATCCTGACCAGTTTTCCTCTCTTATCTTGGCTCTTCCTTCTGTGCCCACAGCAAATCAGCCTTGGAGTCTTCCTCCATGTAATGTCTTCATGTCATCCTTTCTTTCCCAGCCCCTCTGCTGCCTCTCATGTCTCTCATATAGCAGTGGCCCCCACCTGCTTCCTGTTCCCACTTTTGTGCCATCTCCCATTTCTTCCTTCACACTGATGCTTGTTCATGGTTCTGAAATTTTACTTTGTTCATAACACCTCTGCTTAAAGTTGTCAAGGGTTTGTGATTAAATTCAAACTCTACAGTGTAGAAGTTTATATCTTATCCAATCTGGCCCTCACTCCTTTTCTATCCATGTTTCCTTACATTCTCTAATACGAGTTGAGGTGCCTAGAAAGCTTAACAATATTTTACATGATTTCAAGTCCTGGCCTTCCGCATCATGCCTGCAGCGGGGTCCTGTGTGTGGCAGCACCCAAATATGCTCCTCTGTATGTTTGTTAACAGTTGAGTAGTGCTTTTTATCAAGCGCATCTCAAGTTCTTTCTATAACTTTCTTTTATATAGGGTTTTTTCCCCCCTATAATTTGCGTAGTGGAAGATGTGGTAGTGGAAATGAAGTTTCATAAGAAACCTAGGACAAGTTACTCTGGAAACGGTTTGTTATTTAGAAAGTGTTTTCATAGTGACCTTGCTGGAAGGGAGGATGACCACAGCTCTTAATGATATGGCAGACCTCGGCCCCTGGATAGGCACCAGCTCTCTGTCCTCCCCACAGTGGACTGCAGCCACAATGCTCCCCCCATGTGAGATGGAAAGGGGAGCTGGGTTTAATTGTAGCGCACAGCTAGCCAAAGACCTCTACAGCAATAATCTTTCAGTATTTCAGTGTAAATTTGTGACTTATATTATGTTCAAGTATTTAAAAGTACGTTGTATTTTCCAACAATAACTTTATAAATGGTGCCTCTTCCATTAGTTCAACTTTGTAACATTTTTCTGTACTTGGAAGCTTTAGTAAAGGAAAAACTTACCTCTGGATTTCAGTTGAGAAGTCTCAAATCCCGATGTTTTAGAATCAAACCAAAATTCTTCACCCGCACAGTAATAATTATTTTAAAGTGTTAAAAAGAGAGATTATATTGTTAACTCAGAGAGGTGTTTCTTTCAAGAGTGCAGAAAAAAGCACCAAAGCTTACAAATTCCCAAGGGCATCTTGATCTTACTTTCTGTCCCATTCATGGCATTAGTGAACTAACTGGCTTTGCAGGGCCAAACAGCACAAGGCTGACCACCCACTAGGGACGTTGAGCTTTAAGAGGCTGTTTTAGTCCATTTTGTGTTGTTGAAACAGAATATCACAGCCTGCGCAATTTATAAAAACTGAAACTTATTTTCTCACAGTTCTGGAGGCTGAGAAGTCCAAAATCAAGGCTCAGTATCTGGTGAAGGTCTTCTGAGTGGCTCCTCACGTGGTGGGAGACAGAAGGGCATGCTAGCTGAACGCTGTGTGAAACCTCTTTTATAAGGACCTTAATCCCATTGACTAGGAAGGAGCCATCATGGCTTCATCACCTTTTAAAGGCCCTGCCTATTAATACGATCACATTGACAATACTTGAATTTTGAAGGGGACACATTTAAACCATAACAGAGGCTGCCATTCAGAAAATTCTGACTAGATAGGAAAACATTACTTTGGATTGAATTAGTTCCTATTTTCTGAAAACCTTATCCATGATCACATTTGCTATTCTGTATTCATCCCTGGAGTCCAGAGAAGCAAGTCCTGCTTTGGTCCAGTCCTCCCAAGGTCATCCTGAGCCTGGTGGTGCCTGAAGCCACATCTTGCCACCTGGGCGTTTACTGGTCCACTGAGGCCTATCATGGATCTCCAAGGTGGTCATGGCAGTTTGGGGGGCATTCAGTGGTTAGGGCCAGGTGTATACTGCGCCATTTTTGTAAGTCCATTGGCATGTTTGAGAATGATAATCTTTACATTTTTTGAGTTTGGAAAGATACTTCCCTGTTATGTGTCAAGTAATCATAGAATCCATGTGAAAGAACAAAGTTTTTTTACTGTCTAGCCTTTTTCTTTTATAGCAACTTTAGGACTTCTCAGACTTTGTAACTTCATTAGAAACAGCTACAACAGAAGATGTAGTAGCCACATCTGTGTTGAGTAGGACAGGCAAAGAAAGCAGTTTAGAGTTTGGGATTTTCTATCTGAAACTGGGATTCAAAACAAGATAAAGAGGAAAAAAATCTAGAATTCAGATGTTATTACTAAAATTTCTTTCACCCAAGTATTTAAAATTATTGACAAACTACTTTTATAATTATTAACAAAATCTGTGTTCTTAAGATGAAGGGCAATTCAGTGAATTGTCTGAAATCAGACATAGGGTCCTTATATAAAACCGCAGACTTGCTTATTCTGAAAATGGAATTTTCCTAGTTGATAAGCAAGTTTCAAAACAGAATATGAAGGAGCAGTCTATAGAAATCTAGTAATATATAATATATTTATGTAATAATAACCCTTCTCATAGCTGTATCTATAAACAGAGAAGTTTACTTTACACTAACATGGGAGTTACTTTCAAAACATAGCACTCTGATGAAAGGCATATCTGGTTTCTTTCCAGCTTAATAAAATATAAATTTTCATTTTTACTTTGCCTTTAGTTAAAATTTCCTGCTTTTCATCTGCTCAAATTCTACATTAAAATCTTATATTAGAGGTGATCAAATTTATGAAATAGACTTCTAGGCTATGTTACATCCATAGATTTTCCAAACACTTTAGTTCCAGAAATGTAGGAGGTACTGGTAATAGACCAGTGATATAAAATCCATTAGCAACAACTATATAAAAGCATCTTGCCCTAGAAAAAACAATATAAGCATCCATGTGGCGAGTTAGGCTGGCAGCAGGGTGTCTGATTGCTGTGCCAAGACTTACACCTGTGCGTTTATAGGGGCTTGATGAAATTCATGCATTTGCATTAATGCAAATAATGCTTATATAATTAACCATTCTATTTGGCCTTGCATTCTAGTGACATATCAGTGTAATATACACAGAGAAAACAAGATAAAGTAGTTTTTTCCTTTGGCTCATGCATCAATATTACTACCTGCACATCTGTTTTTGTCTAATCTGAGATGCTTATTCTAGTAGTTTCACATTAAATATAAATTATTTATTATTTATAATAATGAATTGTAAAATAGAGCCAAGTAATTTATTGCTGTCATTTTAAAATGTTTTCTCAAAGTGCTTTATAGAAACATTGTTCTAAAAAACAACTTTGGGTCAATGTTAGTAGCTGAGATGATATTACTATTGTAATTGTGTGTAGCACCTTTTAGGAGTTACAAAATTTCCTCTGCTTTTGTGCTTTCTTCGGATTGAAAAGGCCTTTCCTCTTCACTTGTGCAGTTGCCACTTATGTGTCAAGACCTATTATGGTTTTGTGGGAAAAGCAGAGGCTTCAAGACCAAACAGAATACCAGTTTCATGACTTACTAATTACAGTTATTTTGCCTATAATACCAGATTACCTTGAAAGGTTGCTTATGTTTCAGGTAGGTCTTCAGTGTTCACGTGTGTAAAACTAACCTCATAATTACTCACCTCACATGGATAATGTGATCAGTAAATAAAATAGAAAGCACCAAGTACATACTGATGCAGAGATGTTGAATCACTTTCATCTTGATTCATTCAGCCAACACTTGTACTATTTATAATCACAGCTTGTTATAAAGTAGCAGACCCAGACAGAAAGTGGCCCCTGCTAGATCAGCTGGTGGCCCCATGTTGCCTCTGCTGCATCCTCAGTGCCATGTGCACTACATTCAATCATAATTGATGGCAGAATGAAAGGGAAACATCAGCCTGCTGAGTAGGGGCCTGAAGGCCCATCGCCTAACCTGTCCTCTAAGCCTGCTGGACTCTTCACCTGGTGTTGCTATAGGAGCCCACAGTCCTGAGAGCTTCCTTAAGAGTACCTAGAGGAGCTCTTAGACTCAAGGAGAATTTATGCAATAGTGCAAAAGTTGAAGATTAATATATGCCTGTTAAGAACAAGAACTATGAACTGTTAACCATACATTAATTTAATTATAAATATGTACCCCAAAACTATAAAAAGATACTTCCTTCTGAAGCAAGTAGTACAAATATTTTATAACAGGTGTGACAACATGAATCATCTCTGCTGAGGTCTGGATATGTTTTCTGCCTGCCTTGTCTAAGCTTTGCTCATTGTTTACTATGGGCCTACCTTCTCCTAGGCTGGTTCCTTCTGGAATTCCCCTCTAATACAGTCTGCAAGTGCCTCCTGCTGTTTACTTTCAAACCTAGGAGGAATGGCTTCTCACTATTTGTGAGAATACTAATACTCCACCCTGAAGTATTAGTCATCTTCATATTTTATATACTACTCATGAATCGGGGGACGA
Organism: Pan paniscus; assembly: GCF_029289425.2. NCBI lineage: Eukaryota > Metazoa > Chordata > Mammalia > Primates > Hominidae > Pan > Pan paniscus. The sequence goes on from NC_085926.1 coordinate 17,026,769, forward strand.
TATTCACTGTCATTATCAGCAGAGGAACTTCCTGTATTGAAATCTAAGCCACAAGTGGATCCTTCTGTGGCTGTCAACATGGATACCATTACACTACAAGTGCTTCACCATTAAATATCCCGCCAAAGGGCTGTAGCTTCAGAATATTGAATTTTATCACATCCAATAGCTCACAGGTTACAATAGCAATCCCACCTTTTTAGTTATTCTTTGTGCATCTGTTTTATTTCTGTACCATAGTCCCAGTGCAGCAATTGTTCTTTTTTATATATATATACTTTAAGTTCTAGGGTACATGTGCTTCATTCTCAGCCCTTAGCTCAGGGTCCCACACATAGAGGGCCTCAGTAAACGATTGTCCCAAGAATAAACAAATGATCCTCCAAGTGTTACAGAGTTTAGGAGGCAGATGAGCTTCTATATCTGGACTCTTGAGATGGATGTGCATTTATATTCAGCCTTAACGTATATTTTATAGCTGGAAGGTGCATAATTGTTTATCCTTTGGTGATTCTTAAACTGGAAGATGATTCTAAGAATAATAATGCAACTTGTTTCTCTGAGCTTCATCACACCCAGCTTTTCAAGTGGAACTAAAATTAGTAATGAGTATTGGAAACATTGCCAGTGAACATATGAAAGGAGGGCATTCAGCTAATTTGGGGCTACCAGAAAATGCTCTGCCAGGCCTCCTGGATAAATGGGGAGTCAGCCGTGACAGCTGCCACTTACAAGTGTCTTCATTGTGCCAGTCGCTCCTCACACATCCTTTCATTTAATCCTCACATCATGAGGTGTAATGTCTTTAATAAGCTTATTTTATGGGTAGGAAATTAGGGTTATGAGGTTAAATATCTTGTCCTAGATGACAAAGCTAATGAGTAATAGAACCAGGATTAGAACCCATGTAAATCTTTGCTCTTTCTGCCGCTACACCACTCCCAAGATGAGTTTCTCATCTGCATGTGTGAGCCTCTGCTTAATGCTGCTGTTTTGTTCTCCTCCACTCCTGCTTTTGCTCCTGTCCTCATTTGTTTAATGACTGGGTTCATTTCCTTGATCATATTTTTTTTTCCTTCTCCTGTTTGAATGATGGGGGCACAGTTGGCCAGTTCTTTGATACTGAGCTGTAACAATCACCATCCTTGCTTGAAGAAGTCCTTGCTTCTTTGTATCTCTCATTTGGCTTGACATCAAAGCTGAAAAAGGTTACTGATGACGGTATGAACCTTTTCAATATGCAAATTATGTAATGGTACAAACGACTTTATATCAGTATAATAAAGTTCTTAACGATTCATTTTTATTGCTGCCTGTTCAATATGTCAAGCTGTAAAATAGAATATTTTAATTTACGGGAATGACTCAGATCTTGAAGAATGAATGTGAAAATACTGAATTCCAAAGTGCAAACTCTGCCATAGGCTGTGGACTTCTTGAGGACAGGGGTTGTATCCTGTAGGTCAGGTATCCCTGGTTTCCACACAGGGACTGCCTGCAGTAGACCCCAGCGATGATTAAAGATACATTATGAAGGCGTAAATAAATGCCTGCCTTGGCCTTTAAACTTTTGATGTTTACCATTTTTTTAGAACTGTGCAAGTTGATAAATACTATCTGACTAAGCTTAAGAAGCTAGTACACTTTTTAAGAGACATGTTGGTTATATTTTAAATAAGCGTAACTTACCAAAATATGGTGGTTTTTGAATTATGCAAATAATCCAACCTGCATATATTTAGTTACTATACAATAATTACTATGGCAATTAGTGATAAATGCTATAAAGAAAAATAAGGCAGGCCAGGTGAGGTGGCTTATGCCTGTAATGCCAGCACTTGGGAGGCCGAGGTGGGAAGATCACTTGAGCCTAGGAGTGTAAGACCAGCCTGGGCAACATAGCAAGATCCCATCTCTACAGAAAATTTTAAAAATTAGCCAAGCATGGTGGCACACACCTTTAGTCCCAGCTACCTGGGAGATGGAGGCTGGAGGATTACTTGTGCCTAGGAGTTGGAGAGTGCACTGAGCTATGATTGCACCACTGCACTCCAGCCTGGCTGACAGAACAGACCGTGTCTCTTAAAAAAATAAAAAGAAAAAAATGAGGCAGAAATGAAAGGAATGGTTGGGTGTTTATTACTTAAAATATGATGGTCATGTAAAATAGATGAGTAATATTATAATGCAAAATATTTGGATATTTAAATACAAATATGTAAAATTTATACTAAGGTAGATATCATAATTGTACCCATTTGAGCCATGAGACTTGTTTCTGGCTATCCCATTTCCTTTTCATAGTGATTTTAGAGCCAACAAGATTACTTCAGAGGGATCTTTTCCTAGCTTTTTGGTGAGTAAAATAATGGATCAGCTGTTCACTGATTCTTTCCCTTCTTCAAGCTTGGGCTCTTAAAACAAGCACATGCAATTTGGAACAAGAATTCAAATTTGAGCATTTTAAAAATCATTAATAGGAACATAAAAATACTAGTTTTAGAGGTACTATTAGTGATGAATGGTATCACATAAATAAATGCTATTTTTTAATTCTCATTGTATGTTTTAAACTGAATTTCAGATGAAGACATTTTGGCTGAAATGAGTGAAGTGTGTAGGTGTTGAAGTTTTCTATAAGATGAAGTTGAAAATTTTGTTAAAATGGATAACCAAAAATACAATTTAAAACTCAGATCAGATTTGCGCGCATATTTGTAGCTTTTCACGCTGAAATGAACTCAGTTCAGTATATTAGCTCAGGGTTCAAGTGCAGTGTTGTACTAGCCTCACTGCACTTGGAAAGTAATACTATTCACATCTTGTTTTAACCATTTTGTGGGGGTGTGTGATGTTATCATTTTCACATGCACATTTGAAGTTGAGTAGTGGAAAGTCAGATAAAAAAGCGTTTAATATCATCACATCAGCCTGTTTTAGGAGAAGAGCCTTGTGCATGAATGCAGGAGGGGATCTACTTGTCAGGTGTAATCTCATGTCTGGATGTTCCCTTTGCAGATGATTCAGTCCCTCAAGGCGTTGATTGAAAATGCAGATGCTGTATATGAAAAGATCGTACATTGTCAGAAGGCAGGTAAGTGAAAGTTTGTTTCCTCTCTTTAAATGAAATTAATAGCATCATATACTTTGCCCCAAAACTATTTCATTTTTTGGATGCTGTATCAAGAAAATCAAATAAGAAAATTATTTTTCTATGGCTAAAGAAAATACCAATTCAGTGGTTCTCAGCCTTGGGTAACAAACTCACCTGAGGGGACCATTCAAAATACATCAACATTGGTCTGAGGTATGGGGCTGGGAATTAATAACTATTTTAAATTCCCAGGTGTTTCTAATGTACAGCCAAAATTGAGAAACTCTGCACTAATCTCTTCTTCAGTGTTAACTGTGTTGCCAGAGCTCCTGCTGGTCACCCGTGACTCTGGTACACAGTAGGATAGGTAAGGCTTGAGTAGAGGGAGACTGGCTTCTTGTAAAGGAGATGGATTCCAGTTACAACCTCCTGACACTTTTTAGTACACTGGCATTTTCACGTGCTGAAAAATTCATTAATTTCACATCCAAATGTTATACCAGATTATAAAATTCTTCTTATATAAACAATCATCCAGTTAATTTTAGCTGTGGTAAAACCAAAAAATTCAGTATTCTGCATTGTAATGAAAATACACAAAATGGAGTTCTTTTAATTTTCTGATTTTTTGAGTGTTGATTTGGGAGATTCTAATATGGAGAATATTTTCAAGTCATAAAAAAAAAATTGTCCTGACTTTCTAAGGTTTTTTTCGTTGCTGTTCTTTAAAACCAAGAAACTATATTGCCTACCCTGAAAAAAAAATCCCTTATCTCAGAAATGAACTTGTTTAAAATAGATTGAAGATAAGGATATGTGTGACTTTTTTTTTCTAATATCTATTGAAAGAGTATTCATATTAGTGACTAATCAACAAACTCCACAATCCCCATCTTGTTTTACTCATCTTGTCAGCAAATATTGTTAGCAAAGTGGTCTTTCTACTTCTAGTCCTTTCCAGGCTAACTCTCCCTACAATCTACATTTAATTATTCAAACACAATTTTTATCTACAACACAATCTACAAATTATTAACACAATCTGCAAATTATTGAACAGGAGATATGGAAGTAAACACAGTAAATATATTGAATACTTACCGTGTGTTACTCAGGAGTCTCAAGTTGGTGTGTGATGCACTGGGGAGACATTGGTGTTTGTGTAGAACAGGAGAGGGACTGAGCTTTCAGGTACTGACCATAATAGCTGTGTGCAGAGAATGTCCATAGGCAGACCTGATGGGAGGCAGTTGGCAATAGATAAGGAAGGTGCTTCTGGAGAGTGAGGGAGGAAGGGAAGGGATGGTGAGCCATCTACCCTCTGCTTTGGGCTGCCTGTCCCCATTCCCTGTGTTTCTACTTAATTAGATTTGCACACATCACTCATCTGCTGAGACTTCTTTCTCTGCCCTCTCTGCCAATCTGTACTTTCTTCTTTTTCAATTATCTCAACAGTCTTCTGGGAGACCTTTCAAGATTCCAGGATTTATGTTACCTAAAGCATTCTATTCAGCCCTTTAAACCTTTAATTTGCTTCAGTTGGTAGGGCTTCTTCAGTTATTGTGTATTTTATTAATGCATTCCATCTTGTAAACAGGATAATAACCTCCTAAAGCACTAAGATTATATATCAAACTGCTCTCTGTATCTTACCCATGACATCTGTTCTAACATTCTGCACAGAGTAGTTGCCCAAATATTAACTAAATATGATTTTATTTTAATTATTTGATTCCATTCAATGCATGTATTGCTATGAAAATTGTGGACTTTGTGGAATTTGAAAAAAAAACTGTTTATCAGAAAAAAAACTATTCAACAATTTGAGTTATTGTCAATTCACTGGTTTATGAAATTTGATAATTTTCAGTATAATGTGGCTTTCTGTTTATGTTTGATTTCAGTAAGGGATACATGTGCTTGTACTTAAAAAGCTGAAGAATCTTATCTATTAGGGATTTTGATTAGGTTGGGGGGAGAATAACCACTGTGTAATGGTTCAAGTTGCTCTGGGTTTAAAGATCTTTAGAAGCGTGTAAAGATTATCTTTTGGTTTCACAGTTACTGATGAACGCCTACACAGCCCTTCTGTTATCCCAAGTACTTATTTTAGAGTCCCTTGATCTTTTGTTTCTCATGTTTACAATTATGGTAAGGACATATAGTCATTAGTCATATGAAGAATTGCTAATTTGTTTTGGGCTCAAAAGACAGTTGCATAAGATCTTACTTTTGATAAGTAATTGTTATTCTGCTTGCCAACAGATATAGGTCACCAAAGTGCTGCAAGAGAGGATTATTTTAGATGTATTTCAAATTTTAAAGCACAAACATATATTTTTATTAGTTAAAACCTTGTTTAAATAACTGAATGGAAATAAAGAGTCAGACATCCACCCCCAAACACATGTTTAAAAATGTCCCCAGTTCAGAAGGGTTCAGGCTCTTGGCTGTGTAATCTATTTTTTACATAGGAACATGCTATGCTGATGTTAGTACTGGGAAGAGGAAGCATGGCAGGAGAGGAATGCTGAGAAGTGAAGACCTCCAACCAAGGTAGGCTAGGAACCTATGCATCCAAGCAGTGGAGGACCCAAAGGGACCATGGAAAGAGCAGTGGAAACAACTCGGAGATGCGCAGTTGGAGGCAGCCTGCCTGCATAGTCCTCTCTGTTAAGAAGAGAATGCAGTGACACAGAGAGTTGGGGTAAAAGAGAAATTTTAATAATAAAACCATGTTGCTAGGAGTATATAAACGACCCAGTGAGGAGGAAGACATTAATAGATGAGACAGAGATTCAGGATGAAGGATGTGAGGTCAGGAATGAAGTACAGTCATGAAACACTTGACCTTAGAAAGGGAGAAAGGCTCCTCGTCTGAGATAATACAGAAAGCCGTGACATTTAGAAAAATTCTGAAAAAGAGAGGAGTGTTTTCCATTGACGAGGTAAACAGGGAAGTAGTGTCATAGGAGAACACCAACTTTGGGGGTGAGGAAGTGAAAGCGGGGCTTCAAGACAGGGGCAAGAGTATGGGGACTTTGCTCAGAGTCAGAGATCAGCAGTGCCAGTCAAAGGGACTGATTAAATATCAGATCCTGCAGGGGTGATATGGGATGCGTGAGTCTGGGCCGCCATGGGAGTGAGAAGTGATGTGGCCATGCAAGAATGGGTCTCTATAATTCATAAGCCCAGGCGAACACATGCATACATGTTCTCAAGTAGGGGATTGGTAAGGAACACCAGCAGGAGAGCTGAACAGGAGTCTGCAGAGGGAGAAACATCATAAAAGTTCATTTGTTAGAAATGTATAAAAGTTGGGAAAAGATTTGTCAAATTCTTTCAGGGCCAAAGTCTTTTCCACTTTCTAATATCAGGGCCAAAGTCTTTTCCACTTTCTAATATCTATGTTTTTGTCTCTTTAAACGCCAAAACTGCAGCCCATTTTTGGATTATAATTTCCTTTCTAGTCACTGAATTGGTATGCTTAATAAAGGATAGGAAGACGATCAAGAAGGAAACCCAAATGCTTTCCCTCAGTGAGCTAGGTATTTCTATCAGGTAATTTTAAATGGAAAATAAATTGTTCTCTGGAGGAGGAAAAAAACAAATCAATGACATCCTGTTAAAGATGGTGAATTAACAAATGCTTTTAATCTCTACTCTAAAACCTCATTAAAATGACAGTAGAGGGTTTTTTTTTAAACCACAAATCCATAAGGACAAAGAAATCGGGAGCAACAAAATTCTAGAAACTGAGTAACAGCTGAACAAGTGATAATTGGCTTAGCTGCCCACTCTGGAACCTCAATCTGAAGCTGGTCTTGGGGGGCCTGACACAGCCTGACTCACAGGCCAACCACCAGCTCAGATCTAACCTGGTGACCAGGTACCTCTGGGAACTGGGTTAAAGCTAGTTATAAAAGAGAGGAACTGTCTGGAAGCTGGATTAATTAACACTTAGATCTCTGTGTCCTGACAGTGGGGAGGTTAAAAATAGCAAAATTCTCATTCTCCATATGGGGAATTTAATAGGTGATGCTTGAAAAACAGTTCTAAGTAAACAATATAAGCATGTTACTTGGAAATATGAACATAAATACTAAGGAAGGGAAACAATCAGCTAAAGGCGTTGAATGTGACTGCTTCTGGGGAGGGAGAATTGTGGACAATTATTTGGTTCTTTACGTACAGGCATAATTCTAGCAAAAATAAAAACTAAATTCGAAGAAAAAAGAAGGAAGGAATCAAGGGGCAAAAGCTGCCACAGGAACTGAGGATGTTCCCAAAGATGTGATCCCACACCCACAAGGCCTGGGAGAGTGTTAGGTTGCAGAGGCGCAAAGAGCCCGCATAGGACACCTGCTGGCTTCCCTGCTTTCATGGGCATGCCTCAGGCAGAGGTGATGCCTGCATGCCTGGGAGGATGAGAGCGTCGTTCCTCTTCTGGCAGGAGAATCTGTTCTGTGCACTTTCAGAATGACTGTTAGGAGGGAGGATCAAACTAAATGAAAGATGACCCAGCCCTCTCCACACCTCTTTAAATGGAAGGTTCTTTGCTAAAAGCTCCAGCGTATTTTCATGCATGGCCAGGGTTGCATCTTCACTGAGTAAAGTGGGATCAAAGAAAATAACTTTCCAAATAATAAAAGCTTTAATTACCCTTCATTTTAATCAATTTAATGGGAAATTTTCAGTGGATCTTATCCATCCCTGCTTTCTTAAATTTGATTTGCCGAAAATAATTTGAACATTTGTTTTAAAGACCCAGGGTCATCTTGAGATGCTGCAGTTTAATGCAGTGATTTCTTGGAGGCTTTAAGTTTGGAGGCCCCTTAACCTGCACACACAGCAGCCTGCCTGCTGTGACTGTTCAGATCTGGACATCGTGTTAATAGTTTAATTCCATCTCCTTTCATTAAACTCTCACTTCCTACTGCTTTGTACTGTATTTCCAACTGTCTGTTTGTATACTGCTCTTGTTTTCTCTTACATTTGCTGCTTCCAGTCTGCTGAGCTGTTGATGTCTCCCCTATGACCAAGCGATTTATCTTACATGAAAGAGGATGAGGCCCCGACACACTCCTGCATGGGGAAAACCAGCAGAATGTCAGGCCAGACCTACATGACCTGGATTTAATTGCTCAGAGACTTTTTTTTTTTTTTCAAACTCCTCAGATCTCAGTGTGCTCCTAGGAGCTGAGGTTATCAGATAAGTAAGCCATCACCATCTATCACTTGGTTCATGCACATCATCTTGCCCAACATAGTAAAGAAAATCATCTGCGAGATTCATTCTGAAAGCACTTCACAAGTGTTCTGTTTGAAAATACAGTTGACCCTTGGACAACACAAGTTTGAACAGCATGGGTCCACATATATGTGAGTTGTTTCAATAAATATACTAAAACATTTTTTGGAGGTTGGCAACAATTTGAAAAAAGACAGATGAAACATGCAGCATGGAAATATCAAAAAATTTAAGAAAAAGATAGGCCACATAAAATATATGTAGGTACTAGTCTATTTTATCATTTACTGCCATAAAATATGCACAGATCTGTTATAAAAGGTTAAAATTTATCAAAACTTATGCACACACTTAAAGCCCATACATGACGTCTTTCACAGTTAAGAAAAATGTAAACAATGTAAGATGCACTATTAACTCATAACTGCTAAAATTAACTCCAAAACATACTTTGCTACTGTAATAATTTCATAGCCACCTCCTGTTGCTGTTGTGCTGAGCTCAAGTGTTGGGAGTATCTGCTTAAAACGCTGTGTGATGCTAATCATCTCTGACTGAGCAGTTTATCATTCCAGTAAGTTGCATTCACAGTAAAAAGTGATCTCTCACAGTTATGGCATATTATTCATCATGTTTAGTGCAATACCATAAACCTTGAGTAACACCATGGGACCTATATGAAGTGCCACTGGTGATACTGTAAGTGCTCCCAAGAAGCAGAGAAGAGTCATGACATTACAAGAAAGAGTTGAATTGCTTAGTATATACCATAGATTGAGGTCTGCAGTTGACTGCTATTTCAGGATAAAGGAATCCAGCATAAGGACTGTTCTAAAAAAAAAGAAAAGAAAATTCATGAAGCTATTTTTGCAGCCATACCAGCAGGTATGAAAACCTTGCACTTCTTGTGCAAAGTTTTTTTATCTCACATTGAAAATACAGCTTTTAGGTGGGTACAGGATTGCTATACAAAAGGCACACCTATAGACTAATATGATTTAAAAAAAAGTGAAGTCATTATATGACAATTTAAAGTAAAGGATCCAAAGCTAGAGAATTTAATGCCAGCAAAGGATGGTTTGATAATTTTAGAAAGAGGTTTGGCTTAAAAAATGTCAAGGTAATAGGCGAAGCAGCTTCTGTCAACCAGCAGGCAGCAGACAAGTTCCCAGATGCCATTAAGAAAATCATTGAGTCAAATTATCCTTGTTTGCAGATAATATGATCTTATGTTTGGAAAAGCCTAAAGACTCCACCAAAAATCTGTTAGAACTGATAAACAAATGCAGTAAAGCTGTAGGATACAAAATCAGCATGCAAAAATCAGTAGCATTTCTATATGCCAACAGTGAACAATTTGAAAAGGAAATTTAAAAAGTAATCCCACTTAAAATAGCCCCAAATAAAATTAAATACCTAGGAATTAACTTAAAGAAGTGAAACATCTCTATAATGAAAACTATAAAACACTAATGAAAGAAATTAAAGAGGGTACACATAAAAAAATGGAAAGATATTCCATGTTCATGGATTGGAAGAATCAATATTGTTAAAATGTCCATACTACCCAAAGCAATATACAGATTCAATACAATCGCTATCAAAATTCCAATGACATTCTTCATGGAAATTGAAAAAAAAAATCCTAACATTTATATGGAACCCCTAAAGACCCAGAATATTCAAAGCTATCTGGAGTAAAAAGAACAATACTGGAGGAATCATATTACCTGCCTTCAAATAATACTGCAGAGTTATAGTAATCAAAATCGCATGATAATGGTATAAAAGCAGACACATAGACCAATGGAACAGAATAGAGAACCCAGAAAGAAATCCACACACCTACAATGAACTCATTTTGACAAGGGTGTCAAGATTATACAGTGGGGAAAACACAGTGTCTTCAGTAAATCGTGCAGGGAAAACTGGATATCCATATGCAGAAGAATGAAACTAGACCCCTATCTCTCTCCTTATACAGAAATCAAATCAAAATTTAAATCTGTGACATCAAACTGTGAAACTACTGCAAGAAAACATTGGGGAAACTTTCCAGGCATTGGATTAGGCAACGATTTCTTGAGTAATACCCTACAAGCACAGGCAACCAAAGCAAAAATGAACAAATGGGATCACATCAAGTTAAAAGGCTTCCACACAGTAAAGGAAACAAACAACAAAATGGAGAAATAACACACTGAATGGGACAAGGAATTAATAACCCGAGTATATAAGGAGCTCAAACAACTCTGTAGGAAAAAAAGTCTAATAATCCAATTTTAAAATGGGCAAAAGGTTTAATAGGAATTTCTCAAAAGAAGTCATACAAATGAAAAACAGTCATATGAAAAGGTGCTCAATATCATTGATCCTCAGACAAATGCAAATCAAAACTAAATGAGATATCATCTCACTGCAGTTAAAATGGCTTTTATCCAAAAGTCAGTCAATAACAAATTCTGGCGAGGCTGTGGAGAAAAGGGAACCCTCATACATTGTTGGTGGGAATGTAAATTAGTACAACCATTATGGAGAGCAGTTTGAAGGTTCCTCAAAAAAACTAAAAATAGAGCTACCATATGATCGAGCAATCCCACTGCTGCATGTATACCCAAAAGAAAGGAAATCAGTATATCAAAGAGATACCTGCACTCCCATGATTTTTGCAGCATTGTTCACACTAGCCAAGATGTGGAAGCAACCTAAGCATCTACCAACAGTTGAATGGATATTGTGTGTGATACTTATACACAATGGAGTGCTATTCAGCCATGGAAAAGAATGAGATCCTATCATTTGCAACATGGATGGAACTGGAAGTCATTATGTTAAGTGGAATAAGCCAAGCACAGAAAGACAAACATCACATGTTCCCAATTATTTTTGGAATCTAAAAATCAAAACAATTGAACTTATGGAGATAGAGAATGGAAAGATGGTTATCCGAGGCTGGGAAAGGCAATGGGAGGTCAGGGCGGGGGAGGTGGGGATGGTTAATGCGTACCAAAAAAAAAAAAGTTAGGAAGAATGAGTAAGACCTAGTATTTGATAGCACAACAGGGGTGCTGTAGTCATTAATAATTTTATTGTATATTTTAAAACAATGAAAAGAGTATTATAGGATTGTTTGTAACACAAATGATAAATGCTTATTAAGTGGATAGATATTCCATTTTCCATTATTATGCATTACATGCCTGTATCAAAACATGTCACGTACCCCATAAGTATATATACCTGCTATGCACCTATAAAAATTTAAAATAAAAATAAAATTTAAAAAAACCATTGAGGAGAAAGGATATCTGCCTGAACAGGTGTTTAATGCAGCTGAAAGTACCCTGTTCTGGGGGGAAAAAAAAGTCACAGTGGAGAATTGTTAGTAAGGAAGAGAAGCAAACAGCAGGATTTAGGGCAGGAAAGGATAGGCTAACTCTACTGTTTTGTGCAGATGCAGTCAGGTTTATGGTCAGGACTGGCCCCATCTATAAAGCTGCTAATGCCCAAGCCTTAAAGGGGAAAGATAAACACCAGCTGCCAGTCTTTTGGTTGTGCAACATGGAGGCCTGAACAACAAGAGCTTCTTCTATATTAGTTTCATTGATGCTTTGTTCCTGAAGTCAGGAAGTACCTTGCCAGTAAGGGAATGCCTTTTAATTTTCTTTTGATATTGGACAATGCCCTTGGTCACCCAGAACCCCATGAGTTCAACACTGAAAGCCATGAAATGGTCTCTTTTCCCCCAAGCACAATGTCTCCAAGTCAGCATGTAGATTAAAGGGTCATAAGTACCTTTAAGGCTCATTACAGAGGATGCTATATGGAAAGGATTGTTAATGCTGTGGAAGAGAACCCCCGATAGAGAGGACATCATACATGTTTAGAAGGATTCAAAATCCTGTTGAAGATACCATTGTTGCTACAGAAAAATCCATGAAAGTCATCAAGTCCAAAACGATAAATTCCTGCTGGAGAAAACTGTCCAGATTTCCTGGACATTTCTCTGCCTCATTTTCCTTCTTCTAAGAGGCAGTGGATTATGTGATTCCCTGATGGCCCTATGCCTTTTAAATTGCAGTGAACTAAGATCAGTTACATAAACAGCAATTTGGGAATGGCTGGATTACAGTTACTGAAAAAGATTAAAAGATTAAACAAGTCATCCCATACAATGTTACAGGACACATAAATTGTAGCCCATCATCATTAGTTTGAAGGAGGAAAGTTAACACTTTGAAGATGAGACACAGGAAACCTGCATCAGACTCCCAGGCCCCATTTGAAATCCACAGCATCTTTTCTCTTAAAGACTGGATATTGAACCACCACATCTTCTTTTAGGCATTTACTAATTAATTAACTAATAATTAGTGAAGTCAAGGGAAGAAAAGAAGTAGCAAGGTCCTCAGTGGCCTCTTTCTCATTTTAATTCCCTCACAAAGGACCTTCATCACTGATGAGGGATGGCAGAGGAAATGACCACAAAGACAACAACTAGGCCAACTCATTCAGAGCAAAAACTTCAAAATAAGCAACTGGTCTCTAGAAACCGCTGTCTCACCACACCTCAACCGTCCCTGTAACCTTCACCCTAATTCTGCTCTAAGATTCCCACATCATATATTCACAGAGTCATGCAAAGAAAAGAAGGATTCCCACATCAACTTTCACACGAATGTTATTTTTCATACGTGTGGTCAGAATCCCCTGGGAATGCTTGTTGAAAATGCAGTCTCTTTACATCATTCCCAAAATATTGACCATCTGGGAGTGAGACTCAGGAATTTGCATTGTGGTGAGCACATTCAGGTTTTGAGAACTTCTCTTCTGAGGGTAGAGCAGAGCAGGCCCTCTTCTGAGTTCATGCTCTTTCCCTAAGCCCCTCTCCTCTGTCTCTCCACAGGGAGAGTGTGAGTGACTGCTCAGACTCAGGCATGCACCAGCTGTGTGATTGAATGACAGCAAAATTATCTTTCTAGAGCAGCATAGAACATAGCTTTCACCAGTGACATTTCCCCAGTGCCACAAATGAAGGGGAGGGAAGTTTTGGGGACACTTGCCCTTCCTGGGGTACCTGTTCTGTGATTAAATCCCAACACCGTGCTCTCTTGTCACATCTTCCTCACTCCTTCCTTCGTAAACCCATGGAGTCTCTGAAAGCATCCCCTTGTATTTAAATAGCAACTCTCAGGGTCATCTCAGCAGATGTTCTGCTCAAGAGGGGTCACGAGTAACTCTCAGGCTGTTTTTAACTCTGGCACTTGCATAAATAAACCATTTGGTTATGAGAATTCCCATTATAATTTCTTATTAAAGCTGAGAAGAACTACAATTCAAGTAAAGTCCACAGACAAAATGAATCACCTTTCTCATACAAATACCAGAAGGTTATATATATACACACATGTATGTGTGTATATTAGGTATCCTTAGGTTTAATATAAAGTGATTTGGCCCAGATTATCTCTAAGGCTTTTCCAGCTCTCAAATTCTATGGTCTACAAATCCTGTAGTATATTATAAATATATAAGGGATTGTAAAAGGGAATATATAAATAATTGAATAAAAGTGAACAAATGCATTCTAAGAATGTTTTAACAGTATTTGGAGATAAACTTTCTTATAATAATAAGGAATATAAAGCAACTTCAATTAACCCGTGTTCTTTTAGTATAGGTCACTGTATTCTCATTATAGGTCAGTGCTGTGTCAACAACATATTAACATATTAAAGAAAAAACACAGTCATGCATTTGTGGAATTTGTTTCATGACAAGTTATTATACTAATTACTTATTGGAGATGCAAAAAAAAGGATAATAATGTCTGTACCATCATGGAAAGTTACAATAAAACACAACCAAGTGAGTGGTATAGATAACAGGTATAAATGAAATTTGAAGAAAGGAGCAGTCTCAGAGGCTTTTGTTGTTAGGAAAGGAGGTGGAGCTTGAACTAGGGACTTGAGGGAATGCAGGATTTGTATAAGTTAAGCAGAAGGAACAGGGCATTTTAGATGGGCCAAAGCTTAGCAGACTTTATCATCAAGGTGTACTTTCAGTGCACATGAAATATATTGTCCTGGCTGAAGGGAAATATTTGCTTCAGGAAACAGTAAAAATTAGGTTGGAAATACAGGCTGGGCCCAATTATGGAAGCCTTTTAACTCAAGTCTAAAACATTTGGGATTGATTTTTTTTAAGCCAACATTTACTAAAGCCTAATTCATGCAACACTAGTCATGTTCCTTGGGCAAAGGACTTCATCATCAAATTTTTATAATGCAACTTATCCCCTTTGGAGATTCTCAGTACACATTAGCATGCTAAATATCCTTCATTTTTAACTCAGCATTTCTCAAACTTATTTGGTGATAAAGCCCTTGTCTCAAGTTCTATCTGTCAGTGTCTTAAATACTTCAGGAAACTGTTACAAGCAGTGAGGTCACTAGATAGTTTAGGACTCACTCGGGGACTCAGTGATTGGTTCTGTCTCCTCTGCCCTCCATGTTCATATATTACTCCCAGCAAAAGAATGTGAATGCCTGAATTATTAGTTTAGGAAGAAGTTGGTTGTGAAGGTCTGTTTCAGGTTTGACACATATGAGATCACAGTAGGATGCTCAAATGGAAATAGCTAGTAAGTTGTCAAAACAATTATAGTGAAGCTTCAGATAGAGATGAGGCCTACAGATAGAATTGGCTGTCATCCAAATAGAAGGGCCACTTGAGTGGATGAGTTCTCTGTAACAATTGTTTCCTTGTAACACCCCATATAATTTACTTATGCCCATCACTTGTTGTCTGTGTTTCTCCTACTAGAGTGGAAACTCCTTGAGGGCAAGGGACCTTTGTTTGTTCATAACGTTTCCCAAATGCCAAGAACAGTGTTTGGCACAAAGCCAGCACTCAATAAATATCTGTTGAGCTGAATTGAATACAGAATGCCGCATATTTATTTGTTCAACAAACGAGCTCTTACTCTCTGTCTGACCAGGAGCTGGAGATTCCACAGAAAAACGGGATATGGACCCTCCCCTAAGAGGGCTCCAGGTCAAGTATTGGAGACAGGCATCTAAGCCACTCATAAGTGTAAGTGCAGCCTAGGTTGTAAGTGCAGGAGTGAGTGCGCACTGCCGTAGAGCCCTGATCACACAGAGGAGGAGTGGGGAGGTCTGTCTGTGGGGATAGTTGAACCAGACTTTAGGGCAGGAGTTAAGTCAAGAAGGTGGTTTGTCTAAGAGCCAAGGCAAGTGGACACAGACAGAAGAGTGTATGCAGGGCGATACAGCCCCGGCCAGCAGCAGCAGTGAGCAACATGGAATATCACATGGGAAAGACAGGAACAGCAAATGAGGTGGAGATGCAGGCCAGGAACTAATACAATCCCAGAAGCTTTAACATAATATTAAGCAAACAAACTTAGTGTTAGACTGCATGTAAAAGAATTTCGTATGGCAAAAACAAACATTCTGAAGGTTGTGCTAACAGTACTTATTGATGGATTGAATGTGGCATAGGAGGAGAGAAAGAGATGATTTTTGGCTTCATCTTGGAAGGATGGAGCTGCTATTTACCAAGATGCTGAAGACTGGGGCAGGCCTGGTCTTGAAAGGGAAGATCAGGGGTTTGTTTTTGGACAAGTTAAGTTTGATACGCCTAGTTGACCTCCAAGTCTAAAGTTTGGAGGAGAGATCAAGACTGGAATTATTAAATTTGGGAGCTATCATTGCAAAGGTGATCTTTCAAGCTGGGAGACTGAGCTCATCTAAGAGATGACCATAGACATAGAAGAGGGATCGCTGGCCCCTAATGTTTATATGTCAGCAAGATGCAGAAGAACAAACAGAAGGTTAAGGTATGGCAGCCAGAGAGGTGGGAGGAGAACACTGATCTTCTGGAAGTCTAGTGAATGAGGTATTTCAAGGAGATACCATTTTTCAGATGTTTGTATTAAAGACCCCAGAATTCCATCACATATAAATGACAATGGATTGGTAAGGATATCGGGGAAACTGATAACTCAGATTTGGGGGAGGGAGGGCATGTAGATTGAGTCCATATATAGGGAAGCCCGTATGGCAGTAAATTTCAGAATTTCAAATTCTATATACTTCCAACCAATAATTCCATTGTTTCAGAGATTATTCCATAAATCTGATCAAATACTTAGGGAAAGTCATATGTGCAAAGGTTTTTGTTGTAATATTGAGGACAACTTAAATGCTTACCAGGAGGGCCGTGGGACATACATTATGATACATCCTTATAATGGAACATTATGCCACTGTATAAAGAATAAAGAATTCAAAAATCAGTCAGCTGTGACAGCACGTGCCTGTAGTCCCAGCTACTAGGGAGGCTGAGGCATGAGAATCGCTCGAACGTGGGAGGCAGAGGTTGTAGTGAGCCGAGATTGTGCCACTGCACTCCAGCCTAGGTGACAGAGCGAGAATCTGTCTCAAAAAAAAAAAAAAGAATAAAGAGGTATGTATGTGTGTATGTGTGTGTATATATATATATATACACTTGTGTATATATGTGTATATGTATTTCTGTATATATGAGTGTATATGTGTGTATATATACACACATATACATATATATACTTGCCTCCAGACATATATATACATATATAAGAAAGATCTTACATGCATATATAGATATATAGATAGTTGTAAAAGCAAGAGAAACCATGTGTGTTATTTGCTAACATTTGCTTTAAAGAGGCAGGGAGAATATGCCATTTGTGCTGTGTGTGCATCTCTCTGGAAGGATACCTAAGAAGGAATAACAGTGGTTGCCTGAGAAGGGGAGGGAAACAAGGAGGCTGGGAGATGGGGAAAGGAAAGACAGTTCCTTGTATTTCAGTTTATACTTTTAAAATTGTGGAACCATATGACTATATTATCTGTTGAAAATTAAAATCGGAAGAGGTGTCAAAAAGAAGGAGAAACATGGACAGGCTGCAGTCTGCAGTCACGAGGGCCTTGTATGTTATGGTAATCATGCCAAACTGTGGGAGAGCAGGAAAGCATCGATGTGAAAGTGGCGATCCAAACAAAAATGTTCTGGGTCTAACAGAACTCCTCTGTGCATGACTGTGGTGAAGAAGACCTCTTTATTTCTCGGTGAAATGAAGTGAGGAGGGTCTTGCTAAGCGCATTATTCTTCGTATTATCCCACCCAGGTGAGTCACGTGGTTGTGTGTTTAGAATGGTGGCATGGTAATTAGATTCCACAAAGGGCTGAAAGTTATGCAACTTCACCTCACCTAGATCTACCCAGATGGAAAGTGCTGGCAGAAGAAGAAAACCTCCCTCATATAATTCATTCACAAATTGTACTGCTGTGGATTTGGCATTGCAAGGATCTTGTCATCCATCTGGGTTTCAGGCATATATTTAAGAAACCTGGTTTATCTTTTCCATCTCATGTGGAACGGGATTTAACAGTTCAAAATCCATTTTAAAATAATTTGGCTTTTGTTAATGCCCAGATTGTTTGGGAAGAAGGCCAAGAAAAGGAGGCTACCAACTGGAACTATCTGAAAAGCAATTAGGCATTTCCACATCTCCACAAGGATTAGGATGTAAACACCCACAGGTAGGCCGCACACCCAAACTTCAGACCTCCGGAGTTTTGAGGCAGAGCATATAGTTTACAAAGGCTGTACATTTAAACAGGTACTATATATAAATTATACATATTCTTATAAAATTATCAGCTATCCATATTTTGTTCTCTAAGTAGTGTGATATCATACCATAAGTCATGTACAGACCATGTTATGTTAAGGTACTTTTAATACTGTTGATATAGCTACCTCTTGAATGAGGTCCCAAACGCACCTGTGTTATATGGTATTCCATCTTTCAGGAAATATTCCACTACACCTAATTTGGGGAATTGGAAATAAATTAAAAATATAAATATATATTTTGTCACCATTTAAAAGATTTTAGCTTTTGCTTTTAATTTGTTTTTTAATCTATACACAAAAATTTTTATACTGGTTGTGTTTGTGAGAAAAGAGCTTTTTGGGACAGCAAAGTAAATTTTCAGTTGAAAAACTAATCTTTAAGTGTATCCATTTAAGATCAATATGTCTCCTTATGAAGAATTTTTAAAACTATATTTGCTTCTAAAATTTTAGCCATGTGCTACATGCTATATTTTATTTTCATATCATTTAGATTGGTAGAGAAAATCCCAACCAGAATGTTTGAAAGGTCGTCTGCTTTACGTTTGGCAAGAATAAATGGCATTCATTTCATCGAAAAAGGAGATGATGCCATGTTTCTGACTTGGCCCTCACTTCCTTTCAAAGCAAAAGCCTCTTTTTGATATCTTTTTATTGTATATATCCTATTTTTATTTTTAGGGCTGTTTGGTTTTCATCTAAGTTTGTTATCTCTGATGGGAAGCAGAAAACTTGATAGAAGTGGAAATTTCTCTTCACTATATCCCAGTATAGTTGTATGCAGTTGTACTAAATGTTCTGAGTTAATTTAATTATGCCATCTTGAAAATTTTGCACCCATTTATTAATTTTTATAAAACCTGACATTTTATCAACATTATAATTCATTTTTTGTCATTAAGCTTTAAGCCCTTCAGGAAAAAACTATTTAAAATATTTAAATTATAAAGTATTTTGAAATAATAATTGGAAAATTATGTGTAATCAACACCTACACATATAAAAAATCCTAGCTGTTTAGATTTTAGAGATAACATGAAAGAAGCAATAAATTTCTAAAATATGTTTCTTTATATAAAAATTCAATAATGTAATTTTGTATGGCCATACCAATTTTTAAAATTTAATATTATAGCTATAAAGCAAAAGTTACATGATTTGGGCAGTCCTCACCATGGACTGATGGCTTCATTCTGTTCTTTGTTCACACAACCTATATCTTCCATTCCCTTTCGACCAGAACTGAATTAAACTCTCATTGACATCACCTAAGGATTTTCCATGTGTCCTTTCTCTGCTGCTTGATGACCTACTATTTATACCCTTAGTTCTCAAGTTCATTATCACAAAGAAATTGCGGCAGGTTTCCTCATGGTTAACATTCCAGAAGAAAAATAACCCACTGCATTTCCCTAGGAACAGAAACTTGGGGTCATGGAGTCAAAGGAACCTAATGGTTGGTTCTTTGGAACAGAGCAACTGAGGCTCAAAGACAATCATTTTGTTGAAAGAGCAGCCACACCAGGCCAGCCAGGTCTTTTGCTGATCTCTGAACATAATCTCTGAACATAATCTCTGATCAGGTCATTTGCTGATCTCTGAACATAATTTACCCCTAAGCATTAATTGGTATTCCTGCATGTTTTATTGGATTCATGTAATATGCTCACAGCCTTCAAACTTTGATGTTTTTAAACACACTGTATATTCTGACTGCGAAATATATAGCACATAGCAATTGTGTCACACTTCCAAAGGACTGTTTACCTACTTAGTGTTGGTTTTCAAATGAAGTTTTTTCCATTTCTTTGGCTAGAATTAACTGTTACCTCTTGTCTTACTTGGGTGGCAACCTGGTTGTATAATCAAGGAATCCTAGTTCCTTCCCCTCTGTCTTTAATAGCTGCCCCAAAGTGTTACGTTTCACCTTTAAAGAAAAGATGGATGAAGCCATACTTTATTTGAGACTTTTATAGTGCCATTTAGTTTAAATTAGACTGGTATATGGGACATTGGCTAATAGAAAAAATACAATTATTTTGTTAAACAATTAACTTCAAGATAATGTGAACAACTATACTTGGCTCTAAAATATACAAATTTAGGATGCAAATGTGTTGGTATAGTGTTTGGAAGATATTGGAAACATGCAGGGAATGGAACTTGTTTTTGAAAGAAAAAAAATCCCAGTTCTTATTCCATCATTATTATTGGCCTGGTTTCTATTTCTGAACCTGAAGATTGTTTTCACAGTGGGAATTCTTGTCACTATCCCTAAGCAGCGGCGGCAGCAGCAACCTTGACACCGTCCTGAATCTGCCTTCCTGTTTATTCTCCCCAGTGTCTGCCTGGTGGCTTTCCATAGGTCCAGCAGGCAATGCTCTGGCCACATAAGCTAAGAGCCACACTCTGTAAGAATATTAGGACTCTTTTGGCTTAAATCCACAATTTAAAAATTTCTAAATATGATCTTCTAAATATGCAGATGATCATCACAAAAGAAACTTTCTCAGGATCAAAATTCCAATTATTTTTATTAAATATGTAGGTTTTTCTTACCTATAATTCATCAACAAAAAACACTTGTGTCTCTTTCTCTTCCTTCCTCCCTTCCTTCCTTCCTCCCTCCCTCCCTTCCTCCCTTCCTCCCTCCCTTCCTCCCTTCCTCCCTTCCTCCCTCCCTCCCTCCCTGCCTCCCTCCCTGCCTCCCTCCCTTCCTCTCTTCCTCCCTTCCTTCCTTCCTTTCTTCTTCTTCATTCCCTCCTTCCTTCTTTTTTTTAGGATAGACAGTCTTATAGTTCTTAGATTTTCTGATATACCCCTCTAATAATGACCCTCTAATGCCTACTGCACATGGACTTCGCATCTCTCAGTCCCATCTCCCCATCTTCCTAATCAGATTTTCTTCAAAATGATCCCAAGTCCTCTTGCATGCAAATCTGAAAATGTCTGTGGCTGGGCCCACCACAGACCTCCTGAATCAGAACCTCCAGGGAGACACAGGAGCCTGCACTTTAAACACACACCTCCAGTGATTCTGTTACTCGTTGAGGTTTGAGATGCACTATCTAGTCTCCACGTGACTTCTCTGTGCTGCCTGTCCCCACCATTCTCTGACAAGTTCCCCCAGACCCTCCTCACATGCTCTTTAAATTATCTGGATTACTGTAACAGTCTCCACTTTTGCCTGTTCAACTGCAGTCACAGGTTCACACAGCTGCTTGCCCACCCAGAGCTCTTCCCAACACTGGGTCATGCTCCTTTCGCATCCCCATAGTGGGAGTCTCACATCTCTTCTCTTAATGTAATTAAAGTGCAAGGAGTTTTAAAACAAAACCAACTTGACTTCTTGAGGGAGTGGAGAGGGAGTGTGACTTAGTCTTAAGCTTTTTACTTCTTACCTGATTTTTGCCAGCTACTTTAAAATTCACTCTATCTAGTCTTTAGACAGAATAGTATGACTTACAGAAGGAGAAGAGATGCTACTCTTCAGCTTTTTAGTAAGAGAAGGACTTTTTCGTTGGGCTAATGTTTCTTTGCTGAAAATAATTTGAAAAATGAGGTGGTTACTTAACTTCTCACCCAGAAAAGTTCTTTATACACCACTGTTGTTGTAAAGAACTCTGAAGACCTCCTGTGACATGCTAGGAGTAGATTTCCTAGTAATTTAGTTCCAAGAGAACAATGCAATTTGCATCTTAAATATCTTAATGGATTTATTTTGTTTTATATAGACAGACTGATCCAGTTCAAATGTATAATCTCATTCTCTCTCTCTCTCTTGCTTCCCTTATAACTGGTACCTATGCAATAGCCCTTACAATGTTCTGCCCACAGAATAATTATTTTACACATATGATTATATCAGACAAACCAAGATTAAAATCCTTCTTCACCACTTCCTTAGGAAAGTGCTGTAGCCTCTGTCTGCATTTCTTATATAGCGTATGTGAAGTGCCTGGTAAGTTGCCTTGTGATTCCCTTGGTTGTGTATCTTTCGTCCTTGCCCTGGCGCTCGCGTGTCACAGGGAGACAGTGAAAAGTCAAGGTGAGAACCCTTTTCTTAAAAAAATACAATCAATATATGCTTCAAATTAGTTGATTAGCAAAATCCACTCTGGTGGATTTTGTCATTTCTGTTGGATCAGTCATTTCTAAGTTAATAACACAGAAATGTTTAAATGACCAGCCTGACCAACATGGTGAAACCCCATCTGTACTAAAAATACAAAAATTAGCCACGTGTGATGGCACGTGCCTGTAATCCCAGCTACTTGGGAGGCTGAGGCAGGAGAATTGCTTGAACCCAGGAGGCAGAGGTTGCAGTGAGCCAAGATCACACCACTGCACCCTCACCTGGGCAGCAGAGTGAGACTCTGTCTCAAAAAAAAAAAAAAAAAGAGACATGTTTAAAAGAAACCGATGTGTTATGCAGCAAATCAAATAATTAAATAAATGACAATGGGATTGATAGTCTCAGTCACTTTTTTGGATTCTGAGTTTTTTATTTTTAACTTAGTATTTCCAGTGTTCAATTTGTCACCTTTTTGCCTGTTTTTAAAAAGAGCTTCAGTAATAAAACATTTTGCATGTCCCTGTGAACTTTTATTGGGCTAGAGGTATTTTAAGAGGAGTAAGATAAGGGGGAGTGGTCTTGTCTCATTTTTTTAATAGACTTGTAAAATATGAGCTTTTTAGATAGCAGCCATGTATGCAGCTACACTTGTTTCTTTAAATGTTTCCCCATTTCTTCCTTATCTATATCATTTTTTATCCTTTCAACTCTGTTGCATCTTCAAGTCCCCAATCCTTCTCAAGGCAGCCTGTTCTGTAACAGCCTCTGGCCCTAGGCTCATACTTTCTGAAGTTTCTGAAAGCTGTTTTCTTAAGACTTAGAGTAGCTGTTTGTCTAAGCTCAGCATTCCCTTCTTCTGCTGTTCCATACTTACATTATGTGAGTTGGAATTAAGCCCAGTATACCAGTTCCTGTCATTGCCTCATTACCTTACAGGTGATCAAATGTTCAGCAAGGCACCATAAACAGTCTGCCCCTAGCAGAATGAGGCTTCCATGCGGATACCTTGATGTTAGAAAAATCCCCCACTATTATTGTTACACCTTGTGCCAGTTTTGAAATGCCATAAAAAATCATTGCGAAGAGCCCACATCCGGTCAAGCAGTTGTAATATGTGGTCCTGCGTTAGTTAACATCACTTGCATTATTCCTCCCAGTTTCTTTTCCCGTTCATCTTGCAGTCCATGGAGTCATATTTCTTGTTTGTAGAGAGCTACCCCCTCCCTCCCACTCTTGTGTCTCTTCCCTTTCCTACAATTCCAGTCATGGATTCCATTCTGCAAGCCTCAGTGATACTTATGAGAATATGGTACCTCCTGACTACCAGAAACATAATGAGTATTAATTATTCCTGTTTGGAAATCCAGAACTCTTGCTGAAGTCCAATATTAAAACTTAGAAAAGCCAAGCACATCAGTCTTATCATTAGGACCCCAACGGGTGGATCTGAGTCATGCAGCACACTCCAGGGAGTCTCCCGGATGTGAA
Organism: Pan paniscus; assembly: GCF_029289425.2. Classification (NCBI taxonomy): domain Eukaryota; kingdom Metazoa; phylum Chordata; class Mammalia; order Primates; family Hominidae; genus Pan; species Pan paniscus. The sequence continues at coordinate 17,050,383 of NC_085926.1, forward strand.
GAGTGGGGAAAGTGTGTGTGTGGCATTGGGGTGGAAGGGGCTTATTCGGTTAACCAAGTTGGGATGTTCTCAGGTACCATCATCAGTAAAAGAAAAGTTGGAGAAAAGGGGAGTGGTCCATGCGTTAGTTCCCTGGAGAGTGGAATGAATCTTACTAGTTACTGTTCTTTCCCAAAACCAGTGAGGTTCCCATACCTTATTAGCATAACAGGAAGTAGGACCATGGCTCCTGGTTAGGTAGCAAAAAGAAACACAGAAGTAAAAAGCCTAAATTGGCCATTTATTGTGTTTATCATATGTGTGTCAGCTTTTGCTTGATATTTAAAGACACTAAGGAATAAAGTTGTTGTCAATCACCATGTGAAGAGTTGCTTCGAAATGGTGTTGCATAGAAAGGGAATTAGAAGTTGGAATGCCCAACTGAAGAGTAAAAGTGTGCAAAAGAATGTACAAAATGTCTTGTAAAATTTACAACAGTTCTAAATTACATGTAATAGCAAAAGTTTTTAAACAATGCAACGTCCTTCAGTAGGGGACTGGTTAAATAAATGCTAGTTCATCTACACATTGGAGTCTCTGTAGCTGTCACAGAAAAGAGTGAGGAAGAGCTCTATACACTGACATGGAGTGAACTCCACCATGCAATTGTGTGAGAAAAAGAAAGAAAACAACCAACATGCAGGACACTGTACATAGTATGCTACTTTCATGTAAGGAAGATTATGAATAATATGTACACATTTGATTATATTTGCAAAGAGAAACAATACAATAAAAAACTAATAAGAACATATAAGGGGAAGAAGGATCAAGGTAGAGAAGACCATAAAGGAGGCAAGACTTATCTGAATTCACCTTGATATGTAGTTTAATTTTGGAATTATGTAACGTTTTGATATAATCCATAAAACAAATTACATCCAAAAAAAGCACTCCCCTCCACCACATACATGTAAAATGAGAAAAAAGAAACACATGACCTAATTGTACATTATGAGTAGCATAACCACAGAGAGAAAAGAATTATTCCAGCTGACCCTAGAACATCATATTTTTCACTGAACATTCTCAATTACATATACTCTTAAGGACAAAAAAGTGCTAAGAATGTTTAAGTTGGATTCAGCAGTCTTACTATTAGAGTTATATTGGTGTGATTAGGAATTAAGATCTTCCACCTAATGGAAAAAAAGCAATAAAATTTTAAAATTTATGTGAAAACCCTGTAAACTAAATTTGAATTAGAGGATCTACAGATCTTGCAGAAATTGTTTTGAACAGCAGTAGGGATTATTTATTTATTATATAAATTCTGATGTAGAATAAATGCAGAGTTAGAGTTCAGGGTCTTTCTCCACTCCCATCCTTGTACTGTGGGCTTGGTCTCTGACCTCAGATTGACCCTTTCTGTGACAGAAAATACATTACTTTGCGTTATTTCTATCCCTCGTCTCCACTGTGTCCTCAGTGGAGCTTAAATCCGCCTGAGAGTCCAAGTCCAGATGCTGGTCCCAGCCCTTCTTTCTGCTCCCTTGGCAGCTTCCCATCTCTGAAGCTTGCTGAGCTTCCCTTCTCTAAAATAAGAATAACAATGATCATAGGTGCCCTGTTTCCCTTCAGAACAATGAGGAACAATTGCTGACTTCGAAGATGCCTTCTGCCTTGTTGCTGCCATAATTTTTCAGTGTTTTGTCCCCATTATTACATTCTTAAATGGACACATTTATGAAATTCCACTGGAGGTTGGAATCATTTTAGCTGTACCTAGAAAAAGAAATATTTCCAGTTCATTACCACAGATTGGATGGGAGTTAATATACTTTGTCTTTTTTATTTCTTTCAGCCATGGAATTCCATGAACACTTGCACAGCATAGGCACCAAGGAAGGTTTGAAGGAAAGAAAACTACAAAAAGCAGTGGAGAGCTTTACCTGGAATATTACCATCTTAAAGGTATCTATAGAGTTGTTTCTGATGCTGGTGATTTTGCAGCCTTTTTCAGCATGCGTCCCTCTCTTAGTATAACATTTCCTGCATTGTACATGGTCAGCCACTGAGATTGTAGAATGGATGCAGAAATCACATGAAGAACTCTACCCTTCTAGAGTCTGTAGGCACAACAGTTTGACATTGTAGATCAGTTGAAGAACAGGGGAACTTCTATGATTGGCACATTGTAAGTCCTGATAGACAAAGGACTTTGTCATTTTATCCTTGAGACATTTTAAAGTTCATAAATGCCAGTGGCTATATGTAAAATAGAAAATATTGATTACAGAGGAATGATTGGGAATTTAAAGATTCTAGTTACTCAAATTTCATTTAACACTTTAAAGTGTAATTATAGCTATAATGTTCATATGATCCCAGAAATAAATAGAAAAGAATTGTATGGAGCATAGTCAAAGGAAATACATAAAAGAATTGCTATTGAAAGAAATATTTCTTGAAGGGAAATGCTATCTCTATGCATATCTATTTTGGCATAACAGTTGTTAAAAATTAACTTTTTATTTTTTATTATAAAAATAATATATTTTCATTGTCAAAAATGTCAAAAGAGCAATAATCAAAGGTAAACACAATCCCATCATCGAGAGACAATTACTGTTGGCCTTCTGCTGTGCATTCTCTCAGGCTGATTTTCTATTTTATATGTAATGTGACATAATTTTTAAAATAATGCTGTGTATGTACCTCGAAACTTTTTTGAGCTTTACCTCAATAGTTCTTCTCAGTGTTACTCACAGAGCATAAATAATAATAACACAGAGGTTATTTCATTCCAGGTCTTGGACAATTAATAAATGTAAAATTACTCTCTGGTGTTTGCCTTCCAAACTTTATGCTCAACTGAATTTGTAGGGAAGAAAGGAAGGCTTCCCTTTCGCCCTCTGAAGCTGCCTTGAAAACGACCTGACAATTGACAGATTAGCAGGCATAAAAAGGCCTACATATTATATTTATTTAAGGTGCAGAAGCATGGGGAATGGCAGGAGGATGATTACCTAACAACCCAGTGTGGTCTTGATGCATACAAACCCTTCTTCATAGTGGAGGGACATGGGGGAAATTGGCCATTTTTGAGGGGTAGTAAATGAATTTTAGGGGAAATGAATGGGCCCAATGCTCAGAAATGGGATAGTAAATGATTCTCTTTGGGAACTGAATGGTCTGAGAAGGAAAACTAGTTTGGGAGGAAGTTCTTCTGTGCTGTAGTTGTGGTGTTTAATTTTCAGTCTCTTCTTCTGTAAATTTTAATCTTCTCTGGTTAATGAAATTTCAGAGAGGAGATCAGAGGCATTTGTGCTTCTCTTTGGTGGGTCCAGTTTCTAGTTAGATCAGGGTACTTGAACAGCCTCATCTTTGGGAGAGAGAGGACTGAGAGATATGTGGTGGGGGTGGTCAGAGAAACCGTGAGCCTGCTTCTTTAGTTCAGCATGTCAAAGTGTCATCTTTTGGGGTATTGTTTTCTGAGCCCCAACAGATTCAAGACCATAAAGACATTATCACAGCTGCCTTTTTAAATTTCTTCATTCCTCCTCAAGTTAAAAGCTCCATCCTTGGAGCTGACAATAGTTTTCAGATTTGATGTAATAAAAGGTATCTTCCAAAGCTAGTCGCCATTTGCATTTTTCTCACGTTAAACCTCTACTTATTTTTATAATTAAGATCATTTTCTTGACTTCTTCAGACATTTCCCTTTTTACATATGTACTTTTCTTATATACCTATTTTGCTTAGACTTTAACCCTGATTGTTTGCAGATCAGTAAACAGCAGACATAAGAATTTACAACGAAAAGGGATTTGGCTTTACAATTTGCTGACTCACTCCTGGTCAGAGGTGGGGGGTACAGTACAAATTTCCTGTAAACTCAAGAAAATATATCACAGCAGATTAAGCCCTGTGGTAGGAACAAATGCTCACTTTGCTTTAATTTTATTAGAGGCAAATATAGACATAGGGACCAAACTTTGGCTTGTCAAGTACCCTTCCTACTCATGTGTGGTCCGGGAACCAGCAACCTGGGCCTCAGAGGGGAACTTGTTAGAAATTCAGAATCTCAAGTCCCACCCTAGTCCTGCTGATTCAGAACCTGCATTTTTGCAAGATCCCCAGGTGATTCTTAGGCACATTAAAGTTTGAGAAGCACTGGGCTGAGAGCCACCAAAAATGGGAGCCTGATGCACATATTAATGAAAAACAGCTGACATAAAGCAGTGTGCCATATTTTAGAAGTAATTGGACCAAATAGATACACTGAAGAAACCTACTTTCTTTTGAATTGTGTCCAGGAGAGAGAATTAACACCTCAGACTTATGTTCATATGGAAGTAAATGTATAGGATGGGGTAATAGGTCTTTTTTTAATTTCCAGGATAATATTTGCTACAGATGGTGTTTAAGGATGGTAGAATGTAAGTGAGGGTTGAGGAAGAATTGGAAAGATCTGTGTGTCATTTCTGTAGAATGGGGGGTTTTTTTCATTCCTATATGTCACTGGTTTAAACTTTCTTTAGAATGAGTGCTGACAGGGAATCTTGAACGTGAATTTAGGTCTAAGTTGAGCTACCAGTATTTTCCTGGCGGGAGGGCATGGGATCTGTCGAGTTCCTCCCATTACTTTTTGTTTGCAGTGAGCTAGGAGAGGTGGCAGCGCTCCAGGCAGATGGCCAGCAGTAAACACACAGCAGGAGGCTCCCAGTAGCACAAATGCTTAGGGAGGGTTTCAGATGACCCCGGAAATGCAGAGAAGAGGAAATGGAGGAGGAAGCCAGGAAGACTGCTGAAGGAGCTCTGAAACAGGCCAAGGCTTGAGAATTACCTGGGATGCTTAAACATGCCCTCTCCTAAGCCTCATCCCAGACTTCCCAGACTCAGAATCTCCAGGCTTGGAACCCAGGAATCTGCTTATTTAACAAGTTTCTTGGGGGATTCTGAGGCACACACAAAAAAACCTTATTATTGTTGTCCTAGAATCAAAAGCTTTCCTGATGCATCACCATAGTCATTTGAACCATAAGGAGGTAGGGTGGCCAGCCATCCTAGAAGCAAGACATTCAGTGCTAAAACCAGGACAATCTGGGCAAACTGGGACCATTGATCACCCTGAGAGGAGTTCCTGCCACTAAAAGTGTCGTTTCATTGAAGGATGTCTGTCCCAGTTTTTATGAATCTTTACTTGCCTAGTTTAGTTTTTTTTAATTTTGAAGGTTCTTTTAAAATTCAGAAATGAACAAAGAAGAAATAAAGTCATCTATAACTGCCACACCCAGAATTATCTACTATTAACATCTTGGCATACTTACTTCCAGTCATTTTTTTTCTTGAATAAAAAAGCATTCATTTGTTGTTATAAATCTATCTTTTTTAAAATAAAAAAATGTTTTTAAATGACCCAAGATTCTCCCTCTGAGAAATAACCATTATTAGACGCAGGTGACTTTATTCCAGGAACCTTTCTATATGAATATGTCTGGATGGATCAGTATATATTTTAATGATTCTAAGTCATACTTTTTTTCGCACTTTCGGTATGTTTGAAATTAGCATATATCTTATAGTCCATGGCATCTTTGCATTATATCCTGGTTAAATTGGCAATGATTTTTATTTCTTAGTGCTACATAAAATACTGGCACATCTCACAAGCACTAATGTCTCAGATAGTATAAAATAAGTTATGTCAGTAGACATAATTCTTTTTTTTTTTTTTTTTCTTTTTTGAGATGGAGTCTCACTCTGTCACCCAGGCTGGAGTCCAGTGGCACAATCTCGGCTCACTGCAACCTCTGCCTCCTGGGTTCAAGTGATTCTCCTGCCTCAGCCTCCCAAATAGCTGGGACTATATGCATGCGCCACCATGCCCAGCTAATTTTTGTATGTTTAGTAGAGACAGGGTTTCACTATCTTGGCCAGGCTAGTTTTGAACTCCTGACCTCAGGTAATCTGCCCACCTCAGCCTTCCAAAGTGCTGGGATTACAGGTGTGAGCCATCACGCCTGACTGATAGAATTCTAATATAATTGTTCTTTAAAAATTTTTTAAGTACTAAATTTCATTTTATTTAACCATAAAGATGCTAAATGAATTGGTGAGCAATTTCTACCATAACAAAGATTTATTTTCATTTCCCAAAAGATCCCTTTGAGGTTAAGAAAAGGGATTATGAAAAATGTTAATAGAAGTCATTTTGCCGGGTATTTTTAAAGCTACATGTTTTAGTTATAAGTATTGTTGGTTGTCCTGCTATGAAAGATGACAATATGGGCCGGGCATGGTAGCTCACACCTGTAATCCCAGCACTTTGGGAGGCCGAGCTGCATGGATCACCTGAGGTCAGGAGTTCAAGACCAGCCTGGCCAACATGGCGAAACCCCGTCTCTACTGAAAATACAAAAATTAGTTGGGCATGGTGGCGGGTGCCTGTAATCCCAGCTACTTGGGAGGCTGAGGCAGGAGAATCGCTTGAACCCAGGAGGCGGAGGTTGCAGTGAGCCAAGATCAATCATGCCACTGCAGTCCAGCCTGGGTGACAGAGCGAGACTGTGTCAAAAAAAAAAAAAAAAAAAAAAAAAAAAAAAAAAAAGACAATATGAGCATTCTCTAATATTACTAGATAGAGCATATCGTTATTTTTTTATTGTCCATGTTAAAAGTATTCATATTTGGTCTTGAAACTATAATTGCCATGTCACTTGAAGTTCAGTATTTAAATTGGTTCACTGTCACCATCAGTCCGGGAAGTCACCCATGCTTTCCTGCATCCTACAGGAATAACAGGGAAAAGAAATAAAGCCAGCGGGTGTCATTGCCAGGCTTCTTAAGATATTGGACCCAGCCTTCTCTTCTCAGAGTTTGTAAAATGTCCTGTTCTAGGGTTTCTGCTGCAAACTAGGGAGAGGGTGTAATCCATTCCCACAGGCCTCCAATTGCTTCTTTGATTTAGAAGCCAACTTTGAAACCTCCCTCCATTAGATAGTCAGCATCATTTTTTGTGTGTCAACTTTGAGACATAATGTTTGTAAAATAAAATTCACCAATTTTGAGCACAAAATCCTATGAGTTTTGACAAATGTATATACAGGCATACCTTGGAGACTGCTTGTTCAGTTCCAGACCATGGCAATAAAGCAAATATCACAATAAAGTGAGTCACATGATTTTTTTGGTTTCCCAGTATATATAAAAGTTATATTTACACTATAATGTAGTCTATTACGTGTGCAGCTTTTATGTCTAAAAATCAATGTACATAGCTTAATTTAAAAATACTTTATTGCTAAAAAATGCTAATAATCATCTAAGCCCTCAGTTAGTTGTAATCCTTTTGCTGGTGGAGGGTCTCACCTCCATGTTAATGGGTGATGACTGATTAGGGTGGTGGTTGCTGAAGGCTGGAGTGGCTTGTGGCAATTTCTTAAAATAAGACAATGGAGCTTGCTACACTGATGGACTCTGTTTCACCACAGATTTCTCTGTAGCATGCAATGCTGTTCAGTAGCATTTTACCCACAGTAGAACTTCTTTGAAAATCAGTCTTCTCAAACCCTGCCATTCCTTTATCAATTAAGTATATGTAATATTCTAACTCCTTTGCTGTAATTACAGCAGTGTTCACAGCATCTTCACCAGAAGTAGATTCCATCTCAAGAAACCACTTTCTTTGCTCATTCATAAGAAGCAACTCCTCATGCATTACAGTTTTATGATGAGATTGCAGCAATTTAGTCACCTCTTCAGGCTCTATTTCTAATTCTAGTTCTCTAGCTATTTTCATTCCATCTGCATTTACTTTCCCCACTGTCGTCATGAACCCGTCCAAGTCAACCATGAGGGCTGGGATCAACTTCCTCCAAAATCAGCTTCTTCCAGACTCCTGTTAATGTTGACATTCTGACCTCTCCCATGAATCATGAATGTTATTAATGGCGTCTTAGAATGGTGAATCCTTTCCAGAAGGTCTTCAATTTACTTTACCCCGATTCATCAGAGGAATCACTATCTATGGCAGCTATAGCCTTATGAAATGTATTTCTTAAATAATAAGACTTGAAAGTCAAAATTACTCTTTGATCCATGGGCTGCAGAATGGATATTGTATTAGCAGGCATGAAAACAATATTAATCTCCTTGTGCATCCCTATCAGAGTGCTTGGATGACCAGGTACATGGTTGATATGCAGTAATATTGTGAAAGAAATCTTTTTTACTGAGCAGTAGGTCCCAGCTGTGGGCTTAAAATATTCAGGAAACCATGCTGTAAACACGTATGTTCTCATCTAGGCTTTATTGATCCATTTATAGAGCACAGGCAGAGTAAATTTAGCATAATACTTAAGGGCCCTAGGATTTTCAGAATGGCCAATTAGCATCGGCTGCTACTTACAGCCACCAGCTGCATTATTCCCTAACAAGAATATCAAACTGTCCTTTGAACCCTTGAAGCCAAGCATTGACTTCTCCTTTTGAGCCATGAAAGCCCTAGATGGCATCTTCTTTCAATAGAAGGCTGTTTCATCTACATTGAAAATCTGTTGTTTAGTATAGCCACCTTCATCAATGATCTTGGCTAAATCTTCTGGGTAACTCACTGCACCTTCTACATCAGCACTTGCTGCTTCGCATTGCACTTTGATGTGGTGGAGATGGCTTATTTCCTTAAACCTATGACCCAACCACTGCTAGCCTCCAGCTTGTCTTCTGCAACTTTCTTACCTCTCTTAGACTTCATAGAATTGAAGAGAGTTAGGGCCTTGCTCTGGATTAGGCTTTGGCTTAAGAGAATGTTGTGGCTGGTTTGATCTCCTATTGAGACCACTCAAACTTCCTCCATATCAGCAATAAGGCAGTTTTGCTTTCTTATCATTCATGAGTTCAGTAGAATAGCACTTTAAATTTCCTTCACAAACTTTTCCTTTGCATTAACAACTTGGATAAATGTTTGGTGCAAGAGACCTAGCTTTTGGCTCATGTTGGCTTTTGACTTGAACTTGGCCTTCCTCAGTAAGCTTCATTATTTCTAGTTTTTTATTTCAAGTGCAACTCTTCTTTTCACTTGAACACTTGGAGGCCTTTGTAAGTTTATTTTTTTGGCCTAATTTTCATATTGTTATGTCTCAGGAACTTTTCATGTCATTAGGGAGGCCTGAAGAGACAGAGAGAGATGGAGAGTGACCAGTGGAACAGTCAGAACACACACAATATTTACCAATTAAGTTTGCTGTCTTATAAGGAAGGGCACACTTTATGGTGCCCCAAAATAATTAGTAACATCAAAGACCACCAATCACAAATCACCATAACTAATATAATAATAATGAAAAAGTTTGAAATATTGCAAGAATTACCAAAGAGTGACACAGAAACACAAAGTGAACACATGCTGTTGGAAAAATGACACTGTAGACTTGCTTGACCCAAGGTTGCCACAAACCTTCAATGTTTTAAAAAAAAAAAAATGCAGTATCTGTGAAGTGTGATAAAATAAAGTATGTCTGGAGTCATGCAACCCCCAGCACAATGATGATAGGGCATTGTTGTCACCCTGCTCCCCCAAATTGCATTGTGCCCCTTTGTAGTAAAATCCTTTATGTTGGCAACCACTTATCTCATTTATATCTCTATAGTTTGACCTGTGCCAGAATGTCATATAAATGGAATTACATGGCATACAGTCTTTTCTGCCTGGCTTATTTCATGTAGCATTGTGCTTTTGAGTCATACAAGTTAATGTAGGTTTCAGTACTCCATTCCTTTTTATTGCTAAATAGTATTCTGTTTTATGGATATAACACATTTTGTTTATACCTGCACCAATTTATGGACATTTGTGTTGTTTCCAATTTTTAGCTATTACAAATAAACCTGCAATGAACATTCACATATCAGTCTTTGTATGGACATGCTTTTATTCTTCTTGGGTAAATATGAGTGGGATTGCTGGGTCACGTGGTAAATGTGTGTGAGACTGATAAGAAACTGCCACAGTGCTTTAAAAACAACTGATGTTCCATTTTGCATTTCCCCAGCAGTGTTGCAAGGGTTTTAGTTGCACCACATCCTTGTCAACACTTGGAATTATCAGTTTTGTCATTCCAGTAAGTGGATGGGGGTTGAGCATCTTTGTGTGTACGTGAGTTTTAAAAAATATCTGACAGACCCTAATGTGGTTTTCTTTATGTTTCTTCTGCTTGGGGTTGGTTGAGATTTTTAGATATGTGAATTTATAGTTTTTAACAAATTTGGAAACTTTTTGGTGATTATTTCCTGAAATTTGTTTCTGTCTTACCCTTTCTACCATCTCCTTCTGTAACTCCAATTATATGTATAAATATACTGCTTGATATTATCCCACAATCACAGATGCTTATTCATTAGTTTTTAAGTACTTTCTGTGGTTTAAAAAAAATTTTTTTTGAGACAGGATCTCACTTTTGCCCAGGCTGGAGTGCAGTGGCGTGAACACTACTCATTGCAGCCTCAACCTTCTGGGCCGAAATGATCCTCTCATCTCAGCCTCCTGAGTAGCTGGGACCACAGGCACGTGCTACCATGCCTGGATAATTTGTACATTTTTTGTAGAGACTAGGTTTTGCCATGTTCCCCAGGTCGGTTTCAAACTCCTGGCCTCAAACAATCCTCCCACTTCAGCCTCCCAAGGTGTAAGAATTACCGCACTCAGCCGTTTCCTTTTTGTTTTCTTTTTTAATTCTTGATATTTTTATTGCCATGTCCTTGAGCAATATTACTATATTTTCAAGCAACACTTCTGTTTTCTGTAATATCTAATCTGCCATTAATCCTTTTCAGTTTTTTAATTTCAAATTTGTCATGTTTCTGTTCATGCTAGTCATATCCTCTACCTTCTTGAAGACATGTCATATATTCACAATAGCTGTTTTCCAGCTCCTTCCTCTCCACTCTTGGCCCCTCATGTTCTAGCCACTGTCGGCTCCCTGAACTCCACACTCTGTCTTCTCACCCCAGTGGGACTGCTGGGCTCTGTTTGAGTTCCCCTTTCCTGCACTGCATCTGGAAACTGCAAGCAGTAAGCTGGACACGGTTGTTTGTATTTCTTCTCTCAGGATCACTGTGTTGTACTATCTGAAAATCATGGTTTTCTGCATTCTGTCTGGTTTTCTAATTGTATGCCAGCCACACTTCCAACTTTTCCTGTGTCATTTCTTTCTTCCCACCCTCTGCCCCATCTGCTACTCCATGAAACAGAATATTCACTCCGTTTGCATCTCTCTGGTTTGGTTGTGTTTGAGATAGAACTTTCAGGACTTTTATGACTTGCCAACATGACTTCTGTGAGTTTTAGTTCATAGAATGATTATACCCTTTTTTTAGTTTTGCTGCTGTTTGTGGCTTTTTGCTTCGCTTTGTTTTTGCTCATTTCATCAGGAATGTAGAATGGAAATTCTGTAATGCATTTTCAATCCACCAGCTTAATCAAGACTTCCTCTACCTTTATTTTCCAGTTGCCAAAATATTCACTGTACTGGTGGTAATTTTCACTGTGTCAATTGATTGCCATTCCTAAAATGGTAGAATCTCATACTAGAAGAGTCCTGTTTTCATTGGTCTGTTTTGGTTACCAAGAGTAGAAACTCACTCCGGCCAGCTCACAGAGGAGTGGCCACAGATGCTGGCTCACACAAGGGATCATGAGAGGGACAGGGACCTCAGGGAACTTGGAGACCGGAAACTGCAGTCCAGCCTCGTGACAATAGCAAGCTGTTCGGAAACCTGGCAGCCCCCGAGGTAGCTGCTCCTCTCTGTGGAACAGGGGTCTTTCTGCTTATCTTTCTGCCTCTTCTCCATTCTGCTTCCTCTGCTGGCTGGCTCGTTCTGTTCACTCAGAGTTTCTACTGCTTTATAACTTGTTCTGGCCTTGGTCTGTTCTTTACCATATCCTCTAAGCATTTATTTCAAGTACTCAATCTATTTGTATTTCCTACCTCAGCCTAGCCTTTTAGCTGCAGACCAGTGGTCCCGATAAACCTCCTCTTGTATTAAGTGTCCTTGGATCAGGTTCTCCCCCTGCTTTAATCCACTTTGTCCAGGAAGGTATTGTCAGCACAAAATATGGCTCCCTTTAGTGGCTGTTTCGGTTATCTATTGCTGTATAACAAACCACTGCAAAACTAGTGGCTTAAAACAATGACTTCTCATTTCTCGTGATTCTGTGGGTTAGCTGGGCTCAGCCAGATGGTTTTGCTGCTCCATGTGATATTAGCTGGGATCACTTAAGAGATTTGTTCTGCTGGGAACTCAGCTTGGCCTGGAACATCCAAGAAGGTACTCACATGGCTGGATCTCATCTGGGGTGGCTGGGATGGCTGGGCTTTTTTTTTTTTTTTAATAGCATCTATATCGTATCTTGGACTTGAATTAAGCTTGTTACAACCGAAGATGTTTTCCAGATGAATGGCTGCCAGGCTAGCTCTCCTGACCTGTGCCCCTCTACCATCAGAAACAAGGCTATCAATAAACCCTAAAAGTAATTAGAGATTCATTCTCTTTAGGAACCTAAAACTTCTGCCAAAACATAAATCAATAAACCAGATGGTTTTTGCACCTGGTAAGACATTTGTCTTGATTTTCTTCATTTTTACCTGAGGTACAGTGCTTATCTTGAAGACTTAAAGACTGGCATTTGTTTCCTTTTTGAAATTACCATGATGGTTGATGTATGACTCCTTTTATTGAGGCTCATATCTTTTAGTTATTTTTATTTATTATAGGTAGTATAGTATGTTGTCTCTTTTCCTGAAAAGCTGTAATTGACTGAAAGCCATTTCTCTATTTAGTGTGTGAAAATTTCTCAGAATGGCTCAGAAAATCAAACTATAGTAGCGTTTGTCATTAGGCAGGCTGTTCTTTCTGGTCCATTTGAAATACAGTAAAACCTCAAACATTGGGACCCCACTCATGTGGAGTTTGTGATTACTCAGCTAATGTTTGACTGTGTAAATGGTGTGCTTGAAAGATTAATAGCACGAAGGAGGTGCTTACGTGCACGCTATTTTCCCTGGTGTTTCCAAGGGCTCTCACGCCCATGGCCCAGCCCCACTTGCCTCTCAGTGTCCCCTCGCTCTCTGCGTCCTCTCTCTACACAGCTGGGCCACCCTCCCCTCCCCTCTGGCCCTGGTCCCTGCCTGGAACCCTCTCCTGACACCCCACCTTCTGTTCTTAGGTCATGGCTCACCTCCACTGTCTGGAGACTCCAAAGGCTGCTCCTGAATGCTAACCCTACCTCTGCCACCAGAGTGGCCAGCTCTGTGCCAGACGAGGCCACTGTCCTACTGCATGGTGGACTTTAGCCCTTCCCATGGCCAGGTCTGTAGCAGAGGGAGATGTAGTCAGTCAGAACCTAGAAAGCTTTGTAGCATAGAAATCATGCTGCTAAATGGTTGGGCTCCAGAGGCGCCATATGTTGGAGTCACGGTCACTCCTCTGTGGCAGGCAGCATCAGCCCCTGGGCCTGCCGCCGTCCTTTCCTGCCCTGAGTTTCCCCAACTCAGACACCGCCTCCTCCGTAGTGCTGCCGAGGAGCCCCCAACCCTCCATCTTTGGTGAAGGAAAAGTAAAATTGTTTCTAAGGAGGAAGGCATTCATTCTGAATTTAAAAAGTTGAATCATATTTAAAATTATTAACTTTTGTACAAACCTCTAAGCACAACCATGGGAAAATTGGAGACTAACTGTAAATGTGATGACAGCCCAAATATAGGCAAAAAGTGTGGCAGGCAAAGGGAGCCACATGGATAGTCAGATCCATGCAGCCCACTATCCCTTCATCATCAAGACACTGCCTCGAACCACAGAAACATCTCTTTGGATCCAGCAAAAATCAAGGGCAGGAGCTGTGCTTAGAGGGCTCTCCTTTCCGCTCCTGCACAGAACCCTCCATCTCCCTCTGGCAGCTTCTTTGCACCCTTTGGGGGGTGGAGGTCAGGGTGGAGGGAAGGCGGTCTTCCTGCTGTGGGGAGACAAGCTGATTTGCAGCTCATGTTCCATGCCCATCAAACATGTGAGTGCACATACAGGAAGCCAAAAGGACAGAAAACATCACGCACTCTTAAAATGAGCCTAACGTCCTGTACAAAAGCCTGTGTCCTGTTGCTGTAGGTTTAGGTGACTCTGATGATTAGGGAGTCTTTTTTCAACCGTAAGGTTTATTGAGACTTCAGTGGGAAGTGGACCTGACCAAGCTAGGAGGCCTTCCTTAATTCTGATGAATGTGCCACGATCTCAGCCAGCCTCAAAAGAACTCTTGAAAGGGGAACTATCAATGTATAATAATGAGAGGCGATTTAGAATCCGTAGCCAAGACTCCTACAATCCATTCATTCTTTTTTTTTCCAGACGGAGTCTCTCTCTGTCCCCCAGGCTGGAGTGCAGTGGTGTGATCTTGGCTCACTGCAACCTCCACCTCCCAGGTTCAAGTGATTCTCCTGCCTCAGCCTCCCGAGTAGCTGGGATTACAGTCGCCCGCCACCACGCCTGGCTAATTTTTGTATTTTTAGTAGAGACAGGGTTTCACCATGTTGGCCAGGCTGGTCTTGAAGTCCTGACCTCAGGTGATCCACCCACCTTGGCCTCCCAAAGTGCTGGGATTACAGGTGTGAGCCACCACACCCGTTTCATTCTTTTGTTCACTCATTCCTCATTCAACAAACACACAGTGGAAATCCATATTTCTGTTTCTGCTTTTAATCACAGGAAGAGTGAATTGTCTACACAGTTGTTGATGTGCTGGATATATGAAAAATGTAGTGTGTGTTTCAACCTGCTTGCTTTAAAATATTGCATGCAGTCTGTGGGGTTCAACTCTCTATAGTTTTGGCCTCACAGTTTAGTTTATCCAACAGGAAAATAAAACAAACATACCAGAGAGAAAGGTGTGTGTGTTTCAGTGTGATTTGCTGTTCAGACTCTACCCGTAATCTCTCTAAACTCAGTGTCCTTTTTATGAAACGAGAATGGTAATAGCACTTCCCTTGCATCCCCTCTTTGTGGAGCAGGTGGTATCAGTGAAGGTATCTAAATTCTGCTGTGTTCCTCTCTGCATTCCCAAATAGATAAGAAAGACAGGAAGGAGGAGTATTTTTGTGCCTCAGACTCCCATAATGGTATGAGTACCCTCCTCCTTCTCCTCCCTCACACTGCATGTGATTTGGAAGAAAAGTGTCTGCTGGCCCCCAGGGAATGGAAGGTGCTAATCTTTGCTGTCTTCAACATCCAAGCATGTGGCCATTACACAGGTGGCAGAGGGCAGGGGAAGTCTTAGCTGCCGCACTGGATCCCTCACCTCAGAAGTAAGACAGCTGTTTTTCTCTAATAGATAGTTGGACAAAAGGACTTTGAAAAAATTAGCCAGATGTAGAATCCCTGTTGTTTTGCCCCTACGTCTGAATAAAAGCAATGACTTGTGATTGTTAAATGGCTCCTAAAATGTAGCTCTAACAGATGTGTCTTGAAATATTTTTAATATATTAAAAACTAGAACATCTTTTGTGGTCATACAGAAAGTATGGTGATTAGCCGAGGGTTGAGCACAGCTGGGGTGCGGTTCTGGCATTTGGAGCTGCCATCATTCTTTTCCTGGCTGCTCTGGCCTCTGATCCAATCCCAGGTAAGCCACAGGCTCAGCCAGAAAAAGCACAGTCACGCCAGACTCGCAGCAAGAGCTGCTGGGATCCAGCCACTGCCCTTAGTTACATCTTTTAAAGATTACTTTCTGGGCCTAAGTAAGAACCTTAAATATTTTGACCTAAGGTTGTTATAACTCTTTCAAGATGAAAACAAAATAGAATAAGTTAAAAAAATTCAAACCAGAATGTGTGAAATCAAATGACATTTGAGTTGTTCAACTGAAAACATTGCAAAGCCAGCTTTGTGGAA
Source organism: Pan paniscus (assembly GCF_029289425.2). Taxonomy (NCBI): domain Eukaryota; kingdom Metazoa; phylum Chordata; class Mammalia; order Primates; family Hominidae; genus Pan; species Pan paniscus. The sequence continues at coordinate 17,066,301 of NC_085926.1, forward strand.
GGAGTCTTCAAAACCAGACACCCTGTGTCAGTGGGTGGCAGTGTTTTAAGTAACCTTTGCTCTTTTCAAGTCTTTTGAAGCAATGAAATATGAACACTGCTACAACAAACACCCCCACCTCTTTCAGAATTTTTTTTTTTTTTTTTTGAGACAGAGTTTTGTTCTTGTTGCCCAGGCTGGAGTGCAATGGTGTGGTCTCAGCTCACTGCAACCTCTGCCTCCTGGGTTCAAGCAATTCTTGTGCCTCAGCCTCCCAAGTAGCTGGGTTTACAGGCGCCCGCCACCATGCCAGCTAATTTTTTTTTTTGTATTTTTAGTAGAGACGAGGTTTCACCGTGTACTCCTGACCTGAGGTGATCTGCCCGCCTCGGCCTCCCAAAGTGCTGGGATTACAGGCATGAGCCACCGCGCCTGGCCAGAATTGTTCTTCACTCACGCTACATGCCTTACCTCCAAGACATCTTAAACATGTAGTTTTAGACACATAGAACAAAATGAAAGTGATGTGGACAAAGTTCAGCAGCTCCTCAAGCCCAGATTTATTGCCTTTAGGAGTCCTTTGTGTCTCGCCTTGGTAATGTCCAAAGGCCTATTCTGTTTAAGATACCATGATTACTTCTCTGAAGTTGAGAAACATAAGATTCAACCAGATGAAGAATTCTGTTATTACCACATTAATTATCGTATGCCATCTGGGGATTTTTGTTTTTAAATACCCTGTCATCATGTGGTAGATCTATATATGCTGACACGGAAAGATCACTAAGACATAACTTTTCGTGAAGAAAAAAGGAAACCAAAGAACAATATAGATTGCTTGATTGTATTTACATTAAAAGTAAAATAAAATACCTATTTGTAATATATATATAATGCCGAGAAAAAGACAAAACTCATTGTTTAGGGGGCAGCTGTGAGATTAAAGGGGAGACTTTCACATTTTACTTTAATTACATTACTTTAATTGCATTCAACAGATGGTTATGGAGCCCTTACTCTGTACCTGGCACTGTTCTAGGCTCTGAGGATACAGCAGTGATCAGAAGACAAAAATTCCTGCCCTCGTGAAGTTTACATTTAGTGGAAGAGACAGACAATAAACCAAGCAGTAGAGTATGGCAATAGGTGTTATGGAAAAAGCAAGGCAGGGAAGCGGTAAGGAGAATTATGGACAGGAAGTGGGAGTTCTAATTAGACAAGATGGGGCTGTCAGGGAGGGCGCTGCTGTGAAGAGGGCATCAGAGTCAAGATGGCATCAAGGGGAGGGGAAGGAGCTAGCTACGTGCATTTCTGGGGCAAGGGCATTCCCTGCAGAGGGAACAATGAGTACATAGACATTGAGGTTGGACTAGAGAGGACCTGATGGGTTTGAGGAACATTTAGGAGCGTAGCATATCAGAGGCTGAGTGAACAATACAGGGTGGGTAGGTGGGTGAAGGAAGTCAGATGAGGCTGTGGGCAAGGACTTTGACTCTCACTCTATTTGGGGAGCTGCTGAAGGGTTTTGAACAGAGGGAAAGGGATGTCCTGTGTTTTAATTTGAGCTCTCTGGCTGTCACGTTGAACATGGAGAAAGAAGACCAGTCAGAATAAACTCCAAGAAAGATTATGGTGGCTTAAACCACAATGTTGGCAGTGAAGATGGTAAAAAGTGGTGAGAAACTTTATATATATGTTTTGAAGATTGTGACACTAGGACCTACTGACAGATGGGATGATAGATGGAAGAAAAAGGGGAGAATGAATAATGACACCAGGGTCCTTGGTCCAGGTCACTGCAAGAATGGAGTTGCTTTGACTGAAGAGTAGCTGGTAGTAGGAGTAGTAGCAGGATATCAGAAACTCAACTGGACATGTGATGTCCAAAAGAATGATGCCTAGATAGGCATTTTGGTAGGTACTAATTTTTATTAATAAAAATAAGAGCATACATCAATGAAATTAAAAACAGAAAATGCATAGAGAAAAATCAGTAAATCCAAAAGCTAGTCCTTTGAAAACCTTATTAAAATCAGTAAGTCTTTAGTCAAGCTAACTAAGAAAGAGATGATACAAATTACTAATGTCAGAAATGAAATAAAGGATATCACCACAGATTTTATGGACACTAAAAGGATAATGAAGGAATATTGTGAACAATTCTATGCCCACAAACTTGAAAACCTAGATGAAATAGGCCAATTCCTTGAAAGGTACAATCTGCCAAAACTCATATGAGAAGAAATATACAATCTGAATAATTCTATATCCATTAAGGAAATCAAATCAATAATTAATAAGCCTCCAAAACAAAAAGCACCAGCACAGATAGGTGCACTGGTTTCTGCTAAACATTTAAGAAAGAAATGATACCAATTCTCTACAATATCTTCCAGAAAATAGAAGCAGAGTGAATACTTCCTAACTCATTCTGCCAACCCAGTTTTACCTTAATACCAAACCAAAGACATTACAAGAAAAGAAAACAATAGACCAGTATCTCTCATCAACACAGATGCAAAAATCCTTAACAAAATATTAATAATTAAAATCCAAAAATGAATAAAAAGAATTATTCACCATGATCAAATGGGATTTATACTGGGTATACAAGGTTGATTTAACTTTTGAAAATCAATTAATGTCATTCATCATATCAACAGGCTAAAGAAGACAAAGCTCGTGGTTATATCAGTAGATGCAAAAAAAGTTTGACAAAATTCAACTCCCATTCATGATAAAAATTCTCAGTGAACTAGGAATAGAGAGGACCTTACTCAACTTGATAAGGAACATCTACAAAAATCATACTGCTTACATCATATTTAAAGGTGAGAAACTGAAAGCATTCCCAATAAGATTAGGGACAAAGCAAGGATGTTCTCTGACACCACTGCTTTCAACATTGACCTGGAAGTCCAGTCCTAGCTAATGCAGAAAGACAAGAAAATAAAATAAAAGGTACATATCTTGAGAAGGAAGAAATAAAACTGTCTTTGTTCACAGATGATATAATCATCTATGTAGAAAATCCAAAAGAATTGACAAAAAAATCTCCTCGAACAATATAATGAGCAATTATGGCAGGGTTGCAGGAAACAAGGTTAATATACAAAAATCAATTGATTTCTTTTTTTAAGAAAAAAAAAATTTTGAGACAGGGTCTCACTCTGTCACCCAGGCTGGAGTGTACTGGCATGATCATGGCTCACTGCAGCCTTGACCTCCCTGGGCTCAGGTGATCCTCCCACCTCAGCCTCACAAATAGCTGGTACTTCAGGTGCACACCAACATACCCAGCTAATTTTTGTATTTTTATACAGAGATGGGGTTTCGCCAGGTTGCCCAGGCCAGTCTTGAACTCCTGAGGCTCAAGCCTTAGCCTCCCAAAGTGCTGGGATTACAGGCATGAGCCACCACACCCAGCCAATTTCTTTCTTTTTTTTTTTTAAGGCGGAGTCTCACTTTGTGAGACAGAGTGTCGCTCTTGTTGCCCAGGCTGGAGTGCAGTGGTGTGATCTCGGCTCACTGCAAGCTCCGCCTCCTGGGTTCACGCCATTCTCTGCCTCAGCCTCCCAAGTAGCTGGGACTACAGGTGCCCGCCACCACGCCCGGCTAATTTTTTGTATTTTTAGTAGAGACGGGGTTTCACCATGTTAGTCAGGATGGTCTCAATCTCCTGACCTCGTGATCCACCCGCCTCGGCCTCCCAAAGTGCTGGGATTACAGGCGTGAGCCACCATGCCCAGCCCAATTTATTTCTTATAAACCAGCAAAGAACAAGTGGAATTCAAAATTAAAAACACATGACCATTTACATTAGAACCCCCAGAAATAAAATATTCAGGTATAAATCTAACAACATATATATGACTTATATGAGGAAAACTATAAAACTCTGGTGAAAGGTATCAAAGAATTAAGTAAATGGAGAGATATTCCATATTCATGGATGGGAAGACTTAATATTGTCAAGATATCAGTTTTTCCCAACTTGATATATAGATTCAACATAATCTCAAACTTCCAGCAAGCATAAAAATAAATAAATAAATAAATCCACCAAGTTATTTTGTGGATATTGACAAACCAATTCCAAAGTTTAAAGAGAGAAGCAAAAGACCCAGAATAGCCAACACAATATTAAAGGAGAAGAATAAAATCAGAGGACAGACTTTATCTGACTTTAAAACTTACTGCAAAGCTACAGGAAATAAAACAGTGTGAAAAGAATAGACAAATAGATCAGCAGAACAGGATAGAAGAGCCCAGAAATAGACCCACATAAAGTAGTTAATCAATCTTTGGCAAAGGGGCAAAGGCAATACAGTGGAATAGAGACTTCATCTTTTCAACAATTCATGCTGGAAAAACTGGACATCCACATGAAAAATTCAGTCTAGGCACAAATCTTACACCCTTCACAAGAATTAACTCAAAATAGATCACAGACCTAAAGATAAAACACAAAGCTATAGAATTCCTAGAAGATAACACAGGATAAAATCTAGGCGACCTTGGATATGGCAGTGCTTTTTCAGATACACCACCATAGACAATCCATTAAAGGAAGAATGGGTAAGTTGGACTTCCTTAAAATTTAAAACTTCTGCTCTATAAAGACAATGTCAAGAGAATGAGAAGAGAAGCCACAGTCTGAGAGAAAATACTTGCAAAGGACACACCTGATAAAGTACTGTTTTCCAAAATATGCAAAGAACTCTTAAAACTCAACAGTAAGGAAACAACCTGATTAAAAACTGGGCAAAAGTCTGAGCAGTCAAAGAACTCTTAAAAAATGCAAAGAACCCTTAAAACTCAACAGTAAGGAAACAACCTGATTAAAAACTGGGCAAAAGTCTGAACAGTCACCTCGCCAAAGAAGACATACAAATGGAAAGTATATTAGCATCACATGTCACTAGGAAATTATATATTAAAACAACAATGAGATACCAATATGCATCTATTACAGTAGCCAAAATACAAAACTAACATCACCAAATGCTGGCGAGGATGTGAAACAACAGGAACTTTCATTTATGCTGGTGGAAATGCAAAATGGTGCAGACAATTTGGAAGAAACTGTCAAACTATCTGTAGTTCTTACAGAACTAAACATACTCTTACCATATGATCCAGCGATCATACCCCTTGGAATGTACCTAAATGAATTGGAAACTTATGTCCACACAAAAATCTGCATACAGATGCTTATAGCAGAGTTATTTTTAATTGCCAAAATTTGGAAGCAACAAAGATGTCCTGAAGTAAATGAATGGATAAATAAACTGCAGTGCATCCAGACAATGGAATATTATTCAGCACTAAAAAGATAGGAGCTATCAAGCCATGAGACGACATGGAGGAAATTTAAATGCATATTACTAAGCGAAAGAAGCCAATCCAAAAAGGCTACACGCTGTGTTTCCAACTAGATGACATTGTCGAAAAGGCAGAACTGTGGAGACAATAAAAAGATCAATGGTTGCCAGGGGTTGGGAGTGGGGAAGGATGACTGGCAAAGCACAGAGGAATTTTAGGGTGGTGGAACTATTCTGCATGATCGTGTAAGGGTAGATAGATGTTGTTATACATTTTTCAAAACCCATGGAATACACAAAACCAAGGGTGAGCCCTAATTTAGGCAATAGACTTGAGGGGATGTGGCAACATAGGTTCATTGATTGTAACAAGTATACCACTGTGGTGCGGGATGTGGCCACTAGAGAAGGTTTGCGTAGGGAGGGAGCGTAAGGGAACTCTCTGTGGTTTCTGCTCTGTTTTGCTGTGAACCTAAAACTGTCCTAAAAATTAAAGTTTATTAATTTTAAAAAATAATATTTGGAGTTTTAAAACACAAAGACTAGTTAGTCTATTAAAACTGTGAATGTGTGTAGCAATTCTGCTTGTGAAGGGAAATACACTATTTAACATGAAATTATACTCCTGACACAATATGCTATATATACAAAGACCTCATAACTAGTAAATTTTCAACATGTGAGTTCAGTGACTAGTAAGAATGAATAAAAATGAAGCTCCTTTAGTTAATCTACGCAAGGGAACATCTATTTATAGTTACTAATTAAAGGACTCTGTAAAGCAGGAAAACCATGCATGGTAAGTGGTAGGCAGCAAACTGTTCTGTGGATTTGGGCCTCATGATGGTTTAAAATTGCCTTGCAATTTGATCTCACCAGTGGCTGACATTTGACTATAGTCCATTTGCCAGCCAAGGTAAGTCCCTACCCATTGCTGTCTGCAGCTGGCCCCAAGCTCCTGCTGGACAGGAATGCCTTAAAGGGGCCCACGCTGGGAGGCAGTTCAGAAAGAGGGAAAGGGGGAGGAGGTGTAAGTAGGACAAAGAAAAGTCAAACTACAGAGGAATCATAAAGAAAATAATAGAATAAATTGAGAACCCAAGGGGATGGGAAAAAATAGCAAGCAAGGAGAGTGAGAAAGAAGAAAAGGTAATAGTGTAAGTAGAAAAAACTGTTAGTGGAAGGCAGGTTAAATTTGGAAGGAAAAATAGAACAAAAAAGCAAAGTAGGAGTGTTGGAATTTACAGCGATAGAGCACCACATCATCTCTTCTGCTCGATAATTTTGGAATTGTTGGCTGATGCATTAGCCCAGTGGTTTTCAACTGGGGGTAGCTCACCCTCCCACTCAAGAGACAGTTAGCAATGTCTGCAAACATTAGGGTATGCTAGGGGTGCTGCTAAATATCTGAAAATACACAAGACAGCTCCCCACCTCCAAAGAATTCTCTGGTCCAAAATGTCAAGAGCAAAGAGGGTGACAAACTTCATTGGCCCATTGTCAGCACCAATTCCAGACTCCCAGTGACTGTGCTTCAATTCACCCACTGTTTTCTGACCTATATCGTGTTATACTGCATATAGATCAAGTTGATGGTCAGACCTCAGAAAAGAAATTAAAATTTGGCTGAGAAAGTATATCCAGAGTAGAAAATCCTTTGCTTCACTCTTTCTTTCAGCAAATGCTCAGTGAGGACCTGCTGTGTGCCCACGGCTGCCAGCACTTACCAAACGCTGTGTGGGCTTCAGAGATGGAGAACAGATTAGTGGTTCTTCAGAGATGGAGAACAGATTAGTGGTTGCCAGGGTTTAGGGATGGTGGAGAGGAGGGGGTGGGTGTGACTTCCTGGTGGTGCTGGTGCAGTGCTGTGCCTTGGTTGCCATGGTGGTTACGTGAACCCACACATGTGATGAAGTCACACAAAAGCAGAGGCACACTTTGTACCCCCATCAGTGTCTTGGTTTTGATATTGTGCTATAGTTATGTGAGACATAACCATTGGGGGAAATTTGGGAAAGGGTATACAAGACCTCTCTGTACTATATTTGTATCCTTCTGTGAATTTATACTTATTTCAAAATAAAAAGTTTTTTTTAATCAAACCTTAAAAGGGAAAAAACAAGATTGGCCAAACAACTAAGGAAAGATGTAATTTTAACCAGGATAGACAGGAATAGTCCATGCACACAGAACCCCATGCAGATCTATAAATAGAAAGGGCCAGAAAGGCAGCATACTCTTGGAGTGTGGTGTTGAAACTGGGAAAACAAACTCACTTTTTATTAAAATTGACCTATTCAGATGCAGTGCCAATAAGAAATAATTATGCCCTCTTGTGGAATCAGAATACTTCTATTTCAGTGAAAGATAGATATTGTTGAAGTATAACACTAAGTTATGTCATATCTAATACTGTTTAATTGCATGTTTTGTTATAGGGACAAGCAGATCTTTTGAAATATGCTAAGAATGAGACATTGGAGAACCTGAAACAAATCCATTTTGCTGCTGTTTCATGTGGACTGAATAAACCAGGCACCGAAAATGCTGATGTCCAGAAGCCACGCCGGAGCTTGGAAGTCATACCTGAAAAAGCAAACGATGAAACTGGAGAATGAGGAAACTTACAATAAATCATTATGGAGTTTATAACTCTAGGACCAATCGTAGTCAGATGGGACATTTGCTTTGCACTCACTAATGAGAATAATATTCGGGATTTTAAAGCACAACTGGAATAGCTAATTACAGTCTATTAAAACTGTGAATGTATGTAGCAATCCTGCGTGTGAAGGCAAATAAACTCTTTAACAGGCAATTATATTGCTGGCCAAAATATGCTATATTTGTATACAAAGACATTCTAACTCAGTTCCAGTATGAAGAAAGATTATTCACTCTAGCTCCACTGAGAAACATTTTCCTAAGTGAAAACAATTTCTTAAGATGGAAATGGATTGGATTGTCAAATTATTATTTATTGGAGAAAAAAACCTGATCTACACATTTTTACTTATATGGGGTTGCCAGAGTCTCTGGGTTCTAGATGATTTTGGTGGCATGCTTGCTGAGCCATAATTACTAAAGAGAATGTAAGTGGACGGGTTCCCTGAATCCCTGGGGTCCTTGGAGAGCCATCGAGGAGAATGTGCAATTGGACTGAAGCTCCCTGGCTGAAGACACATGCCGAGTCAGCACATGGGTAGAGATGATGTAAAAGCAGCCAATCTGGAAACAATACATTGTAAATAGTTTTTCATTGTATGAAGTAGTGTTCACATTAAAAAGATGTTTTATGATATTTCTCCAATAGCAGTACATGTGTTTAATGAAGCCTTAACTTTTAAGATTTCTAGCTCAAAATATTCTACTCTTAAGTGTAGCCACTTACTTGAACAGCTTTGTCAAAAATAAGTTGCTTGTCGGGGCTGACCTTATTTTGCTTTTGGTAAGGTTTCAACAGCTTTAAGCAACAGCAGCTGACTGTAAAGTGAACTGAGATACCCACAGCTGCCCTCTTGATGCTTCTGAATTAGGTCTGTAGTAATGTGCACCTCAGAATCTGGCAAAGAGTAAGTCAAAAGTAGTTAGAGGGGCAGGAGAAGGTGTAGCTTTCCTCCAGTTCTACTGGCAACAAATTCCTTCAATTTATGTTTGTCTGAGAAAGTCTCTGTTTCTCCTTCACTTTTGAAAGATAATTTTCTGCCAGCTGAGTTTTTAATCCAAGCTTTTATTTTGCAAATCAGTGAGACTTCGTGCTTTCAAGATACTGAACACTGCAGCCTAATTACTGCTTCTCCCAAACCAAAACTGCTTTCAAATTTTGGAAGGGTAAATATTTACTCTAAATCTTCAACAATCCCTTCTTTTCTATTCATTGACTCAGGTATGTGAGCCAGATAAGTATATGTAATCTTCAGCTGAGTATCTTATTAGTGTTTTCCTCACAGTTCAAGAGATGCTCAGGCGCTGTTGTTCATTTGTTTCTGTCCAGTCTCCTCAATATCCTCTTAAAAAAACAATTCTTTGCTCAGTTCTTGTCATTTGCATTCTAATAGTGTGCTTAAGTTAAGGTACGCCATCTCCACTGCCCTTCTCTGGATATAATTCGTTGGAAAATAAGCCTGTTATTTGGATAATGTTGCTGTTCCCTGCACACCCAACTAACCACCAGCCAGTAGCTTAGGCCCTTAGCTCAGAAATGAACTCTACACGGGGTAAAAATGAGTAGAAAATAGAGAACTAAAAGTAAACTTACAGAATGAGAAATGAAATAATGTATAACTTAGATTGTTAAAAATACTTAAACTTAGCTGGAAGTAAATAGCAATATTCAATTTAAAGTGAAAAATCCAGAAATCATGAAAAATTTTTATCTTTTAAAGTATAATGAAATTGAAAAAAATTCTACATTTCTAGTAATGACAGGCATTATCTAATATGTGATTTGAATAACTGATAGCAAGACACATGTAATTTATTGTAGTTTATACAGCCTTAGAGTCAACAATTTTATAATTGAAGGAGTCTGAGAGATCATTCAGTCCTACACTTTCTTTTTCAGATGCCAAAGTTGCAGATGAAAATAAAAAATGCATTGCCTGGTGTCAAAAAGTCTGTTAGAGGTAGTGTTGGTGCTGAACCCAGCCCGGGGTTTGCTCCACCTTTCCATGATAAAATGTCAACCTTCTTTTGACCCATCTCATCAGAGGAATAAGCCAAGTGATGGGAATAGCAGGCATGCCTGTTGAGAGTTGTTCCCAAAGCCTCAGCGTTTCTCCTGTTTATCTAGATCTTCCCCCAGTAAATGCACCATCCTCCCTCGAGGATGATGACTCGTATCAGCAGAGCACAAATTCACAGCCAATTGAGCTATTCTATTCTTTTTTTCCCATTCATATGGAAACAGAAAACATTCATTAAACTGGCAAGGGCCAAGGTTATGATTTATGGACCTTTATAAACAGCTTTTTCTTACAAAGGACTGACTGATCCACTCTAGATTGAATCTGTGGAGGCCTTATTATAACCCCCGCAGATCAAATAAAAGTGAGATGCCTGCTCCTGGGTTGCATAAGTTGTAGTGACAGCAGGGGTAACATGCTTGCTTCCTCCCATTATCTGCATTCCACAAATGGGTGGGGGGGCATCCATTTAAGTTACTCATTGTAAATACCAATAATTCCTTGTGAATTTGACTAATGCATACATAGGGCACACTATAGACACACACACAAACTGCATTATTCCCAATTAGGAATATATACAATTAGAGGTAGCATGAAAACAACTGGTAAGTCTCTGCTGAGGACACAGGAAAATTCAGATTTGGACAAAAATGCACAGAAATCATGGAAAACACCTGGTCAATTCAGTAGGAAATGAAACGTCACACTGCAATCAAGCCCAGTGTCACATTTCCAGCAGTTACGTTGATGTCAGTCCCACAGAGTAAATCCTGAGGCCTCTCGGAACACACTAAGTACATTCTGCTTCCTCTTTCCACATACATATTCAGTGTATCCTCTCAGCTACTTAAACTCTTGCAGGCATTGGTCTATTTTCTGCCTTTAGCAGGCATGGCTTCTAAACAATGGGAAAGAAGCCATCTAAACACAAATGCTTACCATCTCCGGGCAGGTGTGACCCAGGAACCAGGGCATGGAGCAGAGTTCTTAGGCAGGGTGGTGGGCAGCCCCTAGGGAGGCTGCTCTTCCTCACCCACATGGAGTTGGGCTGTGAAGCACTGAATGGGGAAAGCCATCCAGCTTGCAAATGTTTCCACATGCGGTCTTTGCCATGTGGCCTCATTTAGTATGTTGAGGTACTTTGAATTTGTTGAATCTTCAGTCAAGCGTTTTAAAAAGTTATAAATGCAAATTTAGTGCAGTTACAGCATAGTTCTGATTTACCCATCCAATGAGGAAGAATGCTCAAGCTGGATATATCTGTCTACAGGTTCAGTGGTTGCTCATGTCTCGGCCAATATTTGCTGTGAACAGACCTAACATTTGCTGTCAGTTGTAAGAATTTTCTATTTCTAATATTTGACAGTGGGACTCTTTGTTGGGGCTGTGAGCCAAGGACTGTGTCCAAGACACTTTGCACATATCATTTCATCTTCTCAACCGGCAAAGTACTTGTCTGATGCTACAGATGAAGAAATGAAGACTTTAGACAGGTTAGTTAACGTAACTAAGGCCATGGAGTGCTCAAGTCAGGATTTAAACTCAGCTTTGCCTGCTCCAAAGCCTATATTCCCAACCATTCTTTTGAATTCCAGATATATATATAGATATATATATATAACCTCTAAACTACAAGATGGGTACTATCTTGTAAAGTATAATGAGGCAGTTGGCATTTTCCTCTTCTTTTTTTTTTTTTGAAACAGAATCTCGCTCGGTTGCATAGGCTAGAGTGCAGTGGTGCAATCTCGGCTCACTGCAACTCTTGCCTCAGGTTCAAGCGATTCTCCTGCCTCAGCCTCCCGAGTAGCCAGAACTACAGGTGTGCGCCACCACTCCCTGCTGATTTTTGTATTTTTAGTAGAGACGGGGTTTCACCATGTTGGCCAGGCTGGTCTCGAACTCCTGAACTCAAGTGATCCACCCACCTTGGCCTCCCAAAGTGCTGGGATTACAGGCGTGAGCCACCGCGCCCAGCTTTATTCTTCTTAAATGCGATACATTAACTCTCTAGAAGCCACTGAGACTCTGATTTTATTTAGCACATTTGAGACACCAGGGATTCACTCTGGATGGAAACAGGCATGGTCCCAGCCCCCATGGAACTCACAGTGTAATTGGGAAGAGAGAGAAATTTATTCAAATAATTCCAAAGGTATAGGTGCAATTAAAACTATGGGAAGTGCTATGAAGAGGCCCCACTGAGAGGCTGCCTGGGTTCCATCCCATCACTTCCTAGCTGAGTGCTGAGGGAAGGTGTGCTTAACCTACCCTACCTCTGTAATTGTGGAAGTATTTTGTTTAGTGCTGTCTTATGAGTTGTTTGTAAAGCACTTAGACCAGCACCCAGCTCGCAGTGGACTTGTTGTAATATTGCCATTCGTTATTGATAGGTGGGACCATGAGGGTGTTTAACGGGGCCTCACCACTCTTGAGAAGATGGAGAGAGTATTTACTACTCTGTAACCCAACCCCTAAAACCTGAAACAGTCATTTGTTCTCATGTCTGGGGCTTTGTGTGTTGACTGGGCTCACCTCAGTTTTCTTACTTAGGGTCTCTTGTGCAGGCGCTGGCAGATGTTAGCAGGGGCTTTAGTTATGTGACTGGGCTGAACTGCCGGCTGGCTCACTAGCTGGCACAGCCACTGCAGGGAGCTCAGCTGGGGCTGTGGACCAGAGCATCTGCATAGGTCTCTCCATGTGGCTTGGACCCCTCACTGCAGGACACTGCATTCCGAGAGGGATTGTCCCAAGGGCAAGCATTCCAAAGACCCACATGGAAGCAGCTTTTCTTCCTGAGGCTCCTGGAGGCCTATCCTCAGAAGCCTTGGCATGTCCCTGTTGCTACATCCTATTGTTCAGGCAAGTCGCTAGGTCCTGCCCAGGTCCAAGAGGGTGAACTCGACCAGAGAGTGGCAAGGTCACATTGTGGAAGATGATATGGGATAGGAGATGTTAAGACTATTTTTGGAAAATACAGTCTACTGTGGAAGCTTCCCTGAGAAAGCGGTATTTGAGCTGAGACCTGAAGGCAAAGATGCTCTCCCTACTTGCCCCACCCCAAAGAAAAGGGTCAGCAGCAGGGGATAGAGGAGTGGAAAGCAGTTCAGGCAATTTAGACCAAGAGCCCAGCATTCTGCAAAGGCTGGTGGCAGGAGGGAGTGCAGCCTTGCTTGAGGACCTGAAAGGACAGTGAGACTGGGGTGCAGAGAAGGACAAGGAGAGGGTGTCGAGGGAGTTGCAAGGGCACGGGGGCCTCTCAGGGAGGGCTTGGCAGTCCTTGTTAGGGAGTTTGTTCTTGTTTTCCTAAAAGATTAGTGCCAACCATTTAGTTGTATTATATTTAACCCACTTTGCATTCATTTTACTTAATTACAAAAGAAGTACATGCTCATTGTTACCAAAAAATGTCAAATGCTGACAAATGTAAATTTAAAAAGTGCATGTGCCCCCTCACACTGCCCTTCTCCCACTCCCCATGGGAAACAGCATGGCCAACGCCTCCTTACATGGCAATGTTCAGATGCCACCAACAAATGCCCTCCTCCTCTCCCTGAGAAGTTCTGACTTTTACTGTCAAGGAAACGCTTAGCTCTTTTTAAGGATCAGAGAAATCAAAGCATTGAGTACTTAAGTGAAGGCAATGAGCAATTCAGTTTTATCAACTAGAATATTTATGTATTTATTCAAAGCCACAGATGTTAGATGTTAGGTAGAAAGTAGGGATCAACAGTTTAACAACTTATGTTTAGATGTAACTATTCAAATGTATAAGAACAAGTGTCTCCCCTCTAAAACTATTTTTAAAATCTCACACAAGACTCTAAACCAAAAACCATTGTAAAAAATCCTTTGGAAATGGATCATTGTAGCCATTGAGATGACAGGTCAAGGTGAGCATTCTGAACATATAACAAAATATAAGATAGGTGATAAATATTCAAAGCATGAAGGAGGTATAATATGAAGAGTAAAGTCCTCCCCTCATCTCCCCAAGCCTCAGTGCTAAGAACTTATCATGTGTAATTTCTGGTTTTGATTCTTCTGACAATTATCTCACACACTCTGGACCAGTGCTGTAAAATAGAACTTTCTATGATGATAGAAACATCTAAATCTGTGCTGTCTAATATGATAGGCATGAGCTACATGTTGCTATAAATTTAAATTTTAATTAATAAAAATGTAATACAATAAAATATGTAGTTTCTCAGCTGCACTTGCCGTATTTCAGTAAGTCAGTAGCCCCATGTGGCTAGTGGCTACCATAATGGACAGTGCAGTGATTGACAATATGTTTATACCTCTGCTTTCTGCTTTATCAACTTTAAAAAGACATGCTGACATCACACGAAGGGAGATGAAAAATGTGGCTCATTTCACTACCTCTTCTCTTTGCTCGCCTTCCATTCCCAATCCCTATTAAGAACATTTTCATTTTAGTTCTACTGGATTACCTTAATAACTTTTAATAATATAATTAAAATTGCTTATTGATGCATCAATTGTTGACTTTCATACTTTGATCCACCACATGTTAAATCAGAAAATTCATGTTCTCTATTGTTTCCCTCCAAAACTTCTGCACTTTTATTTTTTTATTTTTTATTTTTTTAAATTATACTTTAAGTTTAAGGGTACATGTGCACATTGTGCAGGTTAGTTACATATGTATACATGTGCCATGCTGGTGCACTGCACCCACTAACTCGTCATCTAGCATTAGGTATATCTCCCAATGCTATCCCTCCCCCCTCCCCCCACCCCACAACAGTCCCCAGCGTGATATTCCCCTTCCCGTGTCCGTGTGTTCTCATTGTTCAATTCCCACCTATGAGTGAGAATATGTGGTGTTTGGTTTTTTGTTTTTGTGATAGTTTACTGAGAATGATGTTTTCCAATTTCATCCATGTCCCTACAAAGGACATGAACTCATCATTTTTTATGGCTGCATAGTATTCCATGGTGTATATGTGCCACATTTTCTTAATCCAGTCTATCATTGTTGGACGTTTGGGTTGGTTCCAAGTCTTTGCTATTGTGAATAGTGCCGCAATAAACATACGTGTGCATGTGTCTTTATAGCAGCATGATTTATAGTCCTTTGGGTATATACCCAGTAATGGGATGGCTGGGTCAAATGGTATTTCCAGTTCTAGATCCCTGAGGAATCGCCACACTGACTTCCACAATGGTTGAACTAGTTTACAGTCCCACCAACAGTGTAAAAGTGTTCCTATTTCTCCACATCCTCTCCAGCACCTGTTGTTTCCTGACTTTTTAATGATTGCCATTCTAACTGGTGTGAGATGGTATCTCATTGTGGTTTTGATTTGCATTTCTCTGATGGCCAGTGATGATGAGCATTTTTTCATGTGTTTTTTGGCTGTATAAATGTCTTCTTTTGAGAAGTGTCTGTTCATGTCCTTTGCCCACTTTTTGATGGGGTTGTTTGTTTTTTTCTTGTAAATTTGTTTGAGTTCATTGTGGATTCTGGATATTAGCCCTTTGTCAGATGAGTAGGTTGCGAAAATTTTCTCCCATTTTGTAGGTTGCCTGTTCACTCTGATGGTAGTTTCTTTTGCTGTGCAGAAGCTCTTTAGTTTAATTAGATCCCATTTGTCAATTTTGTCTTTTGTTGCCATTGCTTTTGGTGTTTTAGACATGAAGTCCTTGCCCATGCCTATGTCCTGAATGGTAATGCCTAGGTTTTCTTCTAGGGTTTTTATGGTTTTAGGTCTAACGTTTAAGTCTTTAATCCATCTTGAATTAATTTTTGTATAAGGTGTAAGGAAGGGATCCAGTTTCAGCTTTCTACATATGGCTAGCCAGTTTTCCCAGCACCATTTATTAAATAGCGAATCCTTTCCCCATTGCTTGTTTTTCTCAGGTTTGTCAAAGATCAGATAGTTGTAGATATGCGGCGTTATTTCTGAGGGCTCTGTTCTGTTCCATTGATCTATATCTCTGTTTTGGTACCAGTACCATGCTGTTTTGGTTACTGTAGCCTTGTAGTATAGTTTGAAGTCAGGTAGCGTGATGCCTCCAGCTTTGTTCTTTTGGCTTAGGATTGACTTGGTGATGCGGGCTCTTTTTTGGTTCCATATGAACTTTAAAGTAGTTTTTTCCAATTCTGTGAAGAAAGGCATTGGTAGCTTGATGGGGATGGCATTGAATCTGTAAATTACCTTGGGCAGTATGGCCATTTTCACAATATTGATTCTTCCTACCCATGAGCATGGAATGTTCTTCCGTTTGTTTGTATCCTCTTTTATTTCCTTGAGCAGTGGTTTGTAGTTCTCCTTGAAGAGGTCCTTCACATCCCTTGTAAGTTAGATTCCTAGGTATTTTATTCTCTTTGAAGCAATTGTGAATGGGAGTTCACTCATGATTTGGCTCTCTGTTTGTCTGTTGTTGGTGTATAAGAATGCTTGTGATTTTTGTACATTGATTTTGTATCCTGAGACTTTGCTGAAGTTGCTTATCAGCTTAAGGAGATTTTGGGCTGAGACAATGGGGTTTTCTAGATATACAATCATGTCATCTGCAAACAGGGACAATTTAACTTCCTCTTTTCCTAATTGAATACCCTTTATTTCCTTCTCCTGCCTAATTGTCCTGGCCAGAACTTCCAACACTATGTTGAATAGGAGTGGTGAGAGAGGGCATCCCTGTCTTGTGCCAGTTTTCAAAGGGAATGCTTCCAGTTTTTGCCCATTCAGTATGATATTGGCTGTGGGTTTGTCATAGATAGCTCTTATTATTTTGAAATACGTCCCATCAATACCTAATTTATTGAGAGCTTTTAGCATGAAGGGTTGTTGAATTTTGTCAAAGGCTTTTTCTGCATCTATTGAGATAATCATGTGGTTTTTGTCTTTGGCTCTGTTTATATGCTGGATTACATTTATTGATTTGTGTATATTGAACCAGCCTTGCATCCCAGGGATGAAGCCCACTTGATCATGGTGGATAAGCTTTTTGATGTGCTGCTGGATTCGGTTTGCCAGTATTTTATTGAGGATTTTTGCATCAATGTTCATCAAGGATATTGGTCTAAAATTCTCTTTTTTTGTTGTGTCTCTGCCTGGCTTTGGTATCAGAATGATGCTGGCCTCATAAAATGAGTTAGGGAAGATTCCCTCTTTTTCTATTGATTGGAATAGTTTCAGAAGGAATGGTACCAGTTCCTCCTTGTACCTCTGGTAGAATTCAGCTGTGAATCCATCTGGTCCTGGACTCTTTTTGGTTGGTAAGCTATTGATTATTGCCACAATTTCAGATCCTGTTATTAGTCTATTCAGAGATTCAACTTCTTCCTGGTTTAGTCTTGGGAGAGTGTATGTGTCGAGGAATTTATCCATTTCTTCTAGATTTTCTAGTTTATTTGCGTAGAGGTGTTTGTAGTATTCTCTGATGGTAGTTTGTATTTCTGTGGGATCGGTGGTGATATCCCCTTTATCATTTTTTATTGCATCTATTAGATTCTTCTCTCTTTTTTTCTTTATTAGTCTTGCTAGTGGTCTATCAATTTTGTTGATCCTTTCAAAAAACCAGCTCCTGGATTCATTAATTTTTTGAAGGGTTTTTTGTGTCTCTATTTCCTTCAGTTCTGCTCTGATCTTAGTTATTTCTTGCCTTCTGCTAGCTTTTGAATGTGTTTGCTCTTGCTTTTCTAGTTCTTTTAATTGTGATGTTAGGGTGTCAAGTTTGGATCTTTCCTGCTTTCTCTTGTGGGCATTTAGTGCTATAAATTTACCTCTACACACTACTTTGAATGTGTCCCAGAGATTCTGGTATGTTGTGTCTTTGTTCTCGTTGGTTTCAAAGAACATCTTTATTTCTGCCTTCATTTCGTTATGTACCCAGTAGTCATTCAGGAGCAGGTTGTTCAGTTTCCATGCAGTTGAGCGGTTTTGAGTGAGATTCTTAATCCTGAGTTCTAGTTTGATTGCACTGTGGTCTGAGAGACGGTTTGTTATAATTTCTGTTCTTTTACATTTGCTGAGGAGAGCTTTACTTCCAAGTATGTGGTCAGTTTTGGAATAGGTGTGGTGTGGTGCTGAAAAAAATGTATATTCTGTTGATTTGGGGTGGAGAGTTCTGTAGATGTCTATTAGGTCCGCTTGGTGCAGAGCTGAGTTCAATTTCTGGGTAACTTCTGCACTTTTAACTCCCAACCACCTGCTACTCTACTTGCCACATCGGCAGTCTCTAGATAGCATTAATATTCTCTTCTGTGACTATAAACTCTCCATGCTTCTGTAAGATTGGTTCTAAAATTGGAAAGTAATAACCAGCCTTTATAATATTATAGTTGCATAAGAATTAATTTATTACACAAATAGTGTGGCCAAACCTGCAAAAAAGGAGACATTTGTGATCCTATGCCACCAAACTTGTGCCATTCAAAAGTGAATATGTTAACTTCCACCTTCAGCCAAGATAGAGAACAGATTTTCCACATAAAACAACCCAAAGCAGAAAATATATATATGAAACCATAGTTGTCATAACCCCGGACCCTTAGCATAGACAGACAGTGATGACTTAGAAAAGGGAAACAAATGGGATGAGCTCTATGATTGCTCCAGCTTGTAACTTTGAGTTTCCAGGCCATGATGCAAGAAGGAGAAAGCCAGGCAGAGCCTAGAAGACCCCCTGAATTGAAGCAATGGAGGTGAGATACCTGGGAGACCAAGGTGGCTAGAGTTTTCAGGACAGAGCAACCAAGAGGAGAGAGCCACACAAAGAGCAGGCATCTGTAGAGTGCCCCTCTGGCATCCAGCAGAGTACTGGTCACCACACCTGTGAGAACACTACCTGAGGCAAAGCACAGAACCACTCAAAATAACTGGAGCAACAACCAACCTTTTAACAATTATCAACCCTCATGGAAGTCATTTTAGACATTTTCATAATCATTCTCCCCCATGAAATTTTTATGCCACAGATATTAATGTATATGTGATACATTATGTATATGATATATATATGATACAAATATTATGTATAACTTTGCTTTATGCATACACAGTTAAATTTTTTCCCTAAAAACTAAATTTTGTCCCTTTGGGAGCAATATTGCCGTCTTTGAAAATGTATGGATTAGAGAGAACAGTACACAGTACATAGGGCTAGGATAGTGTCAATCAGAGATCCTCATATTTCAGAAGGGTCTTGTCTCAAGTAGGTAATAATTGGCCCCAAAATATACACTGCTCTGGTCCCACCTAAAACATTTTAAAGCAAGACCTGAAAAGATCAAACTGTTTTCAAATAACTGAACTGCTTGCCTGATCAGGACCCAAAATGGTAAAATTCACAAATGTTTCCAAAAGAGCATGCAAAGAAGCAGAAAAATATCACCTACAATGAGGAGAAAATTAAAACCAAGCCAAAACTGGCATAGATGTCAGAATTAGTAGACAGGAGTATTAAACCCTTACTATAGCTGTATTTCTTATGTTCAAAAAGTTAAGTAGTGACATGGATAATATTTCTTAAAAGGCCCAAATCAAACCTCTAGGGATAAAAATTTCAATATGTGAGATAAAAAATACAATGGATGGGATTAATGGTGGAGTAGATTTTGCAAAAGAAAAGATTAAACCTGAAGACATAGCAGTAATACAAAGTATCCAAAATAAAGCACAGACATAAAAGAAAACATAAAACAAAAAATGAACAACCATCACCAAAAGGAAGACAAGAAGGAAGGAAAGAAGGAAGAGAAGACCAGAAAACAAATAACAAAATGGCAGGCATAAGTTGCTACTTATCAATAATTACATTTAATGCAAAATGTACTAAACTTTCCAATCAAAAGACATAGAGTGGCTGAATGGATGAAAAAATAAGACACAATGATCTGTTGCCTACCAGAAACATGCTTCACCTATAAAAATACATACAGACTGAAAATAAAGAGATGGAAAATGATATTTCATGCCAATGAAAACCAAAAAAAAAGAGCAGGAGAAGCTATACTTACATCAAAAAAGTAGATTTCACGACAAAACTGTAAGAAGAGGAAAAGAAGGTCATTATACAATGACAAAAGGGTCACTTCAACAAAAGGATATGGATAGTGTAAATATATACACACCCAACACTGGAGCAGCAAGCTGTATAAAGCAAATATTATTAGAGCTAAAGACAGAGATAGACCCCAATATGATAGCTGGAGACTTTAACACCCCATTGTCAGCACTGGCCAGATCTCCCAGACAAAAAATCAACAAAGAAACATCAGACTTACTCTATACGATAGAACAAATGGACCTAATAGATATTTACAGAACATTTCATCAAATAGCTGCAAAATTTTTCTCCCCAGACCATGGATCATTCTCAAGGATAGACCATATGTTGGGTCACAAAACAAATTTAAAATATTCAAAAACATTTAAAGAATATCAAGCATTCTTCTCTGACTACAAGGGACTAAAACTACAAATCAATAGCAAGAGGAATTTTGGAAACTACACAAACATATGGAAATTAAATAATAGGCTCCTGAATGACCAGTGGGTCAATTAAGAAATGAAGAAGGAAATTGAAAAATTTCTTAAAACAAATGATAATGGAAACACAACATACCAAAACCTATGGGATACAGTAAAAGTAATACTAAAAGGGAAAGTTATAGTTGTAAATGCCTACATCAAAAAGGAAGAAAAACTTCAAATAAATGACCTAATGATTCATCTTAAAGAACTAGAAAAGCAAGGGCAAACCAAATCCAGAATTAGAAGAAAAAAAGAGGTTTTAGTAAAGGTCAGAGCAGAAATAAATGAAATTGAAATAAAGAAAAAAACACAAAAGATCAATGAAACAAAAAGCTGGCTTTTGAAAAGATAACAAAATTGCCAACCTTTAGCCAGACTAAGAAAAAAGAAAGCAGGCCAAAATAAATAAAATCAAAGATGAAAAAGGAGACATTGCAACTGCTACTACAGAACCTCAAAGGGTCATTAGTGGCTACAATGAACAACTATATGCCAATAAATTGGAAAATCTAGAAGAAATGGATACATTCCTAGACACGTACAACCTACCAAGATTTAACCAAGAAGAAATCCAAAACCTGAACAGAACAATAACAAGTAACAAGGTTGAAGCTATAATAAAAAGTGTCCTACTAAAAAAAGTCTGGGACATGGTGACTTCACTTTTGAATTCTACCAAACATTTAAAGAAGAATTAATACCAACCCTACTCAAACTATTCCGAAACATAGAAGAGGAGGGAATACTTCAAAACACATTCTATAAGGCCAGTATTAACCTGATACTAAAACCAGACAAAGAGAATTCAAAAAAAGAAAACTACAGGCCAATATCTGTGATAAATATTGATGCAATAATTCTCAACAAAATACTAGCAAACCAAATTCAGCAACACATTAGAAAGATCATTCATCATAACCAAGTGGAATTTATCCATGTGTACAGGAATGGCTCAACATATGCAAATTAATCAATGTGATACAGCCTATCAACCGAATGAAGGACAAAAACCAAATGATCATTTCAGCTGATGCTGAAAAAGCATTTGATAAAGCTTAACATTCCATCATGATAAAAAAAAAATCCCTCAAAAAACTGGGTATAGAAGGAATATCCCTGAACATAATAAAAGCCATATATTACAGAGCCATGTATTACTGTATGGCACTATCTGTTAGTGCCAAAAAATGGAAAAGTATTCCTTATTCATGGATTGGAAGAATCAATATTGTTAAAATTTCCATATGGCCCAAAGCAATCTACAGATATGATGCAATCCCTATCAAAATACTACTGACATTCTTCACAGAAATTGAAAAAGAAAATTGTAACACTTATATGAAACCACAAAAGACCACCCGGAATAGCTAAAGCTATTCTGAGCAAAAAGAACAAAACTGGAGGAATCACACTACCTGACTTCAAATTATACTATGGAGTTATAGTAACCAAAGCAGCATGGTACTGGCATAAAAGCAGACACATAGACGAATAGAACAGAATACAGAACCCAGAAACAAATCCACACACCTACAGTGAACTCATTTTCGACAAAGGTGGTAAAAAAAACATACACTGGGGAAAACACTGTCTCTTTAATAAATGGTGCTGGAAAAACTGGATATCCACATGCAGAAGAATAAAACTAGATCCTTATCTCTTGCCATATACAAAAATAAAATCAAAATGGATTAAAGACTTAAATCTAAGGCCTCAAACTATGAAACTACTACAAGAAAACATTAGGGAAACTCTTCAGGATATTGGTCTGGGCAAAAATTTCTTGAGTAATACCCACTAGCACAGGCAACCAAAGGAAAAATAGACAAATGGGATCCCATCAAGTTAAAAAGCTTCTGCACAGCAAACAATCAACAAAATAAAGAGAAAAACCCACAGAATGGGAGAAAATGTTTGCAAACTATCCACCTGACAAGGGACTAATAGCCAGAATATATAAGCAGCTTAAACAGGTCTGTAGAAAAAAATCTAATAATCTAATTTAAAAATGGGCAAAAGATTTGAATAGACATTTCTCAAAAGAAGACATACAAATGGCAAACAGGTATATGATAAATTTCTCAGCATCATTGATCATCAGAGAAATGCAAATCAAAACTACAATTAGATACCATCTCACCCCAGTTAAAGGTGTGAGGATAAAGGACTTCATCCAATATCAGGCAATAACAAATGTTGACAAGGATGTGGAGAAAAAGGAACCCTCATACACTGTTGGTGGGAATGTAAATTAGTACAACCACTCTGGAGAACAGTTTGGAGGTCCCTCAAATAACTAAAAGCTGAGCTACCATATGATCCAGCAATTCTACTGCTAAGTATATACCCAAAAGAAAGGAAATCAGTATAACAAAGAGATTTCTGCACTCCCATGTTTATTGCAGCACTGTTCACAAAAGCCAAGATTTGGAAGCAACCTAACTGTCCATCAACAGATGTATGAATAAAGAAAATGTGGTACTTATACACAACGGTATACTATTCAGCCACAAAAAAAATGAAACTCTGTCATCTGCAATAACATGGGTGGAACTGGAGGTCATTATGTTAAGTGAAACAAGCCAGGCACAGAAAGACAAACATCACATGTTCTCACTTATTTGTGGGATATAAAAAAATCAAAATAATTGAACTCTTGGACACAGAGTGTAGAAAGAT
Organism: Pan paniscus; assembly: GCF_029289425.2. NCBI lineage: Eukaryota > Metazoa > Chordata > Mammalia > Primates > Hominidae > Pan > Pan paniscus. The sequence goes on from NC_085926.1 coordinate 17,089,482, forward strand.
GGTTACCAGAGGCTGGGAAGGGTAGTGAGTGGGTGTTGGGGAAGGTGGGGATGGTTAATGGTACCAAAACTAGACAAAAGGAATAACGTCTAGTATTTGATAGCACAGCAGGGGACAATAATAATAATTTAAATGTACATTTCAAAGTAACTAAAAGAGTATAATTAGATTGTTTGTAACACAAAGGATAAATGCTTGAGGGGATGGATACCCTATTTTTCATGACATGATTATTATGTATTGCATACCTGTACTAAAATATCTCATGTACTCCATAAATTTCACCTACTAGGTGCCCACAAAAATTTAAAATAATTTTTTTAATGAACAGAGTATCAGTGAGCTGTGGGACAACTTCAAGTGGCCTCATGTAAATATAATTGGAGTATCTGAAGGACAGGAGTGAGCAGGACAGAAAAAAAAAGTTGAAAAAATAATATCCAAACATTTTTCACATTTGGTGTGCATTGTAAACCCACAGATTCAGGAAGCTCAACAAACCCCAGGAATAAGATGCATGAAGAAAACTACACCATGGCACATATCATAGTTAAATTGTTTAAAACCCACAGTGATAAAGAAAAAAATTGTACAGAAAGCTAGAGAAAAAAAGACATTTTATATAGAAGAGCAAAAATAAGGATGGTAGCAGTTTGTCTTCAGAAACAATGTAAGTGAGAAGGTAGTGAAGCAATATCTTCAATGTCCTGACTCTAAGAAAAAAATTCTTCCTAGATTTCTATACCAGCAAAAAAATGTCTTTTAAGAGTAGAAAAAAATTATTTTGTATGTACAGAAGCTGAAGCAATTCATTACCAACAGACTCACATTAAAAGAACAGTTTTTTAAAGTTCTTAGGAAGTAGAAAATGAAACCAGATAGAAATATTGATCTGCTCACACAAAAAAGAAGAGTACTTGAAATGGTAACTACATATATATTAAATAAATGCATTTTAATTTTTTTCTTATTGTTTAAATCTCTTTAAAAGATAAGTGACAATGTGGGCTTTATATGCATACATAGTATGACAACAATTGTACGAAGTCCTAGAAGGGAGAAATGAAAGTATATTATTGCAGGGTTTTTATGCTATGTATGAAATGGTATAATTGCACTTAATGTAGGCTACTATATGTTAATGATGTAGACTATAAGCCCTGGGAAACTACTAAAATAACAAAATAAAGAGTTATAGCTAATAAGCCAACAAAGGAAGTAAAATAGAATAAAAAAGTACTTAAAGCAGAAAAAGAGGGCAAAAAAGGAGCAAAGAGTACATGGGACAAATAGAAAAATAGAAAACAATTGGCATTATTAAATACAAAAACTTCATAAATTTGATTTTAAAATAAACTTCTGCCCTTCAAATGACACTATTAAGACAAAACTCAAGCCACAGACTGGGAGAAAGTATTTGCAACACTATATTTGATAAAGGACTTGTTTCCAGAATATTTAAAGAACTCCTACAACTCAACAGTCAGAAAGCAAACCGATATGATAAAAATCATAGATAAACGACAATTGACATAAAATATAACAATAGCCAAAAAGCACTTGAAAAGATACTCAACTGTGTAAGTCATTAGGGAAATGGAAATTAAAACCACAACATATGTCACTCCGCACTCACTAATATGGATAAAATTTTAAAGACTGATGATATGGTTTGGCTGTGTCCCCACCCAAATCTCATCTTGAATTTCCACGTGTTGTGGGAGGGACCTGGCGGGAGGTAATTGAATCATGGGGGCAGGTCTTTCCCATGCTGTTCTCATGATAGCAAATAAGTCTCACAAGATCTGATGGTTTTATAAGGTGGAATTTTCCTGCACAAGCTCTCTGCCTGCTGCCATCCATGTAAGACGTGATTTGTTCCTCCTTGCCTTTGCCATGATTGCAAGGCCTTGTCAGCCACTTGGAACTGTGAGTCCGTTAAACTTCTTTCCTTTGTAAATTGCCCAGTCTCCAGTATGTCTTTATCAGCAGTGTGAAAATGGACTAATAAAACTGACAATACTAAATGTTGGTGAAAATATAATTCTTATACATCACTGTTGGAAAGAAAATGATACAACCACTTGGAAAATAGTTGGACATTCTTAAATATTGTTAAACATACACCTGACCTATGAACTAACAATTATAATTCCAACTTATATCTACTGTAAGACTCACACAAGAATATTTATAGTAGCTTTATTCATATTCATACTATTCAAAAACCTTAAACTACCCAAATGACCATCAATATGAAAATGGAAAAACGAATTGCACTATATTCAGGAAATAGATGTATGTTCAACTATAAGAATAAGGTGGTACCTGCAACAAACATGAGTGACTCTATAAAACCTCTTGCTGAGTGAATAACTCCGAACACTACAGACTACATACTGCATAGTTCCATTAGTTCTAGAATAGGCAAAACTAAGAGATAGTAATAGAAATCATGTGAGTGGTTTCCTAGAGTGGGGTGGGTTGTAGTGGGAGTTGACCCCAAAGGGAACTTTCCTGAGTGATTTACATGTAATATAGATGTAATAAGTCAAAATCATGATTGGTGTAGTATACCTCGTTGCAACTAGTATACAACTAGTACAAATAGTACAACTAGTGTACCTAGTTATAGTTACAATGTACATGACATCTGTCAAAACTCATTAAATTGTACATTTGATATCTTTACATTTTATTGTATGTAAATTATACCTTAATAAAGCTGATTTTATATCTTAAAAAGAAAAATATACCAGAAAAATTAGGAGAAAAACAATTGGAAGTAGGAGTGGAGTGGGGAACATACTATATTATTATTACTATTATTTCATGCTTTTCCCTTATCAGTAAAATTTTCCTTGTTTCTTAATCATATAATGTGTTACAACTTATTGTTATTATTATTTGAGACAGAGTGTCTCTCTGTCACCCAGGCTGGAGTGCAGTGGTGTGATCTCTGCTCACTGCAACCTCTGCCTCCCAGGTTCACGATTCTTGTGCCTCAGACTCTGGAATAGCTGAAATTACAGGCAGCCACCACCATGCCCAGCTAATTTTTGTACTTCTTGTAGAGACAAGGTTTTGCCATGTTGCCCAGGCTGGTCTCGAACACGTGAGCTCAAGAAATCCACCCACCTCGGTGTCCCAAAGTGCTGGGATTTCAGGCGTGAGCCACCACACCTAGCCTACAGCTTATTTTCTTTTGAAGATGTTTTCTTCTCAGAACCTTCTGATTTCTTGTTTTAATTTGGACAAATTACTTGTTAGGCATGCTGCACAGGTTTAATTCTGGGATTCACTTTTAGTTATTTCCATGCTGACTTAATTTGAGTATATATTGCTCTTTCTTGCATTCTATTTTCTTCTTTCTTTTTTTTTCTGAGTACACTTGTGAGTCATTCTTTCATAAAGTGTTTATAGAAGGCAGATTTTCTGAGTCTTTCCACATTCAAAACTTATTTACTGTTCTCATATATGATTGAAAGTTTGGCTGGGTATCTAATTCTAGGCTCAAAACCATTTACTCTGGGAACCTTGAAGTATCACTAGCTTTTTTTTTCTAGAACTAATATTCCTTATAAGAAAACAGGTAAGTTTCTGATCTTGTTCCTTTGTAAGCTGTTTCATTTTCCTGGGAACTTTTTAGATTTATTCTTGCTTTTTTGCCGTTCTAAAATGTTGTGATGATACATATAAGTTTATTCATTCATTCAACAAATAGTTATTATAGATATTGATTGCTAGGAACCCTAGAGGCTGGGAATGAAGCAATAAGATTCCTGTTCTTATGGAGGTTACATTCTAATGGGGGAAATAGACAATAAAATATGAACAAATAAGCAGATGAGAAACCTTCAGATATCGGTAAGTACCAAGAAAATACAACAGGAGAATGGAATAAGTCATAGTAAACTGGTGCAGGATGAGAGGGTGCTTTGGATGAGGTGATTAGGGGTGGGGACCCTCTCTAAAGTGACACTGAAGCAGAGCTCTGAATAATGAGAAGGAGCCATGTAGCAATCTGGGAAGGAGCACTAGTAGAAAGGGAACACGACCCCAAAGGACCAAGGCAGGAACGGACTGGATGTCTGGAAACAGAAACATGCCAGGGTGACTGGATAATTTGTCATCAATTCTTGAAAGGGGTAGGAGATGAGGTCTGAGAGCCAAAAAGGAGATAGACCCTGCAGAACCTGCAAGGAACTCGGATCTTATTCTGGATAAACTAGGGGGGAATATGATCTGATTTCCACTTTAAAGATCACTCTCACTGTTGTATGGAAAATGGGATTATAAAGGGTCTAGAGGAGGAACAGGAAGATCTGTTAGGAAGCTATTGCTGTCAACCAGGCAAGCAATGATGGTGGTTTGGAATAGAGTGTGGCCGTAGGGATGGGGAGATGTTATCAGATGTGGATCTTAATTGGATGCTGGAGGAAAGGAAATGAAATCAAGGATGGCTCCTTGGTTTTCACCTGAGCAACTAGGTGAACAGCATGCCATTCAATGAAAGCAGCAAGACCTGGGGGAAAGCAGGTTTGGAGAAAAACATTAAAAGTGCTGTTAGGACCTATCTAAACTGATGTGCCAGATAGACTGATGGAGCCAGTGTATACGTCAAATGGTCTAGGCAGCGAGACGTCAGGGACACAGGTTTGAGAGTCTTCAGTGTGTCAGTGATATTTAATGTCCTGCTTGATCACTGATAGGCCCTTTTATTATGAAATCTTGTGTGTCAACTCTGGAAATATTTTTCTACTGTTTATTTAATTATAATCTCTCTATTCTGCCTATTCTTTCTCTCCAGAATTCCTATTACAGCCAGCCTTTTGTATCCATGGAATCCACATTTGTAGGTTCTACTAACAGCGGATAGAAAATATTTTTTAAAAAAGATGTACCTCTAATTAATGGTGTCCAGCAAAAAAAAATTAAAAATAAAAATAAATAAATAATAAATGAACAAAGGATGGTTGTGTCTGCACTGAAAGCATACAGACCTTTTTTTCTTGTCATTATTTCCTAAACAATAGAGTATAACAACTATTTACATAGCTTTTACATTGTATTAGGTATTATAAGTAATCTAGTGATTAAAGGATACTAGAAGATGTGCATAGATTGTATGCAAATATGACACCATTTTATATACAGAACTTGAGCATTCATGGATTTTTGATGTCTGCGGGGGTCCTGGAACCAATCCCCAACAGACACCAGGGGACGATTGTAGATGGATGTTAAACCTCCTAGATCAATCCACAGGGTCCCTTAACTGTCCTTCATTTTATTCATCTCTTGTGCTTTTGCTGCATGTCTTAGGAGACTTTCTTGATGCTTTCTTGTTCAGTTCTTAGATTGATTCATATGATGCTGGCTTTAATATTTCCTGTTTTTAAGACCTTTTTTTCTGGTGATTACTTCTTTTTATGGGAACTATTCCTGTTTTGTGACTGTAATTAGGACCCATTTAGATCCTTCTAAATTGTTTTCTCTCCATTATTACCTCTGTGGACAGTTGTTCTGTGTGTTTGTCTTGGTCCTCCTCTCTTTTACGCTAATATTTTTCATAGTGTGTCAGGACGTCCATAGAACTCTGTTCCTTTTTATGAATGCAGAACTGCTTGCTCGATGTTCATGGCTAGGAAGGTTTTCGTGCAAGTGTGTTGTCCTCTGGGTCTTTCCCCTGAATTGGGGAACTGGTGTAGAGGATAGAATTTGTCTACTCTCAGGCCTCATCATAGGGGCACAAGCAGGAAATGGCAGTCAAGCTGACATCTCGAGTGCTTTTAAATGTAGTGGAGTATGAATTCTTCTGAGAAATCACATCATTATTATTTAAATAAGGAATAATGAATAACAGTTACCCCTCCCTGAAAACTCATGCCCAGGTAAATATCACTAGCTGATACAGTCCTTCACAAGGCATTGACCCATCAGTGATGTCTGCCGTGGGTGTGGGAGGGAAGGCTCATAGCAAGAGGCTTTCACACATCCTTCCTTCTTCAGCCCACACACCTGTCCAAGTCACAGTTCAGACCCAGCCTAGAGGAGGCGGATTGGGCTGGGGCCTATATGACAGTCATTTCAACCAGTGGTAACTCATAGTTAAATTTATGTAAACTTACCTTACTGTCTGCTGCTGGAATGCTGACAAGAGGGCGGCCCTGAGAGAGAATTAGTTTGAGCATGAAGTAGCCACATGCATTATCCTTAAAATGCATGTGTATGGTTAAGTGAGCGATTATATTCCAAGGTTGATGCAAGTTATTTGGGGAATATCTATACCTCTGTTACCTCCACAGGCATGGTTCATCAGAGTTCACTGCATGTAACCCTATTTTAATCGCTGATAAGACAGACAAATATATTGGCCCTGCAAAGAAAACCAAACAGGATGTTATCGTTAGTAACTTGGAAGGACAGATTTAAATATTTTAAGACTTTAGTAAAAGGGGACATGTATCAACAGATTTTACATCCACAAGGATAAATTACAGCTATAAACACAGGAAGGACAAACAGTCCAAACGCAAGATGGGCCAGGGCTGATTCATCCAGGGTTAGCAGAGCACCCACTGCAGAAGACGTCAGTGCATCACAATCATCATGAGTCAGTGAGGCTAAATGTCAATCAGAACTATTCAAAGAGAAGTGTAACAGGGGATAAATGATGATTATCATCATTGGGAAAGGGAAATGGGCAAGAGTTGTACACAGAAATGCTTCCAGGAGCCAGGCTGGTGATGTAAATGTGTGAAACTGATGAGAGTACAATCAGGAGCGGTGAGGACTGTGGCCAACTGAAGAATAAATGTCACTCTGAAGACATTCTCATTAAGATTATATATATATATATATGTATATGTATATATATGTATATGTATATATATATATGTATATGTATATATGTACACACACACACACACACACACACACACACACACTGGCCAGGCAGAAAGAAAGAAATATCTCAGAGCCCACAGTATCTTTGGCATTGTGAGCGATGAGCAGCCCCTCCCTCCATAACTGTTGCATTCATGATTGTGGCAGTTGTCCACTATTGGGGTACTTGTGAACCGTAATATCACTTACAGTTACCACACCACTGTTGTGTTGCAGGGCTGTGTTTTTACTTTCTCACAAAGGAGAAAGGGGCAGTCCTTAAAATTTCTGTTCATGGAGAAACATACCCGATCATATAAATATATTGAATGTAAATATATTCTACCAAGTGATTGCAGAAGAAAACATTGAGAATGCTCTTCTGTGGATGTGAGTGTTCATCTCTGTTTACTGTGGAGATTCTTTCACCTAAAGCGTAAGAGGAAACTGAGGAAGAGCCCACCCAAAGTAAGCAGACGGGAAGGAGCTTTGGACACAGCTCCTTGGGCTGTGTTAGCCAAGTGAAAATAACTAATGGGTTAGCAGCTGAGTAATGTCAGCCTTCATGTCAATGACGAAGCTGCTCTCTGTTCTCCTCAAAAACAGGGAACGTGGTGGTTCAGAGCCAGAAACTTCCTGACCCCAGGAAAGCTGCATGGCAATGGGTTATCAAGAGACAGTGGAAGCCTCATGTCCATGCAAGCTGAAATCAAGGTAGACAGTGACTTCCTGGGACAACCGTGAAAGCAGCCTGTTTTCAGGGAAGAGTATAATACAATAACCTTCCATCTCCTCTTAGAATTCATACATATATATATATATATATATATATATATATATAAAATCAGAAATCCATTTTCTGAATTTTCTATTAATTGTGTAGCCTATATTATATAGGTTATAATACATTATATATAGCATTATATACAATATAGGTTACATAATGGAAAATTCAGAAAATGGACTTTTGACAATTGTGGAAACTAGTTAAGATATGGAAAACACTCCTAATAACTGGAGCTTAGTAGAAGTAGAATTTGGAGCGCCTTCTTTTCTTTTCCAGCAAGGGAAAGTCACATAGATTGATTCAGAGAAAGAGAAAGGGATAAAAATCTGCCTTCAATATAAAGAGCATGGGTCTCCATTTAATTGGCAGGGACATATAGGAGAAGGAAAATAATTTCCCTGGTTGAAGTACAGGTCTTTTTCCTCTTTTCTTCCCACATCTGCTGTTGGATCATGCATTTTCTATGTCTCAGAAATTTTGAAAATCAATATGGATGATAATTAAGTGAAAAAGACAAATCCAAGTCATATTCACAGATTTAGGTGGTCTTGATGAGGCTTGAGCCTTGGAATTTTGCAGTCTCTGTAGGAATATATCAGGAGTTAAAATGTGTCTCCTTTGGGTTTAGGTAAATGAAATGGTTGGCATAATAGCATTTCAGACCTAGCAATGTCCATTGGGTTGATCTAATTCAGTATTTGTTTTAAATATTTAAAATGCAGAAGCTGAGGCAAGAGAGGTTAAGGTAAGAAAAAGTTGTGCTTAAGGCAGAGAACTAGCCAGGATTTAAGTGTAAAACCAGACTCCAGGACTTCTGATTCCAATTTCAGTACTCTTGCAACTCTCTTCTTACCATTTTATTTAATGTTAGAGATTATGCCTAATAGTAATTGTATGTCCTATGAAAATGATGCCATAGTATGTATAGGTTGGCAATCTGAAATGTACTGGTCAAAGGAATATCACATGTCAGGTGAAGGCTTACATATTTTTCATTCTGGTTGTTCTGAACCCAGCAGCTAAGCAGCAGGGGTAGAGACGGTGTATTGTGTGGTGTATTAGTCTGTTCTCATGCTACTATAAAGGACTGTCCAAGACTGGGTAATTTATAAAGGAAATAAGTTTAATTGACTCAGAGTTCTGCATGGCTGGGGAGGCCTCGGGAAACTTACAATCATGGCAAAAGGGGAAGCAAACATGTCCTTCTTCACATGGTGGCAGCAAGGAGAAGTGCTGAGCAAAAGGGGGAAAGCCACATATAAAACCATCAGATCTCATGAGAACTAACTTGCTTTCACAAAAACAGCAGGGAGGTAACTGCCCCCATTATCTCCACCTGGTCCCTCCCATGAAATGTGAGAATTATGGGAATTGCAATTCAAGATGAGATTTGGGTGGAGACACAGCCAAACCATATCATTCTGCCCAGGCCCCTCCAAAATATCAAATGTAAATATGACACAGGGCTCAGATTCCGCATTTACAAGCTCCCAGGGCTGCCTGTTGCCTGCTTGAGATCCACACTTTGAATAACAAGAGTCTAGATAATATTCTGTTCTACTAAAAGAGTTACAAAAATGAATTCTACCAATAATCTATACAAAGCATTTAGATTTGCCTCATCATTTTCACAGGAAAAATGGAAAATGTCAGAAAAATTGAGTGGATTTGTAAGTGCAAGTATGTGACATTTATAATCATTTACTATTGATTTAAGATAATTTTTTGTGATATATCATACACACCATAATTTATAATAAATCAGGATTGGATGCTTATTTGTACCCTGGATTTTTCCTGCTCAGAAAAATCTTAGCATTGGCTCACATGAGCAAGAGAAGACTCCTCTCATTGTACCCATACCTGCAGCCAGAGAAGGTTTCCCCTTTTTGAGAGGGGCCCTCAGGCAGATCAGACTGACCACACAGAAGGGTTGGCTGGAGCCACCAACCGCAGGACCCCTTGGGTCCCAGAGAGGTGACTTGGGTTACCATGGGTGTAAGGGCATAGCTCCAGGAACCCACCCTTCTTTCACTGTAATCCTCCTAACACATTAGGGTTCTGCATCTAACAAAGTTTGTACTCCTAGGAATTCACCAAAGAAAAATGAAAACATATGCCTATACAAAGATTAGTACATGACAACCTTATTCATAGTAGCTCCAAACTGGAAACCACCCAAATCCAAAAGTCCACCAAGACGTGAAAGGGTATACAAATTGCGATGTATTTAAACAGTGGGTGTTATGGACTGAATGTTTGTGTGATGAGATCCTAAACCCCAAGATGATGACATTAGGAGGTGGGGCCTTTGGTAGATGATTAGGTCAGGAGGGTGGCGCCTTCATGAATGGGATTAGTGCCCTTATGAAAGTCTCCCCAGAGGGCTCTCTTGCCTCTTTCCGCCATGTGAGGACACACTAGGAGTCAGCAGTTTGCAACCTGGAAGAGAGCTCTCCCCAGAACCTGACCATGCTGGCACCGTGATCTCAGACTTCCAGCCTCCAAAACTGTGAGAGAGAAATATCTTGTTTATAAGTCACTGAGTCTATGGCACTGTTATAGCAGCCTGAGCTGACTGGAACAATGGGCTTCTACTCAGCAGTGAAAAAGAGCAAGCTACTGATGCACGCAGCACCGTGAGTCATCTCAACCAGTGTTGAGCAAAAGAGGACTGATTGGATGGGGACACAGAATGTGTGGGAATTATGGAAATGTGCCATGCCTTGCGTAGGGTGGTCATTACATAGGTGTACACACTTATCAAAGCCTTGAACTATCTACTTAAAATGAATTAAACCTCAGGAATTTTTTGGTTTTTGTGTTTTGAGACTCGCTCTGTCACCCAGGCTGCTCTGTCACCCAGGCTGGAGTGCAGTGCCACAATCACAGCTCACTGCAGCCTCAACCTCCTGGGCTCAACCAATTCTCCTGCCTCAGCTTCTTGAGTAACTGGGACTACGGACATGCACCACTATGTCCAGCTAATTTTATTTATTTATTATTTTATTTTATGTATTTATTTGTTTTGAGACAGAGTCTTACTATGTCACTCAGGCTGGAGTGTAGTGGCCCAGTCTCGGTTCACTATAACCTCCGCCTCCAGGGTTCAAGCAATTTCCTGCCTCAGCCTCCCCAGTAGCTGGGATTACAGGCAAGTGCCACTACGCGGGCTATGATCCGCCCGCCTCGGCCTCCCAAAGTGCTGGGATTACAGGCATAAGCCAGCACTTCCGGCCTAATTTTTAAATTACTATTTATACAGACAAGGTCTCACTATGTTGCCCAGGCTAGAAAACCTGTTTTTAAAGCATGTATAAAGGAAGTTTGGGAACCGTGGCTTTCAGATTCAGAAATTTAGGCCTAAAGAAGTCAAGTGACTTCCCCGGAGTGATAGATGAGGATTAAGCCCCATTCCTGCCAACACTCTGTGTAACTGTCCTCACAGCACCTCCTTCCTTAAAGCCAGCACCCCATGGTTTCTTTTCATCTTTACCCTTTTCTTTCTGAAAAACAGATGCTCTCCTTGTGGTGGGTCCTGCCCCTCACCGCCAAGTGTGAATTTGGACCTCAGTCCAGAAGAAATGGGTTTTGTATCCTGGAAACAAGACCAGGGCTCTGCCAGGAAAGGTTCTTTGCTGCCACAGGCCCTAGGTAATTTAGCTTATCTGAATTGCGTAATTGAGCAGGGCTGAGCACTATAATCACACAACAGACCTGTGTAGATGGACCCGGTATATCCAGCCCAGCAAGGCCCTCATACACAGCCGCCTCCCTGAGGGTCTCTGGTCCAGAGTTTTTGTCTTTGTCAGCTAAGCAGTTCTTTAGAGCTCTATCACTTTTGATATTTTTTTGACCTAAATGTGATGCATCACATAGGAAATATATGTCAGCAAAAAAGTCCCTTAAATAAATTATGCCTCATATATGTATGCTTTTGACAGGATTTTTGTTCTTTCTAATCAGCAAACAAATGAAGGCATTATACCATCTGCATTCATTCTACGCTTAATTTATCAAGCACTTGTATGTGCCAGGCACTGTTCTACATGCTGGGGAAAGAGAACTCCAGCTAACTCCATTAAGGTGTCACAGGCAACAAACAAACAGACCTGTAAATGAAATTACACAAGTTGTAATATGAGTTTTACAGAAACAAGTGGAGTTCCAGCAAAGAACAGCAGGAGGGATTCTACCTCAGATACTTATGTTAAGGCCACTCTGAAAACATGACACTGAAAAGGTGGGATTCACTTATATGAAGAGGGTGGAAATAGCATTCCAGGCAGAGAGAGGAGCATGTGCAGAGGCTCTAAGGCAGGAACCAGCTCAGTTAGGTGGAGACTGGGAAGAGATAGGCAAAGGGAAGAGTGGCACTAGATGAACCTGGAGAAATGGGCAGGAATGGATAATTTGGAACCCTGTAAACCAGTCAGGGTGCTGACCCAATCATCCGTGGCGAGGGGCTATGACAGTCTAAGTGACAAAGGTTGCAAGAGACATGGCGAGACAAGGGTGATCCAAGCTATGTTGGATGCACCATCAAGTAAGATGGTACATCTTAGTCCCACCCTTCAGGCCACCTGATCATCTTCTACTTGATGCAACATCCAGATGTGGATTGGTGCACCTTCGTCTCTCAACAAGCTATCACTATGTTGTGGATAAAGACTTTGCAAGCAACTGGATGGGTAGGATGAGGAAAAGAACGAACCTGAGATAACATCTGAGATTCTGGCTTGAGAAATGAAGCAGGGAAGTTTAGGGAAACAGCACATTCCAGGGAGATCAAGAGTTCTTGTTTGGACACGCTGAGGTTGAGACCCTATTAACCATCTACATGGAGATGTCAAGTAGGCAGTTCGATATATGAGTTTGGAGCTTAGAGGAGCAGTCAAGACTGGCAAGACACATTTGGGGGGTCATTAGCACATAGGCATGGAATTTACAACCAAGGGAGCTGATGAGAATGTCTGGCTGGGGAGAGGGTGTTGATGAAGTAGGGACCCAGGACAGCAATTAGAGCTGACAAGCAGCTTGTTCTAAATTCTCACCGTTGGCTTCATTGTGTTCTTTCTTATGGTATTGTGTGACATTGCTGTGAGTAAGGTTTCACACATACCTTTAAACAGCATGGGAGAGAGTCATATGAAGAACCATATGCAACATGTTGGCGGCTGGCAGGAGATGGGAAAGAACAGAGGGGCTCACGTCAATGGATCATTGCTGACACCACTTGTATTTTCAGCCACTGTCCTCCTCACTGTTGCTGTATGAGAGGAAATGAGGTGGAGCAAGATGTGTAGATCAATAAATCACCAGAAAATAGCGTGCAGTATATGTCTCCTCCAGAATAAGGCCCAAACACCTCCGCAGGCAGCATCCCCACAAGTGCTCGCCCTACCCGGCCTCCCACCACACGCTCTCGCACCCCTCCCTCCACAGCACTGGCGGAGATACTGATCCACCTTCTGGCATGTCCCTCTCCCTGCCTGTCTCCCACCCTTCAGGCCACCTTGCTACCCTCTACTTGTCTTTTTTGTTTTTGAGACAGATTCTCGCTCTGTCACCCAGGCTGGAGCGCAGTGGTGCAATCTCAGCTCACTGCAACCTCCATCTCCCAGGTTCAAGCAATTCTCCTGCCTCACCCTCCTGAGTAGCTGGGACTCCAGGTGTGCACCACCATGCCGGACTAATTTTTGTATTTTTAGTAGAGACAGGGTTTCACCATGTTGGCCAGGTTGGTCTTGAACTCTTGACCTCAAGTGATCTGCCCACCTTGGCCTCCCAAAGTGCTGGGATTACAGGCATGAGCCACCGCACCCAGACTACTTACCCTTTCTTTATACCCCTCCTGTGTACCCACCTCAGAGTGAGGTTATGAGGATTAGAACTGTGCCTGGAATGTGGTAAGAGCTGAGGAACACTACCTCTAGTTAGCCTTATCATCATCTCTATTATGGTTATTATTACTTTTGTTCTCTGTAGCCTTGCTATCAAGAATCAAGCCTAGCCATCCAAGTAGCTCTCGCTCCAACTGTCTGAGGGAGGCAGATGTGGTATTCTCAGTGCCTAACAACTGGCACAATGCAGTGTGGACAATACAGTAACGTGGGTGGCCCCAGCCTCAGGGGGCTTCTGGGTGGCACGTGTCTGCCAGCCAGGGTGCGAGCACCAGGACAAGGTGCCTCTCCCTCCCGCCAGGTGGAGGCCTGCTTTGGCCAGAGGGGTAGGCTGGGGCATAGAAGCTGTGGTAGCCTGGCAGGGCTAGTGGATACCCAGGGAAGTCCCAGGCAGGGCCTGGGGTAGGAAGAGGGGAGAGAAACAGGGGGAGTTCCCATCAGTGGCTATTTTCCGAATCTTATGAAACCTCTTCAACATTCCAGGACAGGTGTGGTAGCTTCAGCACGTGTCTGCTGAACCAAGAGTGGGGATGAATGAACAAAACCAAGAGTAGAAAGCCCCCCTCCCACCACCCCATCCCCACCTCCACTGTCCACCTGCCAGCCTCAGATCTGCGTTGTTGATGCTCTTTATCTGAAATAAACCAGAAGCTTGGAAGAGTGGAGGGCTGGGCTAGGGCTTGTCAGGGATTCACACTCGCAAGCCTGTTCCTCCCTGTCTATCAGGACCCACGGAAGCCACTGTGGGGCCCTAGATCCCCCAGAATCCCAGCACCAGATGCTGACTCAGGGCCTGCCTGGCTGTGGGACCAAGTCTGTGTCACAGCATCTGAATTCAGCCTTTGAGGCCTCCTAGGCACCCATGTACTCCTTGGGATGTAACTAACAGAAGAATGCAGAAACAAGTTGTGATGCAGTCACACAATGGCCTACCTTAGAACAATGATGATAAACCTGACACCACGACTCACAAAAGAGGTGTCTTGCAGGTATAATTTTAGAGAAAGAAGCCAAACCAAAAAGACTCCTTTTACTCAATACAAGAAATATGTCTCCTCCTCCCCCTCCTCCACCTTCTCCTCTTCTTCCTCCTTCTCCTCCTCTTTCTCCTTATCCCCTTTCTCCTTCTCCTCCTCCTCTTTTTTTCCTCCTCTTTCTCCTCTCCTTCATTTTTATTTGGATTTTTAAAAAAGGAATGAGGGTAGCAGATCAATAACATATGTGCAGCCTGTGCAGTGGGGAACATCATGCCCATTTTACAGATGAGAAAACTGAAGCCCAGAATGGCGAATCCGCAGTTAGTAAGTGACAGCGAGATCAGACCTGTCTGAATTCAGTACCAGACTTTCCCCAGGTGCCCTGCTCTCAAACTCAGCCAAGATGGCTTTGACTTTTGCTAATATTTGGAAAACACTGTCCTCCCAGAAACTTCTCTCTGTAGGATGAAAGAAGGATGCAGAACCCAGCTGGCAGATAACGTTTAAAATTTGAGGCCAGACTGCACATATGTTATTGATCTGCTACCCTCATTCATTTTTTAAAAATCCAAATAAAAATGAAGCCCAGCAGTCAATCTGAATTAATTAGCTTTTCTGGCAGCTGCCATCTGAGAATTAGGAATTATCCTGAGCCAGTAAATTCTAACTGATTCTTTTTTTGTGGTGTCAGATTGGATTAAAGGAAATGTTGAGGGTAAAATTAAATACTACGTTTTTCTTATTGCTTCAGTTGCCCAAAGATAAACGCTTTTCATGATGATAAATATACTATAAATTCTCATAACAATAACCGAAATTCAAATAAATAGGCTGTATAACCCCATGCAACTGTAATTTTCCTTTTATAGTCAGCTTGTTTACTGTTTATTGAAGAGAATGTCTGGTCCTTGCCTTTGAGGGATTTTAAATGCAGCGTTAGTCCAGATTTTTTAAGGAAAGCCCCAAGCCAAGCACCTGTCTGTATCTTTGATTGTTTTCTCTTTATTAAGAGACTACAAGGCCACAAAGTCCTTGATCCATATGATTGGGATGGGCACAGGGGTGAAATGAAAGGGAACAAGAAACATGTCAGCTAGAAGTCAGGAACCCTGGGCTCTGGCCCTGCACTTTGACGTTAACCAAGTCAATTCATCTGTTCATCTGATTTTCATCTCTTAAATGAGGGGATTTGTAACTGCCCTACATACATCAGAAAGTGTTTGACCCATACCTGAGATATTAGGGGTGACTAATTTAAGAAGGACAGAACTTGCTTCTTAGGTTGACTCTTGGCATCACAATAGATGAGTAACTTTGCCCAGTGACTGAAGGCCACCGGTGACACCAGATTCACAAATTAAAATGACAGTAATGAGAAGAAACACCAGGCATTGGCAGCCATAAGTTAAATTATTCATAAGTCACCTGCATTAAGTGAAAGATAGTTTAACCAGCAATCACATGTCTAGATATGTAACAGCATGCTAAGTTGGAAGTTTAATATATATAATAACTGAATTTCCAAAATGAGAAAGTTCAAATTAGGTGACACAGAACGAATTAAACTTCTCAAAAATCACTGAAAAGATCTGAAGTGATTTAAAGAATTAGAAGGGAGAGAGGGTTTATGAAGAAATATTTTTGGGGAGAGCCGCTGCAGAGTTGGGAGTCTCACCCCACTTTCTCCCAAGCAGGTGAGATTAAAAACCTCAAGCCAAGGGAGAAAAGATGTATCAGTTAGCTACGGCTGCATAACAAATCACTCCAAAAACCAGGGGCTTTAAATAACAAGAGTTTATTTAGCTCACTGGCTGGGGGCTAGCTGATCTAGGATGATCTCATTTATGCATGTGGAGTTGACTGCTAGGCCAGCAAATCAGTTCTGCTGATCTTGTCTGGGCTCGCTCATGTGTCTGAGATGAATCCACTGACCCAGTTTTGCTCCACGTTGTCTCTCATCCCCCAGCAGGCTAGCCTGGGTTTGTTCATACACAGTGGCAGAGGTCCAAGGAAGTGAGCAGAAGCATACAAGGACTCCAGGTCTAAGCGGGAAAAGGTACATCATTATTTCCACTGCTCTCTATTGGCCAAAACAAGTCGTTATATCAGCCCAGATTCAAGAAAGATTTTAACCCACCTCCAATGGGAGGATCATCAAAGACACATTGAAAAGGGGTGTGGCTACAGGAAGAATGGAGAATTGTGGCCAATTTTACAAGAGTCTTCAGGGAGTTTGAAATGGCGCAATTATGGGGGTCATTAGATTTAATTTCTTACATGTGACGAGGAAATTTAAGGTGAGAGACTACAGCTTCCAAACTGAGTCACGGGGCAGAGAAAGGGAGGGAATCGAAGGCTGAGTTTGAGAAACAGCAGCGTTGCCACCAGGCATATGTTTTTCATGAGCTAGAAGTGGGCCACCTAAGAGAGAGGACAGCTGGGGAGGGGCAAATGGACTCCACCTAGAGGTCTGTGCTGAAGGATCCACTCAAGATCCAGGAGTGGGGAAGGGAGTAGGGTCTGGAGAAGGATTTCCCTTCCCTTCTGGAGCCATAGTTAGGACCCAACAGAAGAACTCTATAAATCCATGACTTTACTCATCAAAGAGTTAGCTCTAAAGGCTTGACAGACTCCCAGAGTATGAAAAACCATCTTATGACAGTATCAAACCAGTAAGAGCTCTTTTTCTTTTTGAGACAGTGTCTTACTCTGTCACCCAGGCTGGAATGCAGGGGCATGATCACGGCTCACCGCAGCCTCAACCTTCTGGGCTCAAATGGTGTTCCCACCTCAGCCTCCTAAGTAGCTAGGACCACTGGCTTGAGCCAACATGCCCAGTTAGTTTTTGTATTTTTTTTAGAGACAGGGTTTCGCCATGTTGCCCAGGATGGTCTCCAACTCCCGGGCTCAAGCGATCCTCCCGCATAGGCATCCCGAAGTGCTGGCATTGCAGGCATGAGCCACTGTGCCCAGCCAAGAACTTTCTGTATCCCTTGTCCTGTATCCCTGTCAGAAAAGGCCAGGGCCACTTCCTTAGCAAGTCAAGAGGAAAGATGAGGAAGAAAGAGTGGTGACCATGTCCCCTCCCAAGTTCACCTGGAGCTGTGCTACTCCACCTGGGGCTGAGAGAGGGAGGAGACTTAATTCTAAATCTAAATTCTAAAGTTTGGAGTTTGGCTGAATGTGGTGGCTCACAGCACTTTGGGAGGCTGAGGCGGATCACTTGAGGCCAGTCCAAAACCAATCTCAGCAACATAGTGAGACCTCACCTCTACAACAAAATTTAAAAATTAGCTTGGCATGGTGGCATGCTCCTGTACTCCCAGCTACTGTGAAGGCTGAGGTGGGAGCATCACTTGAACCCAGGAGTTCAAGATTAAGTGAGCCGTGATTGTGCCCCAGCACTCCAGCCTGGGTGACAGAGTGAGACCTTGTCTCAAAATAAATAAAGTTTAGAGTTTTGACTATTCCATGATTCTAGACAACCTAACTAGCAAATTAAGCCTATTTGTATAAATAAGACTGTCTAGTACCTAAGTATGAGCAGGAAAGTCACACCAGAGTTTTTATCCCAGGCAGGGTTAAAGCTTCTACCACAGTGAATACATTTTAAAGAGATGGGGAGAAAAAAGATAAAGTTGGACTGGTATTGTAGCCTATTACCAATGTGTTCACAGTATCAGTTACAGGTATTCATATATTATGCTTCTCTGCTGTGGCAGAAATTATTGTAGAGTGCTTGGTAGCACTGTATACAGTGGAATGTGCACTATACATATTTCCTGTTACTAATATTTTTGCTTGTTTAGTGTAAACTTCAGTCTCTCCAACTCTGCTCTTTCAGAATAGTGACTTCCAAATTTTCTATAGAATAATAAAATGTCAGAAAAACATATTTAGCATCACTACTAATCAAGGAGCGGTAAGTAAAAACAAAATACCATTTTTCATCTATGAAATAGGCAAAGGTTAAAAAACAACAATGCTCAGAGTTAGAGCAAGTGCTATGGAAGGAAAGTACCATATACTCCAGAAGGGAATGTGAGTTAACACTGTATTTTGGAAAAGTAAGTTACAATATGCATCAGGAACCTTGAAAATGTTTCTGACTCTTTGATGTAGCCATCCCACATGTAAAATGCATTCCAGGAAATAATCAGAGAGATATGCAAAGGTGTATGTGTAGCAGAAACCTGGAAACAACTTCAATACCTATCAATAAGAGTGATTGATTAAATAATTACTTCATGCACTAGAATAATTTACAGCTGTTAAAAATATGTCATAGCAAATTATCGCATTAGATGGAAAAATACAATGCTTTGAAAGCAAGATACTATAGTGCATTTACAAACATGAAAGAAAACGTATGAAAATGTTAACAATGTTTATCTCTGGGTAATAGAAATAATGGCAACTTTTTTTTCCTTTTCATTTAATTTTCTAAATTGTCTACAAAGAGTATATACTGCATTTGTTAAAAGGAAAAGGCATTGTATCTGTGAGCCTCATCCACATTGTCGGGCAGATACCTGGAATTGGAATTGCTGGGTGTATGTACATTAAGCTTCAGCAGATACTGCTAGTTTCCAAAAAAATATACAGTAAATATGGCATATTTTTCTTAATTATTGTTTTTTTAGAAGTTTAACACAAAATTTACACTCCCACCAGCAGGGTATGTGGATGGCTATTGCTCCACACCCATGTCAGCACTTGGTATTATTGTGTTGCTCATTTCATTTTCATTTCATTTCCATTCTGGTGGGTACATGGAAGTGGAGGTGTCACATAGCAGCACCAAGCAAACCTAGGCAAGAAGGGCTCCTGCTCTGTGCCTCACACTCACTCCAAAGAGCCTCACATTTCTTCCTAACACTGCCAAGGCCTCAGGGAACCATTTCTCCATATTTCTGGCCCTCTGTCCTCAACAAAATGTAACTCTGGCCAATTATCATGAAGGTGTGTGGGTTGTGCCACAGCCAACATCAGAGGCTGGCACTGCTTTGAGAGCTGACAAGGACTAGAGTGGAGGAAGCACTTAGCAAGGGAAAACACAAATTAATTAACTTGTTAAATCCACTCTCTCCTGTGGCATGGATGCAATAGATTCTTGCATATTGGAGTTCCATTTCCCAATCATAGCAAGCACCATTTTCTTGCTTTTCTTCATGTTCTAATTCATGGTTCTGGAGGTAGTCACGAATCACAGCTGAAGAACACTTAGTCATGTTAGCCAACCAATGACCTTTTTCAATTTGCATCTATGCAATTCCACACCAGGGCTTTACAATCTTCACATTATTGACGTTTGGGGCCAGATAAATCTTGCATGTGTCTGTCCTGTGTATTGTAGAATGTTTAGCAGAATCCCTGGCTTCTATGCACTTAGATGTCAACAGTACCACCATCCTTAATGTGACAATCAAAAATGTCTCCAAATGTTGCCAAATTTTTCTTGTGGGACAAACTTGCCCCCAGTTGAGAATGACTGATCTAGACATTAAAAAACATGATCTGGGATACTGGTCCTTTCCAGAAACAACTAGGTGGACACTGAATGCTGAAACTGTAGACATTTAATTTATAAAAAATTTAATACGATTTAATTATTTAAAAAAATTAAAATTTCTTGACTTTAAATAATTCTTATTTAGTATTTTGATAGTCAATACTTACAATTTTTAGCTTGACTTTTAATTTTAATACTTTTAAAACTTTTGAGAGAAATACATTTTTGAAAACATACCAAAAAGTTATTTTAATTTTTTATTTTTACATTTGTTTTCATTTAAATTTTTGATAAAAA
Source organism: Pan paniscus (assembly GCF_029289425.2). Taxonomy (NCBI): domain Eukaryota; kingdom Metazoa; phylum Chordata; class Mammalia; order Primates; family Hominidae; genus Pan; species Pan paniscus. The sequence continues at coordinate 17,109,846 of NC_085926.1, forward strand.
TAATAAAATTGCATATATCTTGAAGATATATTTTAATCCTTTAGATTATTATTAATTAAATTAAAATTATGTGAAAGTATTGATTAAAAATAGCAATTTTGCTAAAATGAGGCAAGAAGAATAACTTATGGAATAAGTACATATCACTTATTAATTATTATTTATTTACTATTCACCCAAATACCACAGGTCCATTAACAGAACAAACGGATGTGCAAATATTAATTCAATTCAGTCTTCTTTGATATTTTAACGACTTTGTCATATAAAAACTGTAGCTTTATGTTTGCAATGTTGTCATTATGAAGGTATATTTGTTAAAGCAAGAGGATAAAACTTTTAAATCAGTTTTTCTAGGTTGATGGATAGCATTTAAATACTTAGCTGTAATATTTAGCATGAGATTTAATTAAAATCTAATTTTAAAATCTAATCTAAAAATCTAATACTAAACAGATTAATAAATTAGATTTCAGATTTTGCATTAGAATAGTGTGTGGCCTACAATTCTCACTCCCACCCCAAGCCACATGATGGCTGATGGCGGGGACAGGCTCTTCTTGTGGTCTTAATTTGCATCTTTCTGATTACAAGTGAATTTGAACGCCTTTTTTGTTTACTGGTCCCTTGGATTTCCTCTCTTGTGGCATGTCGGATGAAGACATTTACATATTTTCCCATTATGTTTTCTGCCCTTTTAAAATGGATTTGTTGACTTTATGTATTCTGAATATGAGCCCTGATATGGTTTGGCTCTGAGTCCCCACCCAAATCTCAAATTGAACTGTACTCCCATAATTCCCGCGTGTTGTGGGAGGACCCAGTGGGAGGTAATTGAATCATGGGGACGGTTTCCCCCATACTGTTCTCGTGGTAGTGAGTAAGTCTCACGAGATCTGATGGTTCTATCAGGGGTTTCCGCTTTTGCATCTTCCTCATTTTCTCTTGCTACCACCATGTAAGAAGTGCCTTTCCCCTGCTGCCATGATTCTGAGGCCTCCCCAGACATGTAGAACTGTAAGTCCAATTGAACCTCTTTTTCTTCCCAGTCTCAGGTATGTCTTTATCAGCAGTGCGAAAACAAACTAATACAGTTAATTGTACCAGTAGAGTGGGGCATTGCTGAAAAGATACCTGAAAATGTGGAAGCGACTTTGGAACTGGGTAACAGGCAGAGATTGGAACAGTTTGGAGGGCCCAGAAGAAGACAGAAAAATGTGGGAAATTGGGGAACTTCTAGAGACTTGTTGAATGGCTTTGCCCAAAATGCTGATAGTGATATGGACAATAAGGCCCAGGCTGAGGTGGTCTCAGATGGCGATGCGGAACTTGTTGGGAACTGGAGTAAAGATGACTCTTGTTTTGTTTTGGCAAAGAGACTGGTGGCATTTTGCCCCTGCCCTAGAGATTTGTGGAACTTTGAACTTGAGAGAGATGATTCAGGATACCTGGTGGAAGAAATTTCTAAGAAGCAAAGCATTCAAGATTTGACTTGGGTGTTGTTAAAGGCATTCAGTTTTATAAGGGAAGCAGAGAATAAAAGTGTGAAAAATGTGCAGCCTGACAATGTGATAGAAAAGAAAAACCTATTTTCTGAGGAGAAGTTCAAGCTGGGCTATAAAAATTTGTATATGTAATAAGGAGCCAAATGTTAATCCACAAGACAATGGGGGAAATGTCTCCAGGGCATGTCAGAGGTCTTCACCGCAGCCCCTCCAATCACAGGCATGGAGGCCTAGGAGAATATGGTTTCATGGGCTGGGCCCAGTGTCTGCGTGCTGTGTGTAGTCTAGGGACTTGGTGTCCTGCATCCCAGCCACTCCAGCTATGACTAAAAATAGCCAAGGAACACCTCAGGCTATTGCTTCAGAGGGTGGAAGCCTCAAGCCTTGGCAGCTTCCATGTGGTGTGGAGCCTGCGAGTGCACAGAAGTCAAGAATTGAGGTTTGGGAACTTCCACCTAGCTTTCAGAAGAGGTGTGGAAACGCCTGGATGCCCAGGCAAAAGTTTGCTGCAGGGGCGGGGCCCTCATGGAGAACCTCTGCTAGGGCAGTGCAGAAGGGAATTGTGGTGTTGGAGTTCCCACACGAGTCCCTACTGGGACACTGCCTAGTGGAGCTGTGAGAAGAGGGCCACTGTCCTCCAGAGCCCAGAATGGTAGATCCACTGACAGCCTGCACCATGAGCCTGCAAAAGACATCAGGGCCAGCCCATGAAGGCATCCAGGAGTGGGGCTATACCCTGAAAAGCCACAGGGGCAGAGCTGCCCAAGACCGTAGGAACCCACCTCTTACATCAGCATAACCTGAATGTGAGACCTGGAGTCAAAGGGGATCACTTTGCAACTTTAAAATTTGACTGCACCCTTGGATTTTGGACTTGCATGGGCCCTGTAAACCCTTTGTTTTGGCCAATTTCTTGCATTTGGAATGACTGTATTTACCCAATACCTGTATCCCCATTGTATCTAGCAAGTAACTAGCTTGCTTTTGATTTTTCAGGCTCATAGGCAGAAGGGACTTGCCTTGTCTCAAATGAGACTTTGGACTGTGGACTTTTGGGTTAAGGCTGAAATGAGTTAAGACTTTGGGGGATGGTTGGGAAGGCATGATTGGTTTTGAAATGTGAGAACATGAGATTTGGAGGGGCCGGGGCAGAATGATATGGTTTGGTTCTGTGTCCCCACTCAAATCTCATCTTGAATTGTACTCCCATAATTCCCACGTGTTGTGGGAGGGACCCAGTGGGAGATAATTGAATCATGGGGGCGATTCCCCCATACTGTTCTTGTGGTAGTGAGTAAGTCTCATGAGGTCTGATGGTTTTATCAGGGGTTTCTGCTTTTGCATCCCTCTCATTTTCTCTTGCCACTGCGGTGTAAGAAGTGCCTTTTGCCTCCTGCCATGATTCTGGCCTCCCCAAGCCACTTGGGTATGTCTTCATCAGCAGTATGAAAATGGACTAATACAAGCCCTTTCTTGATTTATGTCTCACACACACACCCCACCCCACTCTGTGACCTGAATTTTCTTCTCTGAACAGTGTCTTTTGAAGAACCAATGCTCTCAATTTTAACGTAGTCCTGTGTATTAATCCTTCCCTTCATTTTTAGTGTTTTTTTGGGGTTCTGCCTGAGAAATATTTTCCTCACTTCAAGGTCAGAAAGATATTCTCCTGTGTTATCTTTTATAAGTTTCATTGCTTTCCTTTCTCTCATGATTCTGTGATCCACCTGGAATAGATTTTGGGGTATGGTGTGCAGTAAGGCATAGAGCTTCATTTTTTTACATAAAGCAACCCAAAATAATTTACAGATAAATTGTTAGAATCAATAGGCGAATATGGTGAAGTTGCCAAGAGCAATATACAAAGGAACATATTTGTATGTTCCAACATTAGAAAAAAATTTTTTATAGATACCATTAATAATATCAAAAACATCAAATGTCTAGGAGTAAATCTAATGAAAGTTAAGAAGGACTCTTACATAGAAAACTATGTAACATGACTGAGAGAAATGAAAGAAGCCCACATAGATGGGAGAGGGGGGCTGTACCACAGTTATGGAGGCTGACTGAGGGTCTCCTTGCTTCTTCCTTCCAAACCGCCTCTCCACTGCGGTACAGATTTCATTCCCCAGAGATCTCAGCTGGGGCTGTTCCCCTTCCCTGGTCTTCCCTCTCTAAGATTCCCCTCCAATCTACCCTGTTTTCTTTTCTATTCCCTTCAGCCCTTCCCATTGTGAGATAGTAATGTTGGTCAAAAGGAGTGCTGGTCACCAAGGCTACTTTGGAAAAGGGTCATAAGTGCTTTTAGGAAGCAGGGGGTGTGCAGGACCAAGGAAGCAGTCAGGGGTAAGACAACAGGAAATAATTGCAGAGCTGGTGGTAAACTCCTCAAGAGCATATGCCTACTCTAAATTTGAAAAAAAAAAAAATTTAAAAAGCCATTTTGATCAAACAAATATCTGTAGACTAGACTGAGCCCACAAGCTACTGGGTCTTGAAAATCTCTCCAGGTGAGTCTAATGAGCTAATGCCGAGAACCACACAAGACCAGTAGAAGGGCTGTGTATTAGTCAGGGTCCCCAAAGAAATAGAACCAATAAGGTGCATGTGTGTGCACACGTGTGTGTGTGCGTACACAGGCATGTGTGTAAAATAAGGAACTGACTCACATGATTATGGAGGCTGCCAAGCCCCAAGATCTGCAGAGCAAGTCAGCAAGCCAGAGTCCCAGGACAGCCGATGGTGTAGTTCCAGTCCAGATGCCAGCAGGTTCAAAAACACAAAAGAGCCAAGGTTTCTATTTGAGTCCAGTCAAGAAAAAACTGAAGTCCCGGTTTAAAGGCAGCCAGGCAAGGGGGATTGTCTCTTCCATGGGAGAAGGGTCAGCTTGTTTCTTCTGTGCAGGCCTTCAACTGATCAGATGAGGCTCACCCACATTAGTGAGGGCAGTCTGCTTGACTCAGTTTACTGATTTAAATGCTCATCTCATCCAAAAACACCCTCACAAAAACATCCAAAATAATGTTTGACCAAATGTCTGGGCACCCTGTGGCCCAGCCAAGTTGACACATAAAATTAACTACCACAAGCTGTTTTTAACCAGCCTTACCCATCAGACTCTCCTCAAGAACATTCTCAAAATGGAGTTTCTGTTCCAACACTGGAGTATCTGACTGGTCAGGAATGGGGTGGGGCCTACAGAAGTGTGTTTTGCTTTCAAGTTAAAGGCTCAGCATCAACTGGGATGGGAAGCAGGAGTCAAATCTATGTTTATAAATGGGCTGATGTCTGCACAGCACTTCCTAAAGCTGAGGAGCAGAAGCCAGGGGACTCTCCACTAACAGCTTACCCCTGGAATGAACTGGGAATGGGAAACCCAAAGACAGATGATCGTAGCCACAGTTTACAGAACTGAGGACAGAACAGAGTTGGGAAGTGGGCCACAGAGTGACTGCTTCTGGGAGGGCAGAACTGTGGGCCAAGAAGGTGGACCCTAACCAGACAGGACATGGCCATGCTTGGGATGGGGAAGGCCCAAGACAGAAAAACAGAAAAGGAAGGAGATGAGCTAATTCAAGACACAGGGACACTGATAGCAAAGTAGGAGGCTTCGAATGAGAGACTGTCAGGCCCTGAAGAGACTGACTTTTTAACTAGCCAATGGGGCTGGTTTATGAGGAGAGATAGGAGCCAGTTAAGGCTTATTTGGGCACCTCATTGTTTGGTTTGACTTTCGTTTGTTTAGACCAGAGGCAGCTCACATGTCGGTGAGCCCACTGGCTATTTCTCATTGCTGTGTCCTGACCTGGGACTCTTAGAAACCCCTTTGATGAAGCATTGCTTCTACAGGTGCCTGGGCACCCAGGGGCTCCTGCTGAGAAGATGCCCTCCGCTTCCTGCTGACACTGAAGCTTCCAGAAGTGAGTTAGTTCTACCCCATTTTCCTCTGCAGAAAACTCTCACTGACTTCTCAGCCCCTCGGCAGCTTTTCCCAGATAGGTGTTGTCTTAGTCAACTCACCCTGCCATGACAAATTACCACAGACTGCGGCTTAAACATCACAGATTTACTTCTCACAGTTCTGCAGGCTGGGAATTCCAACAGCAAGGTGCTGGAAGGGTAAGTTTCATTTCCAGGCATCTTCTCTTGGCTTGCAGCCCGCCACCCTCTTGTGTGCAGTGGAGAGAGAGATCTCGATCTCCTCCTCTTCTTGTAAGATGCTAATTCCACCATGAGAGCCCACCCTCATGACCTCACGTAACCTAATTACCCCACTGCTATGGTCTGCTTGTGTCCCACAACGTTTGCATGTTGAAACTTGATCACATATGTGATAGTTCTAAGAGGCAGGGCCTTCAGGACGTGATGAAGTTACGAGAGTGAAGCCCTCACAGTGGGGATTAGGCCCCTGATAGAAACACTGGAGGCAGTGAGTTCATCCCATTCCATCTCTTCTGCCACATGAGGACACAGTGTTCATCCCTTCCTGAGGATGCAGCAACAAAGTGTCACCTTAGAAGCAGAGAGCAGCCCTTACCAGGTGTTGAACTGGCCGGCACTTTGATCTTGGGCTTCCCAGCCTCCAGACTGTAAGAAATACATTTCTATTCTGTATCAATTATCCAATCAGGGCCAGGCACGGTGGCTCATGCCTGTAATTCCAGCACTTTGGAAGGCCAGGCGGGTGGGTCACTTGAGGTCAGGAATACAAGACCAGCCTGGCCATCACGGTGAAACCCTGTCTCTACTAAAAATACAAAAATTAAAATTAGCCCAGCATGGTGGTGGGTGCCTGTAATCCCAGTACTCAGGAGGCTGAGACAGGAGAATCACTTGAACTCAGGAGGCTGAGGTTGAAGTGAGCCGAGATCATGCCACTGAACTCCAGCCTGGGCAACAGAGCAAGACTCTGTCTCAAAAAAGAAAAAAAAAAATTACCCAACCAGGTATTTCATCATAAGAATACAAGTGGACTGAGATGCTCCTAATGGACTCATCTCCAAATACCGTCACCTTGGAGATTAGGGCTTCAGCTATGAATTTTGAGTGGACACAACTCAGTCCATAGCTGGCATCCTACTGGCTTCAGGATTTTTGCCACCTTTCCTCTCTCTAAACCATTACTAATGTACTTTTAAATTTTAAGTGGGTCACCTTAGCTCACCTTTTAACTCAACTTTATTTTAAAGGAAGATTTAATCACTGTAATACAGAGAAAACTCCAGCTCATTTCTGTGTATAGTTGGGAAAGGCAAAATTTATTCTACCACCTTCTCTGAGAGGATTGGATCCCAAGAGTCAGAGTAATTAATACTAGCTACAATAACAGTAAGTACAAAATCTGAGTGGCTTCAGGCTCTAAAGCAGGGGTCAGCAAACTGCAGCCCACACGCCAGATCTGGCCCGTTGCCTGGTTTTTGTGAATGATCTTTCTCTGGGGCATAGCCACACCCACTCATTTATGTGCTGTTTCTGGCTGCTTTTGCGCTGACAGCAGAGTTCACTGGTTGGAAGACCAATGACCGCCAAGTGACTGTGGACCGCCAAGCCTCAAGTGTTAACTCTCGGGTCCTTTTCAGGAAAAGCTTGCTGAGCATGCTCAAAGGTTTACTTCTCACTCCTGTCACAGTCCTGTTGCGTTCAGTAGACAGCCTTTCACGACATGTGAAGAGACTTGTGCTGGGACTTGGATTGCATCTGCCCAGGAGCAGATCCTGAGTGACCCCAGGAAGCCCCATTAGGAGAGTGGGAAAGTGAAACAGGGAAAAGAAGCAGATGGAGGAAGTGTTCATGAGCTGTCATCGCTGTGGGCACTTGGAGCTCCTTCCTGCTGGGGACCTGGGCCGCTGTGTAGGACACATGTCAGAGTCATCCCACTCGAGGGCAGTGGGAGTGGGGGTATTTATCCACCACTGGCTGAGGGGCTTGCACTCCCCAGCACTCTGGCCCATGCCACAGGCAGCTGGAGCCCGACCCTGTTGCCGATGAAAGCTCCCAGGCTGGAAGTTACGTTTCCTGGAGTAAGAAGCGGTGAGTCCAGGAAAGGGATCCCAAAGGCACACCAGCGGGCACCCACAGGGCATGCTGCCTGGTGCCATGGACCCTCAGGGCCTCCGTGGAGTACTCCCCTTCCTCCTCTCCATTTGTCAGCTGAAAAGCCAAGAGCAAGAGAACAGCCTTCACGCCCAGGACCAGAAGGGGCTCACTTTCCTCCACTCCCTTTCCATCCATGGCAACCGCTACCTGCAAGGGGGCCAGGGAATGCAGTCAGCTTGCCCAGGAAGAGGAAATAGACTCATGAACTTCTAGCCAGTCTCTGCCTTCGTAACTTTCACTTAAAATTTAGTTTCAAGAAGCTATGTGGGTGATCCCCAAAGCCTGTATTTCTGGATTTGTCAAGTAACTTAGCGGTAGAAAAGCATTCCTTACTTGGCGGCCATATCACACCTTCCAAATGCCCCTGCACAGGCTTTGAGATATTTTCAGCTCATGTTCTATACAAGTGCAGATGGTTTAAAGATACCTGGTTATGGCTGAGGGAGGTAGAGAACTCACTTACAGGAATCTGGCTTCCCTGGTTCTGGCACACTCCTGGACGAGGTCCCTGGCACCTAACTCTCCAGGCATTTCAAACCCAGGAGGTCTTTAGGCCTGCCTTTGTGGTAATACTGAGACAACAGGACATCAATGGGGTGTCTGATTTGTGCCAGGCACGTTGCTACATCATCTTGAGGTATCCATAACACTACAAACAGGCTCAGGGATGAAAAGTATCAACTAGTGGTTATCATGTGCTTATACATTAACTCATTTACTCCTCAGTCAAAATTCTTAGGCTCCTTGTCCTTCAGTTTTCTCATGTGTAAGATGGAGGTGAGAATAGCTGTCACTAATATCCATTCTTCCTGTCCTCCTTTGTATTATAATAGCCCATCCACTACCATCACCAATTTTTAGCTGCATACATAATTGTCTGGGATAATGCAAACATTTCCCAGGCTTCCTTGAGATATGTGACTAAGTTCTAGACAATGAGATATAAATAGAAATGTCATACGCAACTTCTAAGGAGTGTTCCAAAGGAGCAAGCCTGAATTTCTTCAACTATTCCTTCTTCCTACTGGCTAAAATATGGATGTGATGGCTTGGTTCTTGGGCAGCCATCTTGTACTATGAGGAAGACAATAGATATTGAGAAAGGATGAGGAAAAGGACACAATCAAACCACATACCAGCCTATGGCTCTCCCCTTTGGACATCATTCATCTGTCAGGGAAATTGATCACTATCTAATTTAAGCCTCTGATGCTTGATCAGCCACATTGGTATGATCTGGGAATTTGTTAGAAATGCAGAATATTGACCCCCACCCCAGACCTGCTGAATCAGAATCTGCATTTTAACAAGATCTGCAAGTGACTTGTGTACAAAATAAAATCTGAGAGGCACTGGTTCCAGCTACTGTTATCTGAGAGAGGCCTATCACTCAACAGTTGAACTCAGTCCTAACTAATGTCCCACTGCACAACACTGCTGGGAGGATTAAATGAGTCATGAAGTCAAAGCACCTAGCACTAGGCTCTGCTCAGCATGGGGAGTGAGAGTTCATGGGTTAAATTGCCTTGGGGGTGGGTTCTGTGATGGAGCACAGATTTATGGCAACATTGCCATCTGCCCTATGGGCTCAAGGACATCCCCTAACTGTGTGAAACTTGGAGACAGAGCAGAAGGGGTGCAGTATTTGTTGAATTCCAACTTGAGAGGTTTTGTAGAAGCCATTAATTAGGAACCAGGGGAGGGAGAGGTCCTGGGATGGGCCTTCCAGAGCCTGCTGCACAGCTTTGACCCCAAATGGTGTAGACCTAGGGAGCAGGAGGGGAGGGAGGTCTTAGATCATTGAGCAGGGGTGGCATGTGAGGGACACAAAGCACCCTCTTCATAATGCCTGCGAGCATGAGAACAGCCACATGCTGGTCTCTCATTCCCGCACCCAGGCTGTGGAGGGAGAAACCTTCTGGCTGAGGAATGGCTCTGCTGCTGTACTTATCCCAATTTTCCAGCCGGCCAGGCTTTATCTCTCCTGTGATGTGATTGATGGAGCTCTCTGCAGGGCCTCCCATTATGGTCTGAAGGACACGGTGGCCTAGTTTTCGTGCAGGGATGCAGGGAGCCCAGTCATGCGGGACTGTGGCCCACTGTGTGGGGTATTTTGGAGACAGATGGGACTTTTCTGACCAGGAGGTCATGGGGTGGTTCTGAGGCAAGGGCTCCTGTAAAAATACCTGTGCTCAGCTGAAGCAGAAGGTTCCTAGAATGGAAGGAGCAAGAACTGACGTGGGCTCCACATCCCTCACATGCTGTGGCAGGCCTGCCCTGCTCCTGCCCTACTCTGTGCTGTCCACCACTTGTCTGGTGGCTGGAGCATGCCACACCCTGACAGCCCAGGAGGGCTTGGTGGGTATCCCTGCCAGGACAGTCCACTTGAGTGGCTACAACAGCGCTGTGCTCTGCGTGTGTGTGAGGCTGTGTGTTTGTCTATTTCTCTGTGTCTCTGCCATCTCTATTTTCCCCAATACCTGGAAGCAGAATCACAGCATGTTGAGAGGTCTCTGGGACTACATTGCCCCGGTTGTTGGAATCCTGGCTCTAGCTGTTGGACCATGGACAGATTACTTTGCTGTGTCACAGATTTTCTATTTGTGATGGAGATCATTGGATTGCTGTGAGAATTAAATGAGTTGACCCATATAGAGTCCTTACAGTAAGCCCTCAGTCAATGGTAGGTGATGCCTTCCCTCCCCGACCCAAGGTCCTACATACTACTGCCCAGCAGCCTGAGAGTGAAGGGCCTGCACCTGTCAGGAGTCTGGGAGGATATGCTGGAGAAGTTTGATGGGGCAGAGGTGAGGACAAGCCCAAAGGAGGTACTTCCTCACCTCTCTCCCCTTCCTCCTCGGTAACTCACTAGACGATCCTGCCCTCCTGCAAAGTGACATCTCAAGTCACAGCCACCTGGCAAAGCCTTCCCTTTAGCTGTCACAGCAAAACAGAAAAGGCCAGGGTTGAGTGAGAAGACCTGGCACCAACACTCACTGTACGATCTTAGGAAAATGACTCATCCCCCTTGAGCCTTAGTTTCCCCAGGTGTAAAGTGGAGATGACATCGTCTTTGCCCTCCACACGCCCCTAGGGCTGGCTAGAACTCGGAGACAACTCTGCCTCCTCCAGTCTGTGTTCTCCCTCCCATTCATGGGACTCTTCAGATGCCACCTGTGTGCTGAGGCATTTACATTAGTCAGGTTAGGTCAGGCTTGCCACAGTAACAAATTATCCTTGAAATCAGAGCTGGCTCCTTTCTTGCTAACACAGACTCTAGTGAGGGTCTGGGGACTCCCAGGGCAGCCCCCTGCCCCATGGTGACTCAGCAATCCAGGTGCTTGAATCCAGGCTGCCTCCTTCTCAACCCAGGGCTTTAGTCACCACAGCTGGGAAGGACAGAGCGGGAGGGCTGCACGCTGACCCATAGATGCTTTATCCAGGAGTCCCAGGCAGCACTTCTGCTCACAGCCCATTGGCTAGAACCTTCCCGTGGCTTTGCCTTTCTGCAGGGAGGCAGGGCAACGTGGAGAGCATACCGTTACCCAGTAAGCAGCAGACATCTTGCCAAAGAATCTCTTTCCATCTTAACCTCTGCCTTTGTGTTCTCAGTGTCATGGGCCACTCAAAAACCTGCAGAGGAGCTCCAGGCAAAAATGGCACCATCCTGGGGCCACGTCCAGCTCAGGGGAAGAGTTGGCTGTGTCAGTACAAGTCGGACCTCTTCAAGTGTGGGAGAATTTAATCACAAATCCAAAGGTCCCACCAGGCCAGTGACCAAGTTCAGAGCCCAGGCCCACAAGCCCTAGACTTTGAAACAGAGTAGGGAGGGGCCAGCCATCCAGAGGACAGACCTGCTGCCTGTAGTCGCCGAGTTTGGAGTAAGTCCCCAAGAGTCCCTCTTTCGTGAAATCCCCTTAATTCTATGCAGTTACAAACAAAAGGAGATTCTGTTTCTCCAGAGCCACCAATCCCTTAAGTGGCTTTCCCTGTTACTTGGGTTCTTATTAAGGTTACTTGGGACTGAGTCACCCGTCCTTGAGTGACAGTTCAACTTGAAGGCAATGTCTTGCAGAGCTGCTGCCCCAGGTGCCATCACCAAGTGCCCTGCTTGTAGTAATCTCTTTTTAAATGACTATTTTCTGCTTAAGCCCATTGTTGCCATGTAGGTGACTCTGACATTTTAGCTAAATGTCTTCTTGGGAGACGTCATCCTCTCTTTTAAAGCAGTAATTCTTTCAGAGGGATTTTACCCAGGGGCAGAGATGGTGAGGTGAGGGGGACTGCAGAGGCTTGGGCTGGAGCCTTTCCCAGGCAAGCCGTGCCAGCAGCCCAAGCCGTTCCCTGGCCCTGAGGGGGCCACTTGTGCCTGAGGAGGAGAAGACAGAGCAGGGGACCAAGATCCATTCTTTCCCCTCCTAAGAGTCCTAGACACTCAGGGGACCTGTCTTGTCGGGGTTCCCCGGAAGCAGACTCTGAGACAAGGACTCAAATACAAGTAGCTAATCTAGAAGGTGATGCCCAAAAACTCTACCAGGTGTGGGGAGACAGGGAAGGGCAGGGCACTGTTTTCAAGCCCATCCGGGCTGCCAGCACCTGGAGTTTCTTCCTCCTCCCTGGGGAACTCCTGGAGGTGGAGTAAAACCCTCTCATCAGTTACCCCAGCCAAGAGATGTGGTGGTAAGGATTTATCCACACTTCTCTCCTGCTTCTCCTCTCCTGTCAACTGGCTCTGTGCATTTTGGGCAGGGAGAAGCACTCCTGGGCAGCGGGTCCCGGTGTTTGCGGCACAGTCTTCTGAGTGCAGAGGTGGATGTCCATGAGCTCTGAGCCAAATTTGATCCATCGACAGATTCCACGGCCCTGGCCACGTGGTGGGTTCCTGTGCAGCCAAGTGACCTGAAGAGGGTCACTGGGTAAGGCTGAAAATGCAGCTAGTTTGGGTGCGTAGGGGACAGCCCACTTGTGGACTGACTTGCTGAGCTGGAGGGGCTGCTTTTCAATGAAGTCACATTGTTATGCAGCAATTTTGTCTTTGAATATTTCTTCCTGGGCAGAGGGCACAACAACTGTGGTATATTTTTCAGGGCTGCAGGTGCAGGTGTTTGCATGGTTGGGCAGCAAACCAAAAGGAAGTCTCCCCTAGCCAAGGAGTTGGAAACAGACATGCAACCACATCATTATGGACTGTGTGGTGCTGCCATGACCTGCAACATGGGTGCCCGTCCACCCAGCCCACGGCAGCACAGCCCACCTTGGCCTGTGTCTGTGACACAGCAGAAAACACTTAATCCCAGGCTCGGGGCAGCACTTGGTGCTGCTGGTGGACCTGCTCTTGCACAGGGAACCAGCCTTTGTTCCAACCCTGAAATCATTCTGCAGTCTCCTGGTCTGGACCTTCTGTGGCTCCAGGTTTCTTTTTGCCCATTGTATTTAGAAGCCTCCCTTTTCCTGGCCTCTTCAGGGTGACAGCTGTGTTGAGACAGACAGACACACACACACACACACACACACACACACACACACAGCACAGCCATTCCCTGATCAGGCAATGATGCACCGCGCATCCCTTTCCCTGTTTGCACTGCCTTTGCTGTGGAGCCCGGGGTCCTCTGTTGGGCCCTGAGAGGTGGGCAGGGGTCTTGGCGTTTCCCTGGAGACTCACCACGTGGTGGTGGGCAGCATTTGGTTGGCTCCTCACAGGGCCTCTGCTGCGCTGCAGAAGGTGAGGATGCTGGGGGCCCTGGTGTGGCCTTATTCTGGGGCATGCTTCTGGGGTGCAGTAGGGTGGGTGGGGCTTGCATTCCTGGCCATCACTCTAAGGCCTTTAACTTAATTTCTCAAAGCTCCTTCGGAGAAAGCCTTCTGGGGTTGGGATCTGGGGCTGGGTGAAAAGGGTCTTAGACTCATGAAGAGCTGTGTGCGTTTGATCTTTCCAGCAGTTCAAGAAGTTTGCCAGACATGAAAGGCTGGACGAGCCTGGTGATTAGATCCCTGTTTAGCCGCCAAGGAGAGATTTTTGTTTTGTTTTGTTTTTTGTTTCAGATTTTGTCTTCCCCCACCGCCACCCCACTTTTTAGCTCTGTTTCTTTCTCTCTCGTCTCTGTGCATCAGCATGTCTCTCTTTGTATGTCTCTGCATCTCTGTGTGTCTCTACTTATCTCTTTGTCTCTGTCTTTAAATGTCTCTGCCTCAGTATCTCTAAGCCTTTGTCTCTATTTCTCTCCTCCTCTCTCTGATGCTATCTCTCTGTGTCTATCACTGTCTCTCTCTGTCTCTCCCTTTCTGTCTCCCTCTCTAGCGCTCTGTTTCCTCTGTCTCTGCCTCTTTCTGGCCCAGTCCAGAGCCCTTGGCATGAGGACACGGGTGAGTCAGGGCTGGCTGCAATTGGACACCTCAGGGATACCAGCCAGTCCTGGTCCCTCTAAAGGGGAGCGATATGTGTACTTTCGGGGTGGTGGGGGGGCGGGTAGTAATCTGGCGGTACATTCTGTCCCGGCCCCTTATAGGGAATTTACTCTCAGTTGGACCCACCTCCACCCTTACCCCCACCGGAGGGCTGTTCCTGGGCAAAGCAGAGCAGCTTCACCATCAGGCACAGGACATGCCAGTTTCGAGAGACGTTTAGGATTTATGTGCAACCAATGAATAAGGCAAGTATTACATGGGACATTTGACTAGTTTGTCTTGATCACTAAATGTCTAGGTGGTCACAAGACAACCTGACAGACGTTACTGGGAGAACTTGATATTTGGAGGTCACTTATATTTGAGCAAGGGTAGCATTCATGTTCACCTGCGCATTTGAGGGGCATGGGGACTGGTGTGCCCAGAGCCTGGAGGGCCCCCACGTGGCAGCCAAGGGAGGCTGAGGACCCAGGTCAGTTTCCACAGCACTGGCTCCTCCTGGTCAGGGCAGACCTCTGCTGTCATAGCCTAAGCACCAAGGTGTGGCCCAGGAGAGGATCCACGGCTCTCTTGCCATCTGGCCCTGCTCCTAGGTGCTCACAAAAGTAATGACAGCAGAGGGGATGGGGCACATCCTGGGCACAGCGTGGGGGCTGATCCTCCCAGCCCAAGGCTCAGCAACCACAAAGGGCTGGGTGAGAACAAGCATGCGGTGTGTCGTCGGGTGTGAGGTGGAGGAAATGGCCATCTGTGGCCTGTGGAACTCAGATGGGCAAAGAGAACCCATGAAAGGCACCTGAGTGGTGGGTGACATGAGCAAATAATGTCTCTGTAGAAAGGCAAACCCGGCAGCTCTGCACTGGGTGCATAGAATTAGAGGCATGACAGGCCCTGGAAAAGAGGCTGATCTATGAAATGCAGCCTCCAAGCGCAGATCTGATCTGAGAGGATCCGCAACTCCATGACCCTGCAGCTTGGTAGTGTGTGCACATGTGTGTGTGTGCATGTGCATGTGTGTGCATGCGTGTGTGCATGCGTGTGTATGCATGTTTGTGTGTGTGCATGCATGTGTTTGTGTGTGTGCATGCATGTGTGCATGTGTGTTCTGACTTGTGTCTTCCACTAAACTTCCATCTTTGACCACTCCCCTTCCCTCCCTGCTCCTTCCTGCAAATCCACTCCTGGGAGACCCTGAAGAAAGGGTGGGCAAATAACATGGAGCTAAATCTTTCAAAGCTGGGGGAGGGAATGGGGTCAGAAGACTGGTGCCAATCAACCTTCTTTCCCCCACCCATGAAAGTGACCAATTAAGAGATTCAGCAAATCCCACAGGTGCTTGTTCATGCATCATCCGTGTTCACAACAGCCCATAAACTCCTCAATTGTTCAGACCAGCTATGGTACATCCACACACCGGCATGCCACTAGTGATGAAAAGGAGCCGTTTTCATAGCAGTTGAGGACCCTGCGGGACTCTATTCCTGCGCACTTCTGCAACCGGCTAAAGGCTCCTGGCAATAGAACACACATCAGTGGTTGCCTTGGGGGAGGCCAGGACTTGGGGGGACCTGAGAGAGTTTTCTGGGATGATGGAATATTCTGTATCTTGACGGTGTGGTGTTTACACAGGTGACAACATCTGTCAGAAATCAATGGGTTGGGCCTTTAATATCTACCTTATTGTATGTAAATTCTAACTCAAGAAAATAAAATAGGCTGCCAATTCAGAAAAAGAAAGAAAAAAGAGGGAGCAGGAGGCATAGGATGTGGCCTGACTTCTCGAGGGTCCCTTGGGGTAAATACAGACACCCACCAGACCCACATCAGGCCTAGAGAACGCGGAGCCGCTGCCTGAAGGGGTGGGCTCCTTACCTTGAGCCCCTGCGTGCCTCACTGGCTCACCCCGTCCAGCCCTGCTGTGGGCTCCACGGACAGAGCTTCCCAGGCGTTAAGAGAGGCATGCATCCCGATTTTCATGTGCAATCTCTGTTTTTTAATATTGGCTGCAAACACCTAAATTTCAAAACATGAAGTGGTCCTCAAAGACCACATCAGGCCCTCTTGCCACTTGACCCCCTTATCCTTAAAAGTTTTGTCCTCGAGAGTGTTTCAGATGGCCTCAGAGCTGCTGGAGGTTCCCTTGTGTTTTGAGCACACCACAAATTCCTGATGTTCTTTGATTCAACTGACCAAGTGAGCAGGCTGGGGCCAGGTCAGGAAGAGGCCATCTTGGGCCAAGCTGAGAGGAATGGGCGCAGTGGGGGTAGGAGGGGTCCTGTGGGAGAGAATCCAAGAAGGAAAGTCCTCCCTGAGATGAAATGTTTACTGGTGTGATTCTTGTGCTGCAGGTTGGGAGAAGGGACCAAGGCTCAGGTTCGACTGGATGCCAGTCTCCCAGTGGGTCACCCTGGGTTTGGATCTGTGTCCCCGCTCAAATCTCACGTCCAGTTGTAATCGCCAGTGTTGGAGGTGGGGCCTGGTGGGAGGTGATTGGATCATGGGGGTGGATCCTTCATGAACGGGTTTGCCCCATCCCCCGTGGTGCTGTTGTCCTGACAGAGTTCTCAGGAGACCTTGTTGAGTGTGTAGCACCTCCTCCTTCTCTCTGTCTGCTGATCCCACCATGGGAAGAAGTGCCTGCTTCCCCTTCGCCTTTCACCACGATTCTAAGTTTCCTGAGGCCTCCCCAGAAGTCGAGCAAATGCCAGCATCATGCTTCCTGTACAGCCTGTGGAACTGTGAGCCAATTAAACCTCTTTTCTTTATAAATTACCCATACTCAGGCCAGGCACAGTGGCTTGTGCTAGTAATCCCAGCACTTTGGGAGGCTGAGGTGGGTGGGTCACTTGAGCCCAGGAGTTTGAGACTGATCTGGCCAAGATGGTGAAACCCCATCTCTACTAAAAATACAAAAATTAGCTAGGCATGGTGGCATATGCCTGTAATCCCAGCTACTGGGAAGGCTGAGGCATGAGAATTACTTGAACTGGGGAGGCAGACGTTACAGTGAGCCAAGATCACACCACTGCATTCCAGCCTGAGTGACAGAGTGAGACTCTGTCTTGAAAACAATAAAAAATAAATTAAAAATTACCCATACTCAGGTGTTTCTTTACAGCAGTGTGAGAACAGACTAATCCATACCCCATGAGGAAAGCTGGGGTGCGTGAGGAAAGCTGGCCCCATTTTGGTGCTGTCTGCAGAGACGTGGCCTCCTGCCTTTCTCTCCGGGATACCCCAACGTCTTTCCACAGCCTCAGGGCCCAGGGTCCCCATCTACCTGAGCCAGGGCTACAAGTCTCCCTTCTTCCCTCCTCAGCCCCTGGGACTCCACTCCCAGCTGCATCAGGAGCTCACAGTGATGACTCCCTCCCACAGGCTTTTGTCTTTAAAATGAATATCACAGCAGCTGTAGGGACTAAAGGAGGCGATGTCTGCAAAAGCAGTGATGGTTGTCAGCAGTGGAGTCTTCTGGAATCTCTAAGCCATCTGGGGATGGAAATGTCACTGTGGGTGGGAGAGAGGAGGGGCTTTCCCCGTGGCCTGGGCGCTGCCAGAGTCTTTCACATTGCCATGGTCCCAGGGTCTCTGATGGGTAAGCACGGTGGCAAGAGTGCAGGTTCTGGAGAGAAGAGAGAGCCAGCCTGGGTTCAGATCCCATCTCTGGGAACTTACGCACTATGAGGCCCTACGGAAATTATTTAATCCCTCTGAGCCTCAACTTTCTCTTCTCTAAAATGGGAAAACAACAGTACCTGCCTCATAGGGCTGTTGTGAGGATTAAATGAGTTAATACATGAAAAACACTCACAGCCCTAGCCAATAAATGCTTGCAAAATAGGCCTTTCCTGGCTGGGAAAACAACTTAAGGCCAATTATAGATGGATGTTGATGAAAGACTCTCTTTCCTGTAAGTAAAAAGGTTGAGACTCATTCTCAATTTGAGTCACCACAGGGTAATTATGTGGAGGTGAAACAGTGTGGGCCGTGTCCTCCAAGAGAATGCAGGTTGCAAATCCCAGCCTAACTATACACCATCCTTGGCCAATGAGGGTGCGTTTCTAGCTCTTCACTCCCTCCCTAGTCGTAGGATCGGAGTTTGCAGTTGCCGCTCTGTGGGCTGGTGTGCCGCCCGCTCCACCCCTGTCTCTGGGCTCAACCATAGGACTTGCCTTGGCCAACAGGAGTTAACAGATGTGATGCACGCAGAGGCCTGGGATGTGTGCACAGATGGGATCGATCTCTTGCACAGCTGCCCTCACCATGAGAAGAATGTGTCCCGCATTCGCTTGCTGCTGGCCCCGGTATGATGACCCTATACGAGCCCTTACATCAACCATCTTTGTTATTTCCCACCACAGTCCTAGGAGAGGGTCTTGTCATCCTATTGCAGACGAAGAAACTGAGGCCCCACTGGGGTCACAGGACTTTTACCCTGATCACACCAGTGGTTGGTGGCGAGACCAGAAGCCTGTGTCCCTCTGACCTCACCACCTTTGGTCTGAGCCGAGCTTCTCCCACAGCAGGACTCTCTTACAAACCGATATCCCCTCCAGTAGGCAGGAGAGGTTCCTGGTCAGCATTAAGAAACAGCACATGGGGTGCCACATTTTCCTGCTCAGGTAGACTGAGAAACTGAGCCAGACTCACAGAGAAGACATTTGCCCCCTGAATCTAGTTAAGTGGTTTCTGTCTGGAGTGCAGTGAGCAGCTCCTGATTGCCAAGGGGAGGTTTAAAGTTGCCACCTGAAGGAAGATAATTTCATCAGCAAAGGCTGCAGCCTTTATAGATGATGCCCTGGGAGCCCTCAGATCTCTAGAGAGGACTGATGGTTGCTTGTTTGCTGGCGGATATGGAGAGAGGGAGGTGCGAATAGGAAAATGGAGCCGGGGTGGTCTCCAGAGGCCCAGAGTCAAATTCCTTACCAGCCAGCCAGCTTGTCCCAAGTGCCTAGGAGCCAACCAAGTCACAGCCTCTGGGATTGACAATGGCCGGGAATGGTGGATGTGATTCAGATAGGAGTAGGGACAGTGGGGAAACTGAGGCAGAAGGTGGCTGAGAACTGGCCCCATACATACTCTCATTGAGGAGGGTAGAAGGGTTCGCAACGGCCTCAAGGGAAAAATTTCTCACGTGAAAGTTGTTTTTCACATGAACATTCCCTAAGACCCTCATGTGCCACAAGCCTTCATCCTATTCCCTTCTCTTTATGACCCTAGCAGGAGGAACTGCAACTCCTATTTTACTGATGGAGAAACAGAGGCTCAGTGAGATGAAGGCCTTGAGCAAGGTCACCCCACTGAGAATCATGTCTGGGCATGTGTGACTTCAGAGCCATGCTCTTTGGGTAAAAAGTTTGACCCCAAGTTGTGTGATATGGTTAGGCTTTGTGTCCCCACCCACATCTTATCTTGAATTGTAATCCCCATAATCCCCAGGTGCCAAGGGAGAGACCAGGTGGAGGTAATTGAATCATGGGGGTGGTTTCCTCCAGGCTGTTCTCGTGACAGTGAGTTCTCACGAGATCTGATGGTTTCATAAGGGGCTCTTCCCCCTTCACTCAGCACTTCTTCCTGCTGCCTTGTGAAGAAGGAGTCTTGCTTCCCCTTCACCTTCTGCCATGACTGTAAGTTTCCTGAGGCCTCCCCAGTCTTGCTGAACTGTGGCTCAATTAACCTCTTCCTTTATAAATTACTCAGTCTCAGGCAGTTCTTTATAGAAGTATGAAAACAGACTAATACACTGTGTCTACCCTGTGTATAGGCATGGAACATAGGTAGGCCTGGTATGCCTTTGGTTGGAATGTGTTCATTAAAATGAATCATTAATACAATGATACCTAATTTACTTGGCCTCAGAGTATGTGGTGTTCTTCAAGCCAATTTGCTAGAGCTTACTACTTGAAGCATTTTGATTTCTGTAACTCTCAATAGTTTGGGATGAAATCACTCTTGACGATCAGTTGTTGCCTTGCTGAGAAGCATACTAATCATAATTCAGTCTTCTCTAGAGAACTCTGGTAACCACTATGAACAAAGGTGGCTCTGCTGCAGTAAAAGAGGTGCCCCTTGAGCCACTGAAGTGAATTGGATTATTCACCCTACACTGAATGGGCCCAAGTTTCTAGCATTATAGGACTGTTTTTAAGTCTCACCTCCACTGTCATATTATCAGTTGTAACGTCAGCTGCTGTCTAAGGCATCTCCACCCCATGTGAATGGCTGTGGACAAGGAGACGCTATGGCCAAACCTTTTAAGTGTGTGTTAAATATATGTAAATAACAGAGCAATGGCTGATGGGCCTCCTGCAGTGACTTGGTGACATTTACACACCTGTCATTGCTACTCAAGTTCTTCTCTGCTTTCTTCCCGACTCTCAGTGGTGTTATAGGCATTTGCGTTGCCCCATCTATTACATCCAGATAAGTAACGACTCACACATGAGGTTGGAGCAATATAAGGAAAACCTGTTTGCTGAGAGTGGGCATAAAAAATAGATTCCGGGCTGGGCGTGTTGGCTTATGCCTGTAATCCCAGCACTTTGGGAGGCTGAGGCGGGTGGATCATTTTAAGTCAGGAGTTCGAGACCAGCCTGGCCAACATGGGGAAACCCCATCTCTACTAAAAATACAAAAAAAAAATTAGCCGGGTGTGGTGTTGTGCCCTTGTAATCCCAACTACTCAGGAGGCGGAGGCAGGAGAATTGCTTGAACCCGGGAGGCGGAGGTTGTAGGGAGCTGAGATTATGCCACTACACTCCAGCCTGGGCGACAGAGCGAGAAACTGTCTCAAAAAAAACATAGTAATAGATTCCGTGCATCAAAGGCCATGTAAAAACCTGCACACAGATGTTCTTAGCAGCTTTATTGGTAACAGCTAAAAACTACAAACAACCCAAATGTTCTTCAGTGGGGTGAGCATCAACTGCGGTGCCTCCATATCGTAGAATGCTGTGAAGCCACGAAAGGGAAAGAATTTTGATACACACAACTTGGATGGATCTCAAGAGCATTAGATGAAGTGAAAAAAGCCAATCCTTAAAGTTTCCATGCTGCATAATTCCACTTGTATAACATTCTCAAAATGACAAAATAACAGTGATGGAGAACCGTTCACTGGTTACCAGGGGCTAGGGATGCAGGGAGGCTGTGACTATAAGAAGGGAACATGAGGGAGTTTCTCTGTGGTGATGGAACTTTCTGTATCTTGATTGTGGTGGTGGCTATACAAATCTATACATGGGATAAAATTTCATAGAACACCAGAAAAAAAAAAGAGTGCATGTAAAAATGAGCACAATCTCAGTAAGGCCTTCAGTTTGGTTAACAGTAACTAGTAATGCAGCAATTTCCTGGTCTTGAAAATGGTACTATGGCTAAGTAAGATGTTATCATTGGAGGAGGCTGGGTGAAGGGTACAAGATAATTCTCTGTACACTATCTTTGCAACTTCTATGTGCATGTACAATTATTTCAAATTAAAAAGTTGAATCATTTTTTAAAGCCTAAGACAGCCAATAGAAATAATTTTGGGATTATCTGGTGTTCTGAATTATATCTACCATGGTTCCCTTCCAATTGTGAGTTTTCCATTTACGCATAATGTTACAATATAATTATATATCTTTGTGGCCTATAAAATAATTTTTCCCAGTTCTCTTTTCATTATTATAATGCTAATTAGTATTCATCATGGCTCTGTCTGAACTCTTTTATTTACCTGAACCAATGACCCAGATTCGAAGCAGCTGTGAGAGGAGAGGAGCTGGGTAGGGAGGTGACAGGGAGGAATGGCGACACTAGACTGTCAGCTCCATAAGGACATATCTGGGTTTTCTTTCTTTCTTTCTTTTTTTTAAACTGCTGCTTCTCCAGTGCCTAGAACAGGGTCTGAAATGCTCAGTAAATATTTATTGAGTGCGTGTATGTGGACCCAGGGCTGTGTGTCCATATGACCAGTGTACACTAAGCCATAGGATGTACCCATGCCGCCTCCTTGGCTATCACTAACTATAAATACTTGGAGACAGACTACAGTTTTATGGCCTTTCTGTATGGGGATGGGACACACCAGCATCTATCGGGCATTTACCACTAGCCAGGCTGTACACTCATCCACTTCTCACTCGTGTCCTGAGAGGCACGAGATTGCCTAATGCATCCCCGATTGCAGGTAAGAGGACGGAGGTTCAGAGACGTTGTGCAAGTTGCTTAAGGGCATGTAGCTTGTGTAAGGCAGAGGTCCTTCTTGCACCCAGATCCACTGGCTGCCCAAGCCTGCATTCCTCCCATTGCACGTCTTTTCCATGCAGCCTCCTTGCTCTGGGTTTGTAATAGGGACAGCTGTATAAATTGTGATGCATGGGCCAAAATTAGTTGGGAGTTCTTTTTTTGAGATGGGATCTCTGTCACCCAGGCTGGAGTGCAGTGGTGCAATCATGACTCACGGCAGCCTCAACCTCCCTGAGTTCAAGTGATCCTTCCACCTCAGCCTCCTGAGTAGCTGGGACTACACGCACTTGCCACCACACCTAGCTAATTTTTAAATTTTTTATAGAGATGGCATCTCACTATGTTGCCCAGGCTGGTCTTGAACTCCTGGGCTCAAGCGATCCTCCTATCCCAAAGTGCTGGGATTATAGGCCTGAGCCACTGCACCTGGCCTAGTTAGATATTTGAAATTAGATTTATGCAGGAGTGTCTGGGTTATTATTGAGGTCTGATTCATCTCTTCAAAGAAAGGGGTCAGTGTCCCCAATGTCACTTTGGGCCATACATCATGAACGGAGTCACAAGTTATGGGGCTATTTCCCAGGTGTTTCTGAGAGAAGAGTACCAGGCCCAGAAGTGTTTTGCAGACCTGTCAGGGATCAGAGGACATCAGCAACAAGAATGCGGCAGAGTGGACCTTTCCGGGGGAGGCAAGGTGGGAGAGGAAGGGTGACCCGGGGACATAGAGGATCTTTCACAGCAGGTGCCAAGACTCTAGGTCCTCCTCCTACATTCTGGTGAATGATCATTGCCACCTGGCTGGAATTTGTGCAAAATTGGCTGCATTCTGGGAAAAGCACTTGTCAAATCCTCCCAGAAAAGAGCCTGGAGCCAACATGTCCCTCAGAAACTGTCCTGCTGCTGCCCCCCACCCCCCAACCCCGAATGCCTTCTGCCCCTGGACACCTGAGCAGTTCTTATGTCTTTGCATAGATTAGGAGGATATTCCAATTTATTCTGCATTAAAAGCCACTTTTCTTACATGCTTCTTCCTCTGAGTGACAGCTATGGCTCCAAGCAGTTCTCTTTTTAGCTAAAAAAGCTTATCAACTATGTGGCCACTGAACTCTATACACTCTTCAGAGTTGGTTAGTATTATGGACACTTCTTTAAGGAATCATCTGAATCTTTAAGCTGTAGGAATTGACCCATTAGTGGATCATGAGATTAATTTAGTGGGTCACATCCAGCACTTATGAAAATAAAATAGAATCAAATAAAATAGGGGAGAAGGTATCAGAATGAGAAAGGTATTGCATGCGGTATGAGGATGTTTGTTTCACGAGCCTTCTGTTTCAGGGTGTGTATGGTGTGTGTATTCAGGGGTTAGGGTGTGGGGGTGGAGGCAGCTGACTAGCTAGCAAAGCTGTACTCCTCTCCATAGTATCAGTGTGTCCCTAGGAAGGGGCTGCCCTTGTGTCTAGGTGGGCCGCTGGGTGACTTGCTTTCCCAGTGGAATGTGATTAAAAGTGACACTTTACTTCTTAGTCAAAGTGTCTCTGACATTGGTGGGAAAGTCCTAAAGGATGGAGCCTCAATGTGGCTGGGTCCCTGAATCACTGCATGGAGGAGAGTCACACACAAACCAGGAAGCCTCACTTTGATACTTATGTCTGTGAGAAATGGACTTCTCTTGTTTTAAGCAACTGACATTTTGGAACCTGTGTGTTATATAGCAGCAGACACAATCCTATTTAATATATCATGGAATATATTTTTAAGCCAGTCAAATTTCATCATAAAATGTATTTATTACTGTGGGGTCTGGTCAAAAAAGTTTGAAAAAAGTGCCTGCTTGGCTGGGCGTGGTGGCTCATGCCTATAATCCCAGCGCTTTGGGAGGCCAAGGTGGGTGGATCATGAGGTCAGGAGTTCAAGACCAGCGTGGCCAAGATGGTGAAACCCCATCTCTACTGAAAATACAAAAAAATTAGCCGGGTGTGGTGGTGGGCGCCTGTAATCCCAGCTACTCGGGAAGCTGAGGTGGGAGAATTGCTTGAAACCCAGGAGGTGGAGGTTGCAGTGAGTTGAGATCGTGCCACTGCACTCCAGCCTGGGCAACAGAGCGAGAATCGTCTCAAAAAAAAAAAAAAAAAAAAAAAAAGCCAGCTCTACCCCAGCCTCCTTATTTTTCAGATGGAGTGTCAGAGAGAGTGGGGCCTACCCACTGTCTCCTGGACGAGCTGGGACCAAACCCAACCTACGCAGGAGGGGTGATAACATAAGGCCTGGATCTGCTTTGTTCCCATGGAATCCGGTAAAGTGGATCCCCAGTTCGACTCCAGCAGGCCCGTCTCTCACCTGTCTGCCACGTCCACGCTGCCACCAGGGGACAGAGCTAACATCTGGCTCTGCTTCATGCGGCCTCCAGCCCCAGAGCAGCTCAGGGACAGGAAGGATGAACTCTGCCTGGCCTTGCTGAGCTAGTTCTCGGGGCTCCCACTGCAAGCTCTGTGGTTAACGCCTCTGCTGACAGCGGACAGGACAGACTTTCTCTGAAAGTCTGAGTTTCTCTGAATCTCTGAGGTGCAGGATTCTCAGAAACCCAGCGGCAGCCTTGCCACGCACCACCGCTGCGACACTGGGTGAGTCACACACATGCCTAGGAACATGCCTCCATATCTTGTGACAGGGTGAGTTTGGTCCCTGGTGCTGGTGCTGCACGGTAGATGGAAGCACAGAGGCTGCTGCGATCATGCAGAGCTTGTCACCTCCAGGAGTTAGAAGCCACCCAAATCCTGCCATTCAGGTGCTGGGGGAGGGAAAGTCCTGAGGGGCAGAGCTTCCGGGCTGTCTGCA
Organism: Pan paniscus; assembly: GCF_029289425.2. Classification (NCBI taxonomy): domain Eukaryota; kingdom Metazoa; phylum Chordata; class Mammalia; order Primates; family Hominidae; genus Pan; species Pan paniscus. The sequence continues at coordinate 17,134,928 of NC_085926.1, forward strand.
CACATGTGGCCACATCAGCCCAAGGCTTTGCCTTCCCCATCACCGGCCCCCATGGGGAGACTGGGAAGAGTTAATGCAGGTGACAGCCAGACCCAGGGCCTGGAGTTTGACAGGCTTAATACCCTTGCAACACCCCTGCGAGGTGGCCAAGCTAGGCATTTGCCCCAGCCCCACCCCCCAATATTAACGACGGGGAAATGGAGGCTCCCGGAGCTTGCTTGTCTTGCTCATAGTCCCCTCTTGATTGGCTGACAGCGGGATAGATGGACCCCTGGCACCTTGAGGGAGGAGTCAGGCAGGCAGGGCTCAGGGCACTGGTGTCTGATGGACACTAACATCTCTGAATGAACTGGGGTTGGTTGACACTGGCTTCTATCTTTCCCCAACCTGTAAGCAGCCTGGGATTTGATCAGAGTTGATTATGACTCTTTCCCCAGGGGTGATGTTTGTGGGAGGGGCAATGTTTATGGGAATGAAAGCAAAGAATGACAAAGAGGTTTAGGAAAAACCTGGGACTGGCTGGTCCTCAAGATCTGGGGAGGAGGTGGTTTCTGCGCTCTCCCCCACCCCACCGTTCTGGGCTCCCAGAGTCATCTACTCATCTCCTCCTCCTCTACATATTCATATTCACCCCTCACACTCCAGTGGCCCAAGCTCAGTCCCTTCAAGGGAGGCTGGTCTAGTTGTGTCCCTCCCCAGGGGGAAAGGGAACTGGGGCTTCCTGAAGGGTCTCTGCCACATCCTTCCCATCTGAAATTATCTCATTCATTCATTCACTGAGCATTGCCTTTCTCTCCCACTGGACTGCAAGCTCCCTGAGGACAGGCATCTTATCCATCTTGTTCACTGCATGTCTCCAGCCCCCAGCACAGTGTTTGGCACATGGTAGGCTCATAAATACGGGTAAATAAATAGCTAAGGCTCAGAGTCCCTCTTTTCAAGATAAGAAATGCAGAATCTGGACTTGGACATGAATATATTCAGCAGAATGCAGGGAGGTAGGACAAAGGCCTGGAGAACGTGTACAGTCCTAAGATGGGAGAGTTTACAAGAGATGGATCCTGCTAGTCAGAGTTATCAGGAAATAGCCACTGCTGCATAACGACCTTCCCCAAAACTCAGTAGCTTAAAACAATCATTTAGTTTGCTCACAATTTTGTACTTTGGGAAGGGTTTGGTGGGTATACCTTGTCTCTGCTCTGCACAGTGTCATTGAGGCCAAAGGATCCACTTCCGAGATGGTATTGTAAGTTGTTATTGATTGTTGGCTGCTCTCCACAGAGCTGCTTGGGCTTCCTTGCAGCATGGTGGCCAGGTTCCAAGTGTGAATGTACCAAGAGACAAGAAGTAGTCCCATCTGACGCTGCATCATGTCCTCCATATTCTACTGGTTGAGAAGTCACAGAGCCAAGATTCAAGGGCCTCTTGACGGGACCGGTGTCAAAGAGTTTTGGGGTGTGCTTAAAAAAACATATCTAAGGTGTCCTGGGGGAGAGGAGTGAGCAGCTACACATACTGCAGGGTTTGGATGGGGCCTGTAAGCTCCCCAGAATGGCTGGAGCGCCTTAGTCTACCACCGGATGACTGAGATCTCACTCCTGCTACCCTGCAGAAACCTGCAATGAACATGGCAGATTATAGTCTCCAAAACTGGCCGCACTTCCAGTCCCACATGTGCTTCTGGAACATTACCCTCCCCATCAAGAAGTGCTATCGATTTTCACTCCCCTTGAATCTGCGTGGGCTTGTGACTACCTTGATGAATAGAATGTGGCAGAATTGATGCTGTGTGCCTTCTGAGGCCAGTCATAAAAGGTGAAATGGCTTCCACCTACCTGCCTTCCCCTCAGACACTCGTTCTTGGATCCCAGCCACCATGCTGCAAAAAAGCACAGGCTGCATGTAGGTGCTCTGGCTGACAGCCCAAGCTAAGGTCCCAGCATCAACCACTGGACATCACAAAGACCAGCCTTCGAGTCTTCCAAAGACCCAGATGTGACAGGGGTACCAGTGACGAATCATCTCCACTGTGCCCTACCTGAATCCCTGCCCCACACAACCCACAAACATAATAAATTGTTGCTGTGTGACACAAAGCGGAATATAACAATGGGACTTCGGGAAGCAGTTCAATGCGCAGGAGTCTGGTGGAGCCTCACCAAAGAGCAGGTTGGCCACTGAAGCTGGCATTCACCCCTGTAACCTGGAGGGCAGGGAGAGGTGTTGTGGGCAGAGGAAAGGGCAGGTGTGCAGCCTTGGGCAGGAGGGACGCCAGTGGGGCTGCGGTGGTCAAGGAACCACCTGTCATCCTGAGGGCTCGGAGGGACTCTTGGTGGTATCTGCTTCCAGGTGAGGGGGTGACGAGGTGAGCTGGAGTCGAAGGAACAAGGCCACTGGCCAGACCTAAAAGTGGGAATGAGGCCTTCTCTGTGGTGGGATAAGGCAGGGTCTGACCAAGCTGTGGGATGGTCCAAGGGCCAGGAAGCTGTGCATGGACCACTGGGCCCTGGCATTGACAGCTGGGTAGCTCAGGACCAGGGGCAGAGCTGAGGGCAGGAGGTAGGGATGTTGAGGGCCAAGCATGTTGTCAGAAAGGCAGTGAATGACGATCTCTTTACAACATGGCCTTTGTTGGTTGTCCTGCCCTTCACAGCACTGTGGGGGACTGGGGGTGACATCTGCTGCAGCCCCATGACCCTTTCAGTTATACTTATACCTTGTTAAATATCCCTTAGCTTTTCTGGGTCTGACACATGGGAGGGGCTCCTGCTGCCAGGCAGCTGCTGGAGCTACATCCCAGATGATGGGTCGGTGGCATGCCCTTGGGACCCTTCCGGGGCTCCCCAGCTGGCACAGCCTATGCAGTCTCTGTTAGCTATCACTGAATGGCTGGGCAGCATCAAGTCCTTCCTGAGGGGCCATCCCCATTACTGCAAGTGCCCGTGGGAAAATGCAACTGCCTGGCTGCTGTAAGTCCACCCCTCAGCTCGGTTTCTACCATTTGCTGAGCAGGAAGTGGGAGTGCTCCACCGCTCACCGCAGAGGGCTGGACGGCAGGCTCACGCTGGGCCCCGCTCACCCCACTCACCTCTGTGGTCTCCTGGCACCCCTCCCAGGCTGCATAGAGGATTTCCTCTGGGCCACCTTAGTATTTAATTTTTTTTTTTTTTTTTTTGGTGTTTGTTCCTAATATAGAAACATGTCTCTTCCAGCCACTCCCGGCAATCTGAGGGGCATTTTGTGTGTCCCCAGCACCTGTGCAGCCTCACACTTTGAAGGTGTCCAATCACATCTGCTGGAGGAACAAGTGGCCCAATGTTGCATGGATCCTCTGGGTCGGTGTCATCTCTCTGGGTCGGTGTCATCTGTCCCCTCTCACCAACAGGTAAGCTGCTCAGAGCACAGAAGTTACTGGTGACGTACACATGTCCTTAAAAGGCTAAGAATGCTGGCTGTGGCAGAGGCAAACTACTAAATGAAATGGCGCGTCAGTAGCTCCTCCAGCAGGGCCTGATTAGCCGTGGGTAATGTTCACTTGTGAGAGGGGGCAACTCGGCAGGCCTGGGAGCAAGAACTCACACAGAGGGCCTGCCCTGGCCCTCGAAGAACCACAGACGCCGGGGCAGCAGCCTCTCAGCACCACCCTCATCTGTGAGGACTCTGGGCCCACCTAACAACCTGCACTCTCTTCCCACTCACCCCTGGCCTTGGTAGGGGGTGAGCCAGGGACAACCCTTCTGCCTGGAGAAGGGGCTCAGGAAGAAGGGTGTCTAGGGTGTCTTAGCTTGAGTTCCCCAAGAAGCTGACCCTGAGAAAAGATTCAAGAGCAACTGGAGCTTAACCCTGCAGGGAAGCCACCAGCACTCACATCAGGGTGCCTCCACCCAGGAGCTAGGGGCCTGGGTTGTTATGCACTGACTCCTCAGCCTTTGGCTGAGAGCTGCTCCCAGGAGATGTCATTCCCTCACACTTGCTAGCAACTTTCTAGGGCCAGGAGCTCAGCCTCAGGTGGAGAGGTGCAGGGAGGGCAGGAGGAGGTTTCAGAAGCACTGAAGCAGTCACGCCCAAGGGACATGGGTGAGACTCCTGGAGGCCAGCGGGGGATGCCAGTGCATGTGTGGCTGTCACTGGTCTGAGGAAGCTGGGGTCACCCTCACTAGCAAGATCCATTTGAGGAGTGTACCAGGCCCTCCAACCTTTTGATGGTAGAACCTGTGGGGAGGGGCTGTGCCCCACAAGAGGAAAAGCTACTTGCTAGCTGGGTTGGGGACAGAGGCCCAGGCTAGAGATGGGCCCAGGTGCAAATTTTAAGCTGCCATTGGCATGATGGCTCTGCCTAAGCTATAGAGATCCCCCTCCCCATCCCTCCTAGTTTGTCACTTAAGACTATACTCACCTTTTCCCCAACCTCACCTGTGGCCTTTTCACCAATCCCACATTGGATTGGTGGAAGTGCAGCTACCAGGGCAAACCTGGTGCTGATGGATAGCAAGCCACTGGGGCTGCCCCCAAAATGGTCTCTTGGACCAGTGGGCTGAGCAGAGCTGCCTCAGGGTGCGACCCGGGCCTTCCAGCAGCCTCTGAGGTCCTGGCTGTCAATGGTCGGGGTAGGACTACATGACCTCCAGGGGCTCTTCCAGAATTAAGCATCGTCTTTGAAACTGTCGGGCATTTCATGGTATGTCAGGCTCTGTGCTAAGTACTTTCAATTGTTATCCTCTTCAATCCCCACCACACCCTATGAACTAGGTGACTACTCTCTTCAGTTTGCAGATAAGGAAACTGAGGCCCCAGAAGTTAAGAAACTAGCCCAAGTTAGAGAGGAAGGGAATGTCAGAGTTGGGTGTGAGCCCTGGGCGAGGCCTAGGACCTGCCCAGTGGTGATGTGAGGCTGGAACACAGTGCTGGGGCTGGACCAACCTCTGCGTCCGGGCTGGGACATGGTTCCATCGTCCACGCCCCACCTGGCTATGCACTCCGAGGGACTCCTCTGGGCCGGGCCTGGTCAGCACCTTGTGCCCCCACGCGTGGCCTGGAATAAGTCAAGCTATAGTCTCAGTTTGACATTAGTCTTTTATTATAACCATATTGAATGGGGTCGCTTTGCCAAAAGGAGAAATCATTTCTTAAATCAATATGAGTTCTAGCATAAAGATGGATGAGAAAAAAGCGATAGGGCATACATGGCGTCACTGAATATTCCATCCATCAAATGAATTGTGCCACTGTGAGAAAAACTACTATGACAGCTTTTACATCAAAGTGGTCTCAAGCCTGTTTATACGAACTTTATATATCTTTTTAACACTATAAAAAGAGAGCTTTAGTAAGTAACACTGAGAAAGCAGTCTGGCCTTTGAGAAGGAAGCCTGGCTTGCCAGGTGCCATCCTCAATGCATCCGGCCTCTTCTCTCTGCTCCACAGCCTCCCCAGTGCCCCTCCTCCGGACACACAGGGCAGGGGCCAGGGGCCAGGTGTGTGTCCGCAGGAAAGGAGGGATGGAATTGGTTGGAGCCGCCACAGAACGGCCACTCTATGTGGGGACCTAAGTCCTCCGTACACACTCCTGTTCTATAATGAACCCTTGGAGCAGTTCCTTAAAAAAATAAAATAAAAACAAAAATAATGTGCATCAACTCTGACAGGTTATTCTTAGGCGGCCAGCATGACTGCCACAGAGTTTGATATTTGTTCAGCATCTCTGACAAAGTAGAGGAGGCATTCCTGTTGAGAGCGGGCAACTAACCCCCAACTCCCTGAAGCAGCTTCCTTAGCAACCCCAGGGCTGACAGCACAAGAGTCAATTGGTCATCTGCAGGCAAGGCAAATCACAGGGAGGTCCTGGTTTATTTTTAGAGTCACATTCTTTCTGCAGTGATATTCTTTCTTTCCGGATTGCAGTTACCTCTGAACATTAGCAGGAGGTCAGCTTTGGAAGAGTAATCCAGTGTAACTAAATGTTTAATGTGTTATCTGACCCTGTGGCATACACTCAAGGTAAGGCAAAGTAATTAGACTTGCTAGTCTGTAACTCTCACACGTAATGTACAAAGCTAAATTTTAACTCAAATTCCAATCTGATCAAAGAGGAATGCATGAAACACATAGGGACACATATAAAAACAGGAGATGATGATGATGGGAATTAATCTAAGCTTCATGTATACAAAATGTATTTAACTGCTAATAATCAAAACGTAAGAAGGGTTCCACTGATTACATTTGTTAACAAAACACAATATATTCAGGATTTAAAAAATGTACAATTAAACATAAGTATCTGATAATATAATAAAAAGGAACATATATTCTTTAATAGCACTGTAACTAATAAAATTGCAAATAATACTCAACTATGAAGAATTAAAAAAAACACTTAAAAAACGTAAGGCAGTAATACAATTGTCTGAGTATGAGCCTGTGGGAATTTGAGGCTGGTACTACCCATGACCCACTGTCCTTGTATGTCTCTCTCCTCCAAGGAGGCGGTGAGCTTGTTGGGGGCCACAGAAGCAATATCTCTGAGTGAACCCATTGGTCCTCACATGCCACCAACACAGAAGCACAGGATGGAGAGGACCGAGAGGACCTGCCTCTAGTGTGCAGCAGGGCTGGGAGTTTTCAGTGACTATTAAACACCCAGCCAACTGCAGGGAGCCAGTGGAGAGCCTTATTGGCATGGTGGGTGCCTAGTGACTCTTGCAGGGCCAGTGACCCTCAGCTATCATGACTCTAGCTCTAGGGCAAAGGAAATACTAGAGGTCAGCAGGTGACACTGGCCCCGCTGCCCAGGGATGGCCAGGTCTGTGGTCCTTTCCAGTCTGTCCCAGAGCCCTGGTGGGAACAGCTCTACACCTCTTACCTTAGAACTGAAAACACTGACACCTTCCCAAGGTGAGAAAGTGACCAGTGGCAGCCCTGCACAGTTGCAAGGTCACTCGCTGTATGGGGGCCCCGCAGCTTTTACAAAGTGTTGTCATAGGGATATGTGCTTGGCAGCAGCTTACTCAGAGGTGCTGAGAGGAACACTCAGAGCCAGAAGCCAGGGAGCTACTGTGTGCATCTGCCAGGCAACTGCCCAGTGGTTGAAGGTCAGACAACCTGTTGTCTGGCAAAACCAGAGTTATTATTCACCTTACATGCTGATGTGGTAAGAGGAGAGTTCCCTGCTAGAGTTTAAGAGCAAATTGCAGAACCAATTAGAACCCTCTCTACGGTAGCTGACTTGAGAGTGAGTCACCATTTTCTTGGAGGGCAGGTGGGAAATCATGTCATTATCACATTTGTCTATAGAGATATATAAGGTTAGCAGTGGGAGGGACGTAAACAGTGTCTGTTCCTCTATACTGAGCTTTCATTTGTTACCATGAAGGCCTCCACTGCCCGGCTGCCTCGCCATCCTCTGAGGACAGGCTCAAAGAGCTAGTCATCCCTGGCATGGCTGCTCTCCCTGATGGAGGTGAGACAGGCACTGTGTCCCTCTGCCATCCTCACCCACTCCTGTTAGAATTCCTGCGCAGGCAAAGGAGAGGAAAAGCATCCTTTCCAGGGATCTTCTTTAAGGAGAGAAACAGCTCATGTGATGCTCTGTGCCCATCATGGTTTCCTAAGGTGCTGACTGACAAGGGGGAGAGTCTCTAATCTGTGCTCAGCCCAGGAAGGCACTGGCATGTCAGACCCGGTCCCGGCAGTGGTGCCCAGGATACGGGGTTCACAGCTGAGCACAGGCCCTGCAGTACCTACACTTGACTTCCAAGAAGGGAAGGGGTTGTGTAGAAATCCTGCATCCTCTTGGCATGTGGAATGTTCTCTAGGTATCCTTATTCCCCACAGAAGGGACTCTAGGTCCAATTCTCTGTCTTATGACTGCTACCTTAAGGCCAATGAGGGATTCTGACTTTGGGTGGGAATGAACTTGGGTTTTTCCCTTTATTCCTCAGTTGACAGGTATATACAGCTCTGAAACCAGAGAAACTTGACTAGAAAACTGACTGTCTGAAAGATGTTTATCCCATAAAGTCAAGGTCGCATTTTCCATTTGAAGGACAGTAATATTCTTATATCTATCTTTTGAAATCAGTGCAGCAAAAACTGGCTTACAGTAATCTTGTTTTCTGGCTATGAAAGATTCTAAAAGGTGAAATATAATTGTTTAAGGAGAGATATTGATGGCCAAAGTTGATATGGCCTAAGGATTGGAGATGCATTCTTTAATACATCAAAAAAATCTAACACTATATCACACCTAAATATGATTCCTAAGCTTAGATCCTGTTTGCAGAGATCCTTATAACTTTGAGAGGTCAGTAATGAGGTTTTTTCTTTTTTTTTCCCCCCAGCCCTGGAATCCACTAGTTCTAGTTCATTCTATTGCATTTAGCTCTGCGATATGGCTTCCCAATGCAGGAATAAAGTAGGCTGAGACAGATTTCCACAGAGGAAGCTTTCTTGGTATAAACCAATTTTCCCATGTCTGATGCTTTGAGGGATAGAAGATATGAAAATAACTATTTCTGCTCCTTCTAAGTATAACTGATGGAGGTGCCACACATTCTTAGCTGGGGAGAAGGGGACAGAGGAAAAGTGATTCTAAATTGTGATTCGGTCTTTTCTAACTGTGAGTGTGATACTGGGTACGTAACTCAGCTCTAACTCAGAGCAAGAGTCGGGTGGGGATTAGGTAAGGGCCCAGAAAGCCCTGTCTGCATGTGGCAAACCTAAGCCTCTGTGCTTTGTGGCCATATATGCTTCTCTCTAAGGGGTTTCAAAGGGCTGGACCAATGCCAAATGCATGCCGGGAAGGAAGCAGTGGTTTAAGAAGGTTCTCCACTGGACGAGCCTCAGTCTGGCCTTGGGGCCACTGAAGGGTGGCTAGATCCCTGTGGGGCAGGACTGGGCACTGTGGTCAGATGTCCAGGGGACTCACAATGGTGAAGCCAGAGTCCTTGCTGCTGTCGTCATCAGGACTGGAGCTGGGGTTGCTGGAGGAAGCTGAGGCTGGGCCCATCAGTGGATCTGAGAACACCAGTGGGGAGCAGACTGGGGCCTGGCTTTTCCCAGAGGTGCTTCTGAGGGTGCGAAGAGGCTGGGCCTGGCCGGAGAAGGAGCCCCTCGCACTGCTCCCATCATCATCTTTGGAAATCAGGATGAAGTCATCGGAATTCCCTCTATCAGTGCACCCTGGCGTTTCTGAAGAGGCCTGTGAAGTACAGTCAGAAGTACAGGTGGATGAAAGAAGAAACTGGCAAAGAACTGAGTGGAAGGCCCTGTGAACTGGGGGACTCGTGGTGGAAAGCTAGGCCACCTCACCCTGCATTCGACCTTGAAAGACGCAGTGTTTGGCCTGCTGCCCTGAAGCCCACACGTTTACCAGTGGTGCAGTGCCAGCAGCATCTTGTGAGCCCCTCTGAAGCCAAATGCTGGCTTCCCTGGGGGAACAAAGTAAAGCTCCTGTTTGACAAGCTTCAGACAGAGGCAGTGTCAGTGCTGCCAGGGAGAGCCCAGGCTCAGGAGATGGCCAATAGGTTGCAGGCAGAATCCCTACCAGCGTCACGTGGGACCCTGCCATGCAAATCACCCATCCTCCTTGAACTTTAACTTTCATCTGTGAAACAGGGATAAAGACAGTGTCTTCCTCCTAATGTGTTGTCATGATATAGTGAGATGATATGTGCAGCTGCTGGCTCCCTAATGTGAGCTGCCAGATCTGGAGTGACTCTATTACTGGCTAGAAGGATAGCTTTCAGAAGGCCTAATGTGTTTCATCTCATGTAGATCTCATTGCTAGCTCATCTTGGGTATGCACACAGGGGTCTCCTGGAGCAATGGTGGTAACCGGTAGGTTCTACAAATGTGAAAACCAAGAATGGCAATTGCAAAGTATAATGGCAAAAAGTATAGAGATAGAATTGTTTTACTCAAAAATTATTTTCTTTCTAAGCAATTATGAGTGGCTTTTTATTTTTTAACTTAATAAAGTTAACATTCACGGACACAGGTAAAGGTTTTGGGTTAGCAAAGCCAAAGTTCGACCAAGGACATCCAGTGCCAGCCTGGCAGAAAGAACACCTCACCCAGTGGTGCTGTAAGGTGATGTAGTGCCCACAGCTGCCTCCCTCACCCCGTCTGCCTACCCTCCCCACAGCATGGGTGGAGTCTCGTGCTGGGGTCTCAAGTCTAATGAGATATATGGAGACCTCTGACTGGAAGTGTCTCCTGAGTCCTTGGGCCTCCACACTGGCATGGCCTAGGCCATGTGTGCACTGTGTGCAGAGCCAAGAAGGGGAATGAGTAACAGCTCTCAGGGAAATCTGGCCTTGAGCCCTGTCTGATAGGCCCCTCTCTAAATCTCATGTCCTCCTCAGTGATGTAGGGGGCAAGTGGCTAAATAATGGCTCAGGAACCTTCCATCTCTGATGATTCACCAACCTTTAGGATATTCAGTCAGAGAACATAAACGTAATTGGCCTTTAAGATCACAGAGCTGCAATAGGCCTTGAGGTTCTTCATCTCAGGTTCTAAAGCTGTTAACATTCTATTAACACATTAACTCCTACACAAGCGAAGAAAAACATAGCACACGGTAGTCTGATAGCAGGGGGTGTGATCACAAATGGCACCAGAGCTGTTTGGTAGAGAAGGACTGTCTTTTTTCTGAGTTGGAGTAAAAGAACTCAAATCTCTTCCCCATGACTGTCCCTATATAAGGTGCACCTGGTCAGAGCCATGCTGCCTTTGGGGAGTGCATTGAAAGCTGCTGGGGAATCAACAGAGGCCCTCAGGTTTGACTTCTTCCAGAAGTGTAGACACTTTGTTCATAGGACAGTTGTCCTGCACTGTAAACTGTGAAAATCTTGACCTCTCACCACAACACAGGGCTGGAATGCTACTTGGTGGAGCTTATCCTAGGTTGAAAATAAAACAGCATGTTTAGCAGGGCCTAGTTTTTAGAGTGGTGCCTCTACTTCAGAGATACTGAGATCACTTATTCTCCTTTAGCTTACAGTGAAGACGTCAGTGAGATTCTGAAGTGGAGAAATACTTTTTAAACCCCTGAATGAAGTGGAGAAATACTTTTCAAACCCCTGACTAAAAGTAGTTTCTACCATTACTGTAGTTATCTGGCATGCTTCCCCCAATTCCCAGATGAAGGTCATAGACTGCCGTAGACAAAGCAAGTTAGAGCTGACAGGGCCTTAGCAGCCATTTTCTTTTACTGACCCCCCTCCTTGCCCCTTTGCATTACAGATCAAGCAAACAAGCCCAAATAGGAGACCTGGTAGCTTGGCCAATGTCACAAGGCACAACAAAAGACCCCACTCTTCTGGACTCCCACCTAGAATTTTTTTCAAGAGGCAGAGTTGACGACTTTATGGATTTCCCTAGCAGCCTTAACTGCTATCTGGTGCCATTTATAACATTTACAGAAGTTTTGTAAATCCCTAGGTCAATCCTCTCTTTTTACCCAATACAGGTAAGTCTTACACAATTAGAAAACTTTTCAACCTGTCAGTCCTGCCTAAAACTAGCCATGATCATCACAACACATATCCCTCTTACCCGCTTCCTGCCACCTTCCCAGACCTATCTCATTTCATAGCTTGAGTTTAGGATGGTTGTAGAAGCAGGTGAGCCCAACTATAGACCAGCAGTGTTCAACAGACATTTTCCATGATGATGGAAACATTCTCTGTCTGTGCTACTCAATACAGCAGCCCCTAGCCACAGGTGGATACCAAACACTTGAAAAGTGGCTAGTGTGACTGAGGAACTGAATTTTTAATTCTATTGAATTTTAGTGCATTTAATTTTAAATAGATACGTGGCTAGTGGCTGTAATAGTAGACAATATGCAGATTAAAACAGGGGATCCAAGTACCAAAAGGGCAAGTGATGCTTTGGCTGACTAATAATGGATCCAGGGTCCCACAAAGTCCTGCCTTCTACTGCAGTTGATTTGAGTTAGTTCATCAAATACTTCCCAAAGGAATGTGTGAGGATAGATGCTGAGAAGGGAGGGACAGCGTGTGGCTCTTCTCACCCTATAGAATACAATTTCACAAGACTGCTGTTTTCAAAGCTGGAGGTAAGATTTGTAAACCAAACAGAAAGAACACTATGAGCCACGTCACATCAACCTCACAGTGAGGAGCAGGGCATGTGAATTCCCACAAAGGAAGAACACTTTCACAGTTGCTTTTGAGGAAGGGCATCGGCAGGAGGACCATGAGCCACGTGTCACTAGGCAGGGGAGCCTGGCCCTTCTGCACTATCTTTTAGACATTATTTACTGATTAACCAAGAAAGCACCAAAAACCCATCCCTAAGTTAGGAATGTGCCATGGCACAACCCATCACAAACCCAACATGTGGTGCTTACATCTCCAATGTGTCAAGAACCTGCCTAGCGCTGCTCCCCTAGGCCCTGGCCCTCCATAACTGGGAGCTCATGAGAGCAGGGGATATAGCCCATAGCCTTGGACACCCAGTTCCTGGCACAGCAGGCTGTGGAAGCCTTCGGAACTCCCACTTGGCTCTCTTGGCGCATGTTCCTGGGGGTAGCCTGTCCACGGCCCTCTGTACCTCCTCCCACAAGCAGTGAGGAGGAAAACTTAGCCAGCTCCAAGCACTGATGTGTTAGCTCCTGCAGGAAGAAGGTGGGTACCTGGCAGCTATCTCATGCCTGGTAGACCCCCTGGGCCCTTATCAGCCTAGCCCAGATCCTTGGGCTTTGCAGTGGAAGGCCCCATGCACTTGGCTTCTTTCTGACTTGCTTGCTTGAATTCAGGAATTCTCTCAAGAAATCTCAAGATTTCCCTGAAGGAGAGAGGAAAGCACTGCTTCTCTGTTTCTCTCTTCTTCAGTAAAACCTTTTTCAGGAGTACTAGCTTTGTATAAACTGCTAACAGCTATGGGGAAGGGCCATGGCAGAGAAGAGGTAGAGAAGAGAAGCCATTTTATTTTCACTTGTGGGGTCTTCAGCCCCAGGAAGGGCTGACTGTGTCTCAGAAGCACACGCAGAGGTGCAGTATCTCTTGGATGCTGCACGTGATGAGGCCCTGCCAGAACAAGGGTGCAGTTTCATTCACTGCAGACACATCTCATGGCTAGGTTATCTTGGGTATGCACAGTGGGGTCCACCGGGGCAGCAGTGGTCATTGGTAGGTTGTTATAAATACAGAAACCAGGGATGACAACTGCAAAGTATAATCATTAAGTTCTAAATTTAACAAATTCATTAGTGATTTTAAAATATCTTTTTTTCTGTAGTAAACTGACATACTCAACTAAAAAATTATGCTAAAGTTTTAAATAAAATTGTCAATTAGAAATGCATTGTGGTTGGGCCTATGCTCAGTAATATTTGAATAAATAAATGATTATTGAAAAATAAAACATCTGTGCAAGGAAGGAGAATTTGTGAAGAAACGAATGAAATTAAACTGGCAGTATCATTGTTGCATTCATGTGGCTACAAATGCAGAGTCAAAGCACTCCATGAACATTTCATATGGCTTCAAGAGGAAGTTAACCATGGAGTCTCTCTTCTGGAAGAGCACCCTTAAAACTGAAAAACATTCCCACTCAAATGTCATTTTGCTGTTTTAAAATCACACAAAAAATAATTTACAAGTGTCTGAATGCTAGTTTTTGAGAAAGTGACTTAGATAATATTTTGCTAATGTTCATTTTCCAAGATGAAACTTTGTAAGCTGATTTTAAAAATATTATTAATAATTTAAAATATAGGTGGGAAATGAACAATCTTTTCATCTTATCGGATAATGGACAGCAGGGCAACATGATGGGACTGAAGCTTACTGGGTTGGGGCAGGGCTTCTGAAAACATAATGCCTGGCAGGCTAAGTGCCTCTGGCCTCGGAGCCTGCAGTGTCCTCTGGCCTTCATTTTCTCACTGGTCAAATGAGCAGACAGGACTAGGCACATAAGGAAGCTGTAGGAAGATCCTTTCTAGCTAGGAAATTCTGTGGTTTTATGTTAAAATAAATTATATACAATGTTGACATCTGAGAGTAGGGGTCAGCAAACTATGGCCAAATCCAGCCTGTGGCCTGTTTTTGCATGGCCCCCAAGCTGAGAATGGTTTATATATTTTTAAAGGGTTGTGATAAAAACAAAAAGAAGATACAAAGAAAAAAAAAAGCAGTATGTGACCCAGATGACCATATGTTGCCTGCAAATCCTGAAATACTTACTCTGTAGCCCTTTATGGACCCCTGCCACAGATGGTAGACATTAATGAGAAGTCCCTCCCTATGAAGGCAAGAAAGTCATTTTGGCAAAAAAGGTTCTAGCAAAGTGAAATCCACTCGAGACAGCATTAGGAAAGCCTAGACAGTACTTCCTAAAGGGGAAAAGAGGCATCAGCTGGAGGCAACTGACTGATAACTAAGACAGAGATCCAGCTTTCCCATCCCACAGAATGGGCATGGCAGGAGGCTCAGGCAGCACTGCTGCACACAGGTTTGTAGGGCACGCACCGCACGACTCTAGGAGACACTTGTCTTACCAGTATCATTGTGAATGGCACCCCCTGCAGCACAGAGTGCACAGCCTGCACAGCTGTACACAGCACCTCCGCAGTTGAACTTCATACATTGTAATTTGAAGTAACTTTGGTAGGGTGTATTCTTAACTTTGAGGAACTTATGTGAATGTGCTCCCTTTGAGTTAATGTAACATGTTCATCAGAGTTTCTGTACCTGTTTAATGGCCCCAGACATTTGAACGCTCTGGCCTTGGCCTCGGCCCTGGCCCTGGCCGCTGGAGCAGTAGTGGTTGTCCGCAATGGTGATCTGTTCGTTCTCTTCGGCCTCTAGCTGGCTCTGGTTAAAACGCAGGGAACCTTTTAGAATGTCTTTGATCTATTTTCAAAGAAGAAGAAAATAAATGAAAAAAATGGATGAGTTTGTTTTCAGATGCTAGCTAAATCTCTCAGACATTTGAACTAGCCTTGTCATCAATCATTTTTTATAGTATGAATATTAATATTTTACTATAAGAAACAAATAATGAGAAAAAAATCTAATTTTATCACAGCTGCTGGCTTAGCAGTGAGCAAGAAAAACGTCAGGACATTTAATAGCCAGGTTCTCACAGGGTCACATATGGGAGTCACATACTTAACACTATCTTAAAACAGGAAGCACAATTTGCCTGTACACTCACCCCCACTGCACACCTTGGTCACTAAAGTGGCTCCACCTGAGCTGGACTGTTCACAGCATAGGTAGGCATTTGGAAACAGCATACTCTTTTTCACTGACATTTATGTCTCATTTAGATCTTCAAGGCTTGGGTCAATGTGGTCCTTGAGGGTCTGAGGCCTGCTGTAGGTACTAATTATGACTTGTGCTCCAAAAATATTCATGAATTCATGGATGAATGACTGAACATGATGCTGGTCTACCCACACTAGCTTTGGGTAAGGAACAAACAGAATGGGTTTGGTAAGACGAAGGAGTGGTGTGGGAAATGGAAAACCAGCGTGGGTCGCAAGCTAGTCAGATATAATTGTTAGAAGCAGCGGGGGCACAAAGAGGTGGTGATGCAGAAGGGGCTCTGTCTGGGAGGAAATGAGGGTTAGGGGGATGCTGGCTCTAACATCATGGTGCTCCATGCCCTGGGGGGCCCTCCTCGCGGCAGGCGGGACACAAAGAAATAGTGTCAGAGCAATGCACATACCTGTTTTAATCCTGCCAGGGAAACCAGAATTTGATCTTCTTTTTCCAAATTTTCTTGTAATATCACATCTTGAATATTTACTGAAAATAGAAAAATGACATTTTATAACCAATGCTCTGAGCATAACCTACCTGCTGCCACATCATAACTTCAGACGGGCTTGGGAAGTTTTCTGCCAAATCTCACAGCAACTACTCCCACAAAAGATGCTCTGCAAACTGCGGATGGGGAAGCTGCAGGGTTGAGTGGAGAGGGCAGCACCGGGCCTGGTACACACAGCCTCCCCTCCAACATTCCATGAATGTACTCTCATCATGACAGATGTGTCTTCACTTCCAACAAGAGATCTGGGTACCTCTTGCGGACATGATGTGGCTGACAGCCTGGGCCATTCATCTAATCTCTAGGAGGAAGCTTTTCAGCCTGGGCTTCCTGTATAGCCTCATGGGTCAATGATGTTACCTTACCTCTCTCTAAAGACCGATTCCTTCCAGGTGACTGAAATTAATAAAGAAACTGTCTTTAAGGATTCATAACAGTAAAGCATGTTGCCATTTCAACATAATAGTAAAAATGAGAGTCCAAACTCATGGCACTACAGATTGTCATTAGATGACAATGTCTATGGAGTCTCCTCTAGGAGACTTAGCCGCCACATGAGAAGTCTTTCCTCCAGGCCTGATCTGAGGGACCCACCAAGCCAGCTTCTGACCATCAGGCGCAGCATCGCACTAAGTTGCTTGCCTGTTGATATGTTAAACACTCAGTGGTCCTTAGCTTTCCCTGCTTTCATGTGCCTGCAGGATGCACACAGCTCTATCAGGAACTGTGGCGTTCTGAGGCAGCATTCTCGCAAGGGGCCGGGGTTGGGAGGAAAGCCTAGTCTCCCGGGGAAGTACAAGAGGATGTGCTGGTGGAGGAAGGGAGGAGGGCACAATTAAAACACATTTTAAAAAACATGCTGATAGATACACCGATTTGAGAATCACTACAGTGAGTATGTTCACCCTCCATTAACATCTGCTTTCTTATTCTTTGTGGCGTAAAAAAATGCCCACTTACAATGTCTTCCATGCTACATTCTTAGTCACTCACTTAAGACTGTTCCAGTTGCTACGGGACTCCTAGATTCCATGCTTGGCCCCGTACAGCTACTAGGGCTAATATACCACTCCTCACTTGCTCAATGCCCCGCATCGGCAGAGGCAGAACCAGTGCACTGTGCCCTTGGCCTGGAGGCTCTTGCTCCAAATCTATGCACAGGCTTCTCTTTATTGTCCAACTTTCTGCTCCAGTGTTGTTTCCTCAGAGCAGCCTTCCTGCCCACCCAGACTAAAGAAGCCCCCAAGTGACTCTCCAGTCTCTACCATACCATCATTTCACTGTATTTATAAGCACTTATCATTGTTTGATGCATGTATTTGCTGGTTTATTCACTGTCAATCTCCCCCTAACAGGATATAAACTCCAAGGTTTTCTTGCTCAGAGCTTTATTTCTAGCCCTCAGAATAATGCCTGGTGCATTACAGGTACACAATAAGTATTTACTGACTGATGGAATGAATTAATAAATGAACATGAAAAAACACACTTGGAGCTTGCATATCAAAACACTACTATTCTAAATATTTCCAAAAAGTATTTCCAGTAAGGGGCAGGGCAATGACTGATACCATCAACATGTTTCCAGCCTGACAATTTATTAGAATCTTCAATAAGAATAAATTCATAAACCAGGGTGATAAGTCTTCTTACATACTGTAGCAGAAAAGCAACAGCGTTTATTTATTGAGAAAACTTGACTGTAGTTTTGGCTATTAGAATGGCCTGCTCCAAAACAAGAAAGCAAGTTGAATGGGAATGGAATGACAGATATAATTAGAGAGCAAATGTTTTTGGTTTCCTTAAAAGCCTGTAACAATTTCTTCTCTCTCAATAATAAAAAAAAAAAAAACAAAATAGAATTCATTCAACAAGACATTAACAATAAGCAACTGCAGAAAATTCACAAGAACCAGTTCTGTAGGTCTTTTAGAGCAGCAGTCCCCAACCTTTTTGGTACCAGAGACTGGTTTCATGGAAGACAATTTTTCCACAAACGGTGGGGGAAATGGTTTCGCGATGAAACTGTTCTACCTCAGATTATCAGGCACTGGAGTCTCACAAGGAGCGCACAACCTTGATCCCTCGCATGCACGGTTCACAATAGGGTTTGCGATCCTACCAGAATCCAATGCTGCCTCTGATCTGACAGGAGGTGGAGCTCAGGTGGTAACGCTGGCTTACGTGCCCCTCACCTCCTGCTGTGCAGCCCGGTTCCTAACAGGCCACGGGCCAGTACTGGTGCATGACCCAGGAGTGGGAACCCCTGTTTTAGAGGATTGAGAAAGATGACCTTGTTTACAAGACTGCTATGGCTTTTCAGGTTGAGCTGTGAGAGGCAGCATGGCACACAGCACTGGATGCTTGGACAGGGAAATGGATTTTGCCTCTGCTGAGCTGAGAGATGGGCTCAGGTTTCCCAGCTCCCACTGGGTAGGTGGGGGCAGCAAGGGAACTGCTCCCAGGCCCCCAAAGGAAGCTCAGCAAGTGGAGTCAGGAGCATCAGGACATTTGGAGGAAGAACAGGGGGCTTTTTGGGTTCAAGGAACTAAAGAAAGTCCCCCTGGAGGTCATATCCATAGGGCAGAGGCCAGCACAAAGGGGGAATCTGCAGAAACCGATGTAAGCTCTTTTGCTCTCCTAACTAGACCTTTGTCTCCTGCTTGCCTCTTTGATAGTCTGCTGTGGAACACATCCTAAAACGAAAAGATGTGGCCACATTGCCTGGCTTCTGCCCCCAAGGTAATGGTGGGGCCCATGGCCAGGAGGAACAAGGACCAACGGCCTTTAGGTCACAGTCTATGGGCACACAGGGCAGTCAGTGGCTCTAGTGGAAAATGAAACCCAGAAATGTACAGGAACACAAAGCTCTCTTTAGAGGCAAGGACCTAGAAGGCACTCAGAAACTCTTCCTCAAACACCAAAGAGAGATGTGAGCCCATCCCAGAACCCTGGCATCATCTTGGCAGGGAGAAGAGACAGAGTAGAGAAACTAAGTGTGGGCATTTGCTCAGAAAAAAATGGTTAGTCTGTAAGAGACTGAATTGCCTTTAACTGGCAAGTTCAAGCCCTTTGATTATCATTGGTGGAGATGAAGTTTTAGAGCACAATTTCGGCACACGTGAGTTTAGGGACATAGACTTATCATCCCAATACAGAAGTATCAGTGTCTATACAAGATCTTCCCAAATCATTTTGGCCACATTGCCCGAAAAACCTGTGAACCAGGAAGTCCTAGTCATGTCCTGTTTTGCTGTGAGCCTCTCACAAATCCATCTGTTCAAGAGTGGAAGTGGTGGTGCTTGCAGGGGGTAAGTTGAGAAGGAGTGGTGGTGAAGACAAAAGCTGTGACAGGGATCACAGTTTAAGGAGGCACCTGGAGCACGCCATGGAGCCACTGTCCCTGTTTAGACTGTCTACCTATGGGCTTCTTTCAGTTGTGAAAAAAAAAAGTAACCTCTTGATTTGTCTACTTTTTGGAGGGGGATGGAGGTTATGTTATTAGCAGCTGTATTCATTTTCTGAGCTGCTGTAACAGAGTACTACAAACTGGGTGGCCTAAAACAACAGAAATGTATTTTCTGTCAGTTCTGGAGGCTAAGTCTGAAATCAAGCTGTTGGCAGGGCTATGCTTCCTCCAGAGGGTCTAGAGAATTCCTCCTTGACTCTGCTTAGCTTCTGGTGGTTGTCAACAATCCTTGGCATTCCTTAGCTTGTAGATGCATTGCTCCAGTCTTCGCATCCATTATCACACGGCATTCTCCTTGTATGTCTGTTATCAAAATTCCCCTCTTCTTATAAGGACACCAGCCACTAGATTAGGGTAAGCCCTAATCTAGTATGATCTTATCTTCACTGAACTACATCTATAAAGACCCCATTTCCAAATAAGGTCACATTCACAGGTTCCAGGTGTCTCACCATAAGTTTGGATGAGACAATATTGGACCTAGTACAGCAGCCAGACTGCCTAATTGTTACACAGGATGAAAAGCATCCAGTTCCTTCAATAAAAGACAATGCTTGTCCTGC
The DNA here is from genome assembly GCF_029289425.2 of Pan paniscus. Lineage (NCBI taxonomy): Eukaryota > Metazoa > Chordata > Mammalia > Primates > Hominidae > Pan > Pan paniscus. The sequence goes on from NC_085926.1 coordinate 17,154,767, forward strand.
ATGCAGAATACAATGCTCTGGCCTGATGTGCAACACAGCTACAGAAAGCAGTGCAGAGTGGGTTCACCCAAGAAGAGGGAAGAACTCAGAGCTGTAGTATCACCACCAGCATACCCTCATCTAGCAATTCTTTCGTCTTAATTTATGGACTGAGTCAAGGACCACCTTCTAGGATCTGATGAAAACCATGACTGTCTCCCCTGAAAACCCATGTACATATGAACTGTTCACTTAATTTCAGGGATAAACCTTTTTTTAATCAACTAAGCTGACTAGGCTCACTTTAAGAAATCTAGGGTAAATCCAAATTAAAACAAAAGGGCACCTTCAGAGGCTGTTAAATGTTTTGAGTACAAGAATATACGTTTTACTAAGAGTACTGACCATGTAAATCATTTCCCTAACAGTTCCCCTATATAAGGTGGCATTTACAAACATTCTACTTACATATAACCTCCTAGTAACAAATCTACTGTTTTAAGTAAGTTACATCTGCATGTAAAAGTAGAAAAACATAATGATGTCTTTCCATGACTTAAGATAAAATGTTTACATTTCCAACGTAATACACAATTCTCCTCATAGCCAAAGGCAGAATAAATTTTGCTATAAAGGCTCTTTCTCTTTGTTTCTGTGTAAAAGGAAGATTACACTCTTTATAATCTCCTCACATTTAAGTATTATATATTATAAATGTTGGAGCACTGAAACTAAAGGGGAAACTGTCACATAACCACTTCTGTGGAAATTACACACGAAAATCTCATTCACCTAACAATCCCATGGTGATGCCACTATTTTTAATGAAATGTAGTGCCACAAAAATAGATCTCGAACTCTCAGGGTAATGAAAATGGTAAACAAACCACTTTTTCAATTTCTTAAAAACTTGATTTTTTTCAATGCTAGAATACAAGTGTTTTCAATTAAATGTTTTAAATGGCTGGTGCAAAAGGTAACATAAGCCTTATTTGGTGGTGGTGAGGGTGTTAGTGAGTAGAAAGGGGACAAAAGCAGAACATCTGGCTTTAACAGAGGTGGAACTGGGCAAGGCATTTAACCTTCTTATGCCTGAGGGGTAATAACAGCACCCTCCTCATAGGACGACTGTGAAGAAACAGGGAGACAGCACAGATCAAGTGCTTAGCACCACACCTAAGCCCACTATGGAAGCTCCGCACCCAGTCGTTTCATTTGTACGTGCCATGTTACCTCAGTGACTATCTCAGCAACACTTCTAGATGAGAACTGTCAACATATTACAGAAAAGGAAGCCAAGCCCAGAAATGCCAGGTCTGTTATTTGAGGTCTCATGACTTGAAGGTGGTGGAACTGGGATTAGATTTCAGATCTTTCAGACTCCTGAGCTCCATGATTATTTGTATGGCACTGATGAAGGCACCAGAGATATGCAGAGGCACAGGATGGGATATTGGCACTGACTTGATTGCCTTGAGATGTACTGCCTTTTATTCCATGGTGGAACTGATCAAAGTGAGGTCAGCCAGAAACAGGCAGTTACCTATACGCACAACAGATTGTACAATCATTTCTATCAGAGAGCATTTTGGAGCACTGGCAATGGTACCAAAGGGCTTAGGTTTTGATGACCCTGAGATATGATCTTCTGTATGTCACTAAACCCATCAGTGAGATGGGGGTAATACCCATCTCAGAAGGTTGCTGAGAGGATTAGATGAGATAATCACAGCTTTCTATTTCTGCATACTGTCTTGCAATTACTATTATTGCCTACTATGTTTCCTCCTCCCTTGGTACCTTAAATATTCAGATATCTGGATTCTGTTTTCTGAGGCTTTCTCATCTCTGATAGGAATTTAGATATCCTGATCTTTAACAATCTCATATAAGGGACTGTAGTAGACTCTAAAGAGGAACTATGCATGCTGTGATAAAATAGAGAGGTGGGATTAAGGGAGGCAGGCCCAGTGTGACAGTGGCTTAAGAGGTGGCCATTAGTCAGAGAGAGGGGCAGACCTGTCATTTGTCACTACTGGCTTTTGTTGAACATTGACAAAGGGATGTCTGTGCACAGGGTGTGTGCCATAGTTGTCCAAACCCTAGGAGAAGACATCAAATTCATCATGCAACCTCCAGTACATGGTGTGTATCTCTGTGTGTCCTTGCAAATCCATTCCCCCTTCTAGAAGTCCCTCCCATCTTCCCTATAATGACATGTCCTGCCTTTTCTTCAAAGTCCACCTCAAACTTACCACGTCTAAGCATCAGCTTCCCATTAGCAGTCTTCCCTCCAATAGCACCTAGTTGTTGGGTCCCTCTTGCTTTATCTCTCACTCTTGGACAAGAATTCAATGATGAGGCTCAGAGACTGAATGTTTCCTGAAACTGCACTGTTCTACCTGGCACCAAAGGTGCTAGGTTCTAAATATGGTGCTCAAGGTGTTTGGGTTCTAAATATGGTGCTCTATTCAAAGTATTCTTATCACTTTAAAACCCCACTGCTCCTTGCTAATGTTTCTGAAATCACTAGTACTCTGGGGGAGACCCTGGTTTTCTTCATGTGAAGCTATGTATCACTTTAGGTATTCCTGAAAAGGTCTGTTCTCTCCTGCTCTCTCTCCCTACCTTGAAATTTTACTTAACTTTTACATATACATTGAACTCAATTTCAGATTACCACTCCACACCTCACCATTCCCCTAGAACCTGTTTTGTCTTTGTTGTTGTCGTTGTTGTTTTTGAGACAGAGTCTTGCTCTGTTGCCCAGGCTGGAGTGCAGTGGCACAATCTCGACTCGCTGCAACCTCCGCCTCCTGGGTTCAAGCAATTCTCCTGTCTCAGCTTCCTGAGTAGCTGGGATTATAGGCGTGTGCTACCATGCCTGGCTAATTTTTGTATTTTTAGTAGAGACAGGGTTTCACCATGTTGGTCAGGTTGGTCTGGAACTCCTGACCTTGTGATCCGCCCGCCTCGGCCTCCCAAAGTGCTGGGATTACAGATATGAGCCACCATGCCCAGCCAGAACCTGTTTTTACATGAGAGAGCAGGTAACTGGCTAAGTGACCAATGTGAGGCAAGGGCTTTCCTGCTACCACTAGGGCTGATTTTTATCCCCTAAGGAATAAATGTAGGTGAGATATTTCCCAGATGAAGATTTAAGAGATACTAATATGATTAACCAGATCTTAGATTGAGAAGTGGTAGGGGCAGGTGAAGAGAAATTAACATTCATTGATGGTCTATTAAGAGCCAAGTTAATTTTCTTAAAAAGCAAAATGAAGATTGCACAGAAATATAATCAAGGATCCTCTTTGGCATCCAGCTGCCAGAATGGCTGAAGACCCAAAACTCAGCACTGGGAGAGGAACATTACTTAGGAAAATCTAAGGGTAAGACTAGGCAAATTTGCATATTACACTAAAGACAATTCTTGAGGCCAATAAATAGTTCTCTTAAGTGAACTGAGTAAGCGTGGCACAGAGTTCTGAATCTTTACTGATCTCTACTATTTGGCATATTATTCTCCTAGCACTTATCACCCTGTGCGCCAGAGAGTAACATGGAAGCATGACACCTCCCAGTAAAATCTGTCATAATCATGATATGGCTATAACATTAGGGTCAACCAAAAAAGGAGACTTTACACATATTTTTAAACTTGAAAGGTCTCTAAGTTCCAGTAATGGTTAGATGCCTTTGCCAGAATATGTACTTCTAAAAATAAAAACAGAAACATAGCTGATGCCTTAGTAATATGAAATAATCTGGGGTTTTGCCATCATGCCCTTATTTGGGAGCTAAAAGATAGGACAGCAGTTTGGGTATGACTGCCTTAAAATTACATCATTTAGTCAAGTAAGACTCTTTGAACTGGGCTTAAGATAAATATATATGTTGTGAATTTCAGGCCATAAAGGTTTTGCTGACATGAGGAGCGAGTAAAAGTTAAGTGCCATTCTGCAGCTAGAATGTAAACATGGTCCAAGGCAATGAACATCAGCCTTTAAATCCTGGTCTGCACCTCCCCTGGCTCATATGCTCTTGTCCTCAGCATGAGATGCTCGTGGTGGCTCCAAAGCCCTTGAGCTACCCGTAGTAAGCCTGTTTCCACAGACGATGAGGTAGATGGGTTTTGTGGCTATTGGATCATTAGCTAAAGAGAGTTGGGATTGGAGAATGTGGAGAGGCAGCCTGGTATGAAAGGATGAAAACAGGCTGTAGGATCAGACAGAGCTGGGACTGAATCCTGCCTGGTTCTGCTATTATCTAGCTGTGTAACCTCCCACCAAGTATGCAGAGCATGCTAAGTCACAATTTCCTCCACTGTACACTAGGGATACTCTCTCTCAACTTGCAGACTTAGTGGGAGATTAGAGATACTGTTTGTGAAGTACCTGGCACTCAATCTGGCACATAGGAACTAATGGCAGTTGCTATTGTATGTGACAAGTATATAAGCTTCATCCTACTGTTGTGTTAAATGCTCTACCAGGAATGAATGACACAAAGGACATTTGCCCCTTTCAAACTGGGAAGGCTGGTAAGTTGGTATTTTGGTCTTCTATAATAGAGTCTTGCCTCCATAGCAAAGCTGCCAAGTATGACTATAATTGTTAGAAATGATCAGACTTTTATTTAGATATTAAATTGGAAACCATCACTCTCAGCAAACTAACACAGGAACAGAAAACCAAACACTGCATGTTCTCACTCATAAGAGGGAGCTGAACAACGAGAGCACATGGACACAGGGAGGGGAACATCATACACTGGGGCCTGTTGCGGGGTGAGGGGCTAGGGAAGGGAGAGTATTAGGAAAAATACCTAATGTAGATGATGGGTTGATGGGTGCAGCAAACCACCATGGCATGTGTATACCTATGTAACAAACCTGCATGTTCTGCACATGCACCCCAGAACTTAAAGCATAACTGAAAAAAAAAAAGAAAAGAAATCCAACAGAACTATTACTAACCAGAAAAGTCTCTTCCTTACTGAATTAGAAGAATAAAGACATCATTGAAAAGCTCGGAGCCTAAGTGAGGATGTCCTTAGTGGGAATGCTACCCCCTGTGGGAGTGCTACAATGCCAAGGCAGCCACTGGGGGCCACTGTGGTCACCCTTCAATACAGCTTGCAATATCTACATCCAGCAGTTAAAAGAGACAGAGAAACCAAAATGCTAATACACTTTGAAGTCAGAGTAAGTTTACCAAAGATGATGGACTTGGTATTAAATTTTTTTAAAAAAAGAAAGAAAATAATTCAATTTGGGTTCCTCCTGTGGAAAAGCACATAAGAAAAAGGGAAAGAACCAGAAAATGGAAAGCAAAATGATGAAAGTTGGACAGTCTGTACTGAGGCCCTATTATTGGAGTGGTGGCATTCTGGCCTGAAGAGGGCTAAGCTAGTGTGTAGTTTGCTAAGTTTTTCTAAATAGGTATAGGGTTGGTATAAGGAAGACGCTGACCAATTGTTGCAAGTCTTCCAATAATAAAACCAGGGGGAAACAACTTCAACTAGAATAAGGTGATGGAGGCTGAAAAAGAACTTCTGAATTTCAGAGGATTGCAGGCTACATCAGGATGCTAGGGGAGGTAGTGGGCTCTCTGCCCAGAGTTTAGGTGCATGCATGTTTGAAGCATGGGGTTATGAATATGTTAACAGGGTTATGAATATGTTAACATGTTTATGAATATATTAGCTGAATCATGTCTAAATAATTTAAGTTCTCTTACTCCTTACTGCTCAGAATCTGTCAAGGGCCAGTAACAGCAAGTCATTCAAAGTCTGCTAGAAATGGAGAAGTTCAGGTCCCACCATCAGACCTACTGCATCGGAATCCTATTGAGATGGCATCTTAAATTTTTTTTTTTTATTTTTAAATTTTTGCAAGTACATAGTAGGTGTATATATTTTTGGGTTACATCAGATATTTTGATACAGGCATGTAATGCATAATAATCACACCAGGGTGAAGAGGTATCTCCATCACCTCAAGCATTTATTCTTTGTGTTACCATCATTCTACTCTTTATCTCCATGAGTTCAATCGTTTTTATTTTTAGATCCCTCAAATAAGAGAGAACATGAAAAGTTTGTCTTTCTGTGCCTGGCTTATTTAATATAATGACCTCCAGTTCTATGTTGTTGCAAATGACAGGATCTCATTCTTTTTATGGCTGAATAGTGCTCCTTTTTTTTTTTTTTTGAGATGGAGTCTCGCTCTGTCGCCCAGGCTGGAGTACAGTGGCGCGGTCTCGGCTCACTGCAAAGCTCTGCCTCCTGGGTTCACGCCATTCTCCTGCCTCAGCCTCCTGAGTAGCTGGGACTACATGCGCCCGCCACCACGCCTGGCTAATTTTTTGTATTTTTAGTAGAGACGGGGTTTCACCATGTTAGCCAGGATGGTCTCGATCTCCTGACCTCGTGATCCACCCACCTCGGCCTCCCAAAGTGCTGGGATTACAGGCGTGAGCCACTGTGCCTTGCCTAGTGCTCCATTCTTTATATGTACCACATTTTCTTTATCCATTCATCTGTTGATGGACACTTAGGGTTGCTTCCAAATGTTAGCAATTGTGAACAGTGCTAAAAAAACATGGGAGTGCAGATATCTCTTCGATATACTGATTTCCTTTCCTTTTGAGTATATACCCTGGAATGGAATTGCAGGATCATATTTTTAGCTCAATTTTTAGTTTTTGAGGAACCTCCAAACTGTTCTCCATAGTAGTTGTACCAATTTATGTTCCCACCAACAATGAACAAAAGTTCTCTTTTATTTATTTTATTTTTTTAGAGATAGGGTCTCGCTCTCTCACCTAGACTGGAGTGCAGTGGCATGAGCATCTGCCACCTCCTGGCACAAGTGATCCTCCCAGCTCAGCTTCCTGAGTAGATGGGACTACAGACATATGCCACCATGCCCAACTAATTTTTAAATTTTTTTTTTAATAGAAACTGGGTCTCCTCTGTTATCTAGACTGGTCTTGAACTCCTGAGCTTAAGCAATCCTCCCGCTTCGGCCTCCCAAAGTGCTAGGATTATAGGCATGGCCATGCTGGTCAGGGTTCCCTTTTTGGAGACGTCATCTTGATATGTTGCACAGGCTGGAGGGCAGTCGCTATTCACAGGCCGGATCACAGCACACTGCACCCTCAAACTCCTGGCCTCAAGTGATCCTCCCACCTCAGCATTCCCAGCAGCTGAGACTACAGGCACGTGCCTCCAACATCAGACTCCAGAATCTTCATTTTTAACAAGATCTTCAGGTGAATTGTATCTTTTCCTCCTATAGAGGACTCTGCTACCCGCAATAAAAAGCGTATTTAAAATTCTTAAAAATAATCATGAAACTCTTTTTTCATAGTGTAGTTGACAGAGAGAAAGCTGTCTGGTGATCACATTTTCTTCCTCACTTTTTCAAATGTCATTTGTTAATTGCCCTATTGAACATTTCCAAAGATATTCATTGAAAGTTGTTTTTACAAACATCAGAAAATTAAGTTTATAAAGTTCTTATGGAGGCAAATAAACTGATGTTCAAAACTGGCCTCCTTTTTCAGCTAATTCATGCATAAATATTATGACAAGTACAAAATCAGTTACGATGGGTGCAATAAAATAACATAAGATTTGAAATCCTACTGCTGATTCAAGTGTGGCCTCAGTAGACTAATCAGTGAAAGAGAAGCCAAGGACTAGATTCAGGTCTGGACTCTCATTGCCAGCTAGCTGGCTGCGTCACTCACCCTTCCTGGGCCTTGGCTTCCTCATCTGCGAATAAAGAACAGCTAGGTTGACTTCTAGGGCTTTTACATCTTTAATATTCTACGATCCTACGAGCTACAGTACTCTCAACAGAAGCATGGGAAATCAAATTTTCCTTAATTAATTGCATTTAACCATCTAATTATCTGTATGACTCATCAATGAAAGGGCAAGCTGCTGGAAACCAAGGTGTCCAAATACCAAACAGATGAATGGAAACACTTCCATTGGGAGCAGGAGGGTATGGGCATTAGAGCCCAGAAGGATAAGCAGCTCATGTATTCCCTGTAAACAGCTGGCAGCTCAGCCCAGCTGCTCACAGATCAGACTAACGTAGGTTGCTCACCCACGTGCAATTATGTGTGAAGTACGGCATATCTAAAAATAGCCTAAGCTCAGCCACAGAGATTAATACTGTCGATGGCTTTCAACTCACTGTCAGGATGACAAGAAGGAGAGTAACCATAGCAACAGAAAAATCAACATGTAAAAAACCTCTTCTAAAGCTGACAGGAAAAGTTTAGGTTTAATAAAACATATTTTCAATTCCTGTCTCTAAACCTTTGAATTCAAATAATTCCATCACTTGGAGGTAATAAAATTAGAATTTTGGTAGTTTTGGCAACACAAATGGCCTTCTAGTTTTGGGTTCCAAAACTGTGAGGAAATACTGTTAACCTGTCAATTTTATTATCTCTATAATTAAAGGGCCATTTGAACAAATGTCATTAAATAATTTTTAACTGAAAGGATTTTCTCTATATTTGTTCTGCTATCAGTTATAAAAACAGCCTTAAATAGTACTTGACATTTTAAGATACTTATTGCATGTGTGACAAAAACATAGGGCGATATAGTAATAGCAAAGATAGAGAAGCAACCTAAGTGTCCGGCAATGGATGGATGACTGGATAAAGAAAATGTGCTACACATATAAAATGGAATACTATTCAGCCATAAAAAGAATGAAATCATGTCTTCTGCAGCAACATGGATGGAACTGGAGGCCATTATGCTAAGTGAAACCACTCAGAAATAGTCAAATTCTGCATGTTCTCACTTATAAGTGGGAGCTAAATAATGTGTATATATGGACATAGAGCGTGGAATAATAGACACTGGAGACTCAGAAAGGTGGGAGGGTGGTGAGGGATGAGAAATCACTTAATGGGTACAATGTACACTATTTGGGTGATGGTTCCACTAAAAGCCCAGACTTCACCACTGTGCAGTATATCCATGTATCAAAACCGCATTTGTACCCCTTACATTTACACCAAAAAAAAAAAAAAAAAAAAGAAAAGAAAAGAAAACATAAGGTGTGATGGAGTTCTCTCGATATGAATGGAACTTTGTGAAAATAATTAACATTAGGAAAGGATCCGGAGAAGTACCTCCTAGAGTAAGTTTCTGAGACAGCTCTCACAGCCACCTCGGTAGCCTGTACCCCAGTGCATAATGGAGGCTCAGTGGCCCTCGTGTCACTAAGTGCCCCAGAGGCATCATTAAGTTCTGACATAGCTATTCTTGCTCAAGGAGCTCACACACCTCATCTTAGAACTAGCACATCCCAAATTCCAGCATCGTTTTGCATCATTTGATAGAGGAATATTCAGTTGGGTACTGGGAAATGTGGTACTAGTCCAGCTTTTCAACTAACCAGTTGTAGACTCTGGACAAGTTATTATTCAGCTCTACGGCCATGGGCTGGAAGAGTCTCTCAGATTCTTCCCTGAGAAGAGACAGTTAAAGAGTTAAAAGGAAAGATGAGATGACTTGTGTTTAATACCCACTTTGGGCCATTCCTGATACTAGGGTTTAAAAATATTTTTTGGCAAGGAACTGGCAAGATAGATGGAAATGTCAAGTACATATGTGTCGACATATGAGGACACATTCATAAGCAGGCTGAGTTAAGGGACAGGGCCTGGGTTCAACCCTAGATCTGTTTGATGCCTCATGAGGTTGTCTGTTTCTCAGACACCACTTCACCACCCTTACAACTGGCTCTGCCTGCTACGTATACAGGTTGACCCCCGAGTGCTAGTTACATGCACTGAAGCCATCCACAGATTTTCAGGGCATGTCTTCTATTTTCTAAGCATAGAAGATTAGGTCCCTTGGAAAGTCCCTCTATAACCTTCCTTTTACCTAGGCAACCACTGTTAACAGTATTTTCATACCAAATATATACCATTTTGCCATCTGTTTTTATCACCTAATAATCTATCACTAATATCTACTTATATTAATATTTTAATCTTTATAAAGATTGAATTATATTATACTATATTATATTCAATCCCTTACTAATGAACACCTTAGTCCTTCCAATTTTGTTCTCCTTTAATAATCAGAAAGAGAAACACATCTATGGAAAAAATAAGGGTATTAAAATAATTTCTTAAGAAGCCATAATATGTTAAAAAACAAATCAAGAGCATCAAGTCAACTTAATCTTCGTGTTTTCCTTGAATCTTTGCTTAGCATCAAAGTTGCCTACGATCTAGGAGCATCTTTTAATTAACCATTGTTGTATTGTGCATTTGAATTGAAATGCATCTGTGGGCTGTGGAGCCAGGAATTCTTGGTAGCATCCCTTAATCCCACTTTAAAAACGCAGTCATGCTATTTATATGAGGGAAAAAAAAGTCAACAGCTATGTGAACGAGTTCTGGCTGAAAGTGAAACGTACACACAAAAACAAATCTAGTTTTGTGGTTAGCTGAAAATTCACAGCTGGTATAGGCTTTTCTTTCCATTTTAATTAAAGTGTTTCCCCCTCCCATGCAATGAGAAAATGCTCTTTCAGTGCTGATTGAAAGACCAAAGTCAGAGCAAAAGCTGTTTGAAAATTCCGAGGCTTAAGTAAAGCTGCTTTAAAAGTTGCTGTGTGTACCAAACAACTTGGAAATTTCCTAGCAGGATTTTGTGGAGTTCCAGTAAATCTTTCTCCCCATCACTTCTTTGCTCTCTTACTTTGGTGAAAACTAAAGTCAAGTAACGCAAAGGTCATCCAAGCAGCCAGAAAAGCAAAAACTACACATTCATTTTAAAATTAAAATTATATTTAAACAAGTAACCATAATTAGTCATATACAACTATATAAGCTATCTGTTTATTAGTTCTTTTGGGTGTATTTTAAAGTGCAATGATATTAGATAATATAAGATTCATGTAAAATTAGGTCTGTAACTTATTACCCCCATTTTTCTAAGAGAAAGAGAATGAGTTGTGTTTTTTTTTAAATTATTATTTTCTTCTTTTCTCTTTCCTCCCTTTGCCTTGTTCTCCATTTCCTACCTAGCTCTTTAAACGCAACCTTTACCTGCCCTTTACCAGACACTCCCTACAGGGCAAGCTTACCTAACTATGTGCTTGCTTAGAAGCTCCAGGACTGGAAATCTCTCCCACCCAGAGATTTCTTTGAGACAACAGTCACTTTGCAACCTCCAGTATGCCTGAGATGAAACTCTCCCCACAACTGGAGAGTATCTCAGACAACAGTCACTTTACAACCTAGCTCTGCCTGTGCTGGCGCCAGCTTAACCACCTGGAAGATAAGGCAATGAAGCCACAGACACAGACCTTTAACTGCTCGTTCCTTCCCTGTTTGCTGTTCATGCCAAGTCCCCCTTTAAAAGCCTTTGTTTTCTGTCCCCAAAGTGAGGTGGTATCTTTAAGGGCAGAAGTCTGTACTTCTTCCCCTAAGCTAAGCTATGGAATAAAAAGTCTCCTTATACCAGAACTCACTCTTGTTAATTGGACTCTGCAAGCGGTAAGCGACCGAACTGGCGACTTGGTTATAGGTCTATATGAATTTTTAAAAATGATCTTCAAGCAGCTTATTAATAGAGTCTGTAAGAGGTGGATCAAATGTGACAGGGGTAATGTTTCTTGCTGTGATGAGAGATACTACCCTATCAATCATCTACCAGGGTTTCTCCTGCTGTTTTTCCCTCTTGAGCCCTTTCCCTGCAGGAGTGGTTGAGATGGTAGGAATACGGCTGAGGGTAGAACAGGACCCAGCCAGCTGCTAATAAGACACTGTCAGGCAGCCAGCCACTTAGATCAGCATCTCTCCAAATCTTTTAAGAGAACATTTATTCTTTTACTGAGGCCAGTACGGTTTAGGCTATATCCAAATGACAGCCGTTGTTACTTGTAAAGGCTTAGAGCTTGTTGGGGTTTGAAGGCAGAGAGTTTACCTCCGACGAAGGCCCCAGATGCCTTGGTGGATTCTCTTTGGTTTCTCCTCACAGGTGGGATGCATCCTGATTTCTTATAATACCTGGTATTGCCATTTCTCCACACTACAGAGCAGCACATTGGCCATTTCCATGAGTACATGTCTTAATTTCCTAATTTATTCATAAGTTACCAATCTTAGACACTGAACAGTGAAGAAACAAAGGCTGTCCATAAATGGGCTAAAAAAATGGTAAAGTGGTGCATGACAAAAACTTTTGTAAGCAGCATGGAGTTACTGAAGTGATTCATACATGAGTCAGCATAAGGTATCTCTAATACGAGATATAGCACCTTTACAAATGCAGAGCAGTGCCTGAAGACTTTCCAATGTGACATGCATGACCCACATGCAAAATGAACTTCAAACTGGGACATTTCTTAGAATATAAGCACAGTCAGAAGTAAGAAAAGGTCATGCATTTCAGGCAGGTGGTTAAAAAACACATTTTTATAAAAAAACAAAGAATTGTCAAAATAATCATCACATTAGTGATTACTGAGAGGTTGGCACAGCAGTATAGCTGATTATTTGATCTTGAAAACTCAATATTTCATTTTGGTTTGAGGTAAGTAGACATTTACAAAGGGCAATATACTAGGAGTTGAGATTTGTAGTCAGATTGCTTTTAAAGAATTTTTTATTTTATTATTTTTGTTTAGAGAAAGAGTCTCACTCTGTCACCCAGGCTGGAATATAGTGGCACAATCACAACTTGCTGCAACCTCAAACCCCTGGGTTTAAGCAATATTTCCATCTCAGCCTCTTGGGCAGCTGGGACTACAGGCACGTGCCACCATGCCCAGCTAATTAAAAAAATTTTTTTTGTTGTTTTGTGTTGGTAGAGACAGGGTCTCAGTATGTTGCTCAGGCTGGTCTCAAATTCCTGGCCTCAAATCTTCCCACCTTGGCTTTCCACAGTGCTGGGATTACAGCTGTGAGCCACGGCATCCAGCTTATAATCGGATTGCTTGATTTTGAATTTCCACTCGATTTACTAATGATATAATCTTGGGGCATTTTCTTAATCCCTCTATGCCTTGGTTTCTTCATCTATATAATGTAGAGAGTGAGAGTAAGAGTACTTCTATTATACGGCGGTTGTAAGGATTAAATAAGGTAATTCATGTAAACAGCTTAGCACAAGGCCTAGAACAAAGTAATGCTAGTGGCTATTATTGTGATGACTCTAATCGTTCCCAGGGCCAAAGTAATTCACTTACCAAGATGAGTGTCCATCACCTTTGCACAGTATTTGCACATGGCATCCAGGTCATTCAACTGCCCTTGAAGGAAGGAAATTTGGGCTTCTAATTCTTCTTCCTAAAATAAAGGGATAAACATATGGAAATTTTTTAGAGATTGTCAAATAAAATCTCCAAAGTTTTCTAAATGATCTAGACTAGTTTAAAGAAGCATGATACCTTTTTAAACCTAGACAAATCTAAATAGCAAACAAAAACAAAATCACAACTGCCACCACCAACAAAATAAAAAAAGGGTAAAATGGAAAATTTTAAACGTCTGGATTTTTCTAATTGAATTCTAGCTTTAGGCCATGTGTAAAGTTACAGTTAGATTGCATATACAATCTTGCATTGCAAATATTTGCATATACAACCTTGTATTTAAAAAGTGCACAATATGTCTTCAATAAGCATTGAGCAACACAAATTAAGAGGGCAATTTGGATTTCAGTGAACTACACTTCCTAAGCAGCTGGTACAAAAACATTGCGTTTTTTTCACACATTTGAGAAACCAAAGATTTCCCTTTTTATAAGACAAATCTCTAAGCCTGGAACCTAGACTTTGTAAAAATGAAAAAAATAATTAAAAAAAAGACATAGCTCATCATTTTCTAGACAATGATAATCTCTTAAAATGTGAGATTTCCTAAAGTGCTTGGAAAAGTTTTGCCTCAGCAGCCCATAAATTGTTGCTCCTCTCTCTTGATATGACACTAGAATACTTCATTTATTTGTTTGTTTCTAGGAAAAAGTACTCTGGGTTGAATAATTATCTAAGTTAAATTATCTAAAAACAATCGAACTGTAACAAAAGGATGAAGCCTTTTTTTCTTTTCTTTTTTTTTTTTTTTAAGGAAAACATAATATAAGCAAAAAGTTTCCCAAGGAAATTTGGAAGATTATGGGAGTTTTTTTTTTTTTTTAAGAGAAAAAGAATAATCCTCATCATTTAGCATACTCTAAACAAAGCTAGCTAGGATACCAAGAAAGGATACTGCCAGGGCTGGAGTAGGCTAGAAAACTGATTTTCCAGTCTTAGATCTACTTGTCCTTTTGCATAAGAATCCTCTGTATCACTAAAAAAGAAGGAAAAAAAAAACCTACTAAGGTATCCTTTCTCTTTGAGAATAATTTGACTTGTGCATAGAAATTAATAGTTGAAAAGGTTACTTGTAGATGTATCCCATTTTAACAATACGTACATGCAGCACTGCAAATTATTGTTTTTAACTGCTGCCTGAAGAACTAGCCCGTAGGAATAGGCATTGAAACACTTGACACAGAAAACAGAAGTAGTGCTGGGTGCAGTGGCTCATGCCTGTAATCCCAGCACTTTGAGAGGCAGAGGCAGGCAGATCACTTGAGGTCAGGAGTTCGAGACCAGCCTTGTCAACATGGTGAAACCCCATCTCTACTAAAAATACAACAAATTAGCTGGGAGTGGTGGTGAGTGCCTGTAATCCTAGCTACTCAGGAGGCTGAGGCAGGAGAATTGCTTGAATCCGGGAGGTGAAGGTTGAAGTGAGCCGAGATCATGCCACTGCACTCCAGCCTGGGCGACAGAGCAAAACTCTATCTCCAAAAAAAAAAAAAAAAAAAAAAAATTAAAAAAAGAAAAGAAAAGAAAATAGACATAATAGTAGCAGCTCTAAAAACAAATTACTGTGAAATGTCGACTGTAGGATTTACAAGCACTAACCATGTTCTTTACATATCCTACAAGTGTAGCAGCCTCTCCTCCAATACTCAAATAAGAACAAATACTACAAGAAGCTTAGCCAAAGGATAATTAGAAGTAATTTTGGAGAGGTGGGGTTGTCTTCCTAACTCTGCAGCTGAGCATTAAGGTAGACAAGGATGGGGCATTTCAGGGCTTTTTTTCTACTCTTTTTCCCACTTGTTTCTGAACAGGCTTGAATTTCCCTCGTTATCACAGGAAACTGTAGGAATTAGAGAAAGAAGGCTACATCTGCTGTTTAATAATGATTGAGGTTAGTCTCCAAAGATGGCCACCATCAATTTCTTCCCTCCCTGACTCTGCATGTTGCTTCATTCATTACGAGGTAGTATGTATTCCCCCTGTCCTTGAATCTGGATGGGCCTATGACTTGCATTGATCCAGAGCATTTAGCCGAAATCAAACTTCTAATTTTGAGCTAGTTTAAGGGGACTGCCAGCTTCTGCTTTCATTAGAAGCAAGCTACCATGCTGTAAAGAAGTTTAGGCTACAATATTGAAAGAAAGGAGAGAACACATAGAGAAAAAGAGGGCACATGAGAAGCTCAAAAGTTCTAGACATGTGAATAAAGTTTTTCTGGACTTTTCAGCCCAAGCCAGCTGAAGCCAGCCCAGTAAGTGACCCAGTCAATACCATGTGGAGCAGAAGAAGAGCCTGAGCCCTGCCCAAATTCCTGATCCACAGACCTATGATGGGAGTACTAGATTTTGGAGTAGTTTGTTATGCAGCAATAGACAACAGAAATAGTGGCAGAATGAAAACAACACTAACTTAGCATATGGCATGAGGAAACATAAGATCTATTCCTGGTCCTGCCATTAATAAGTCACGGGACCTTAAGTAATTATCTATCCACTCTGGACCTAAATTCAGTACTCTCAGATGAATGCAAAAGTTAGAGGCTTTGCTTCCAAGGAATTTACAAACTAGTAACTGGAATAAGAAAGTTATATGGTCCCGGTCTACTCTACTGAACCATTAACTATTTTTTTTTTTTTTTTTTTGAGACAGAGTCTCACTCTGTCGCCCAGCCTGGAGTGCAGTGGCGTGATCTCGGCTCACTGCAAGCTCCGCCTCCCGGGTTCATGCCATTCTCCTGCCTCAGCCTTCCAAGTAGCTGGGACTACAGGCGCCCGCCACCATGCCTGGCTAATTTTTTTGCATTTTTAGTAGAGATGGGGTTTCACTGTGTTAGCCAGGATGGTCTCGATCTCCTGACCTCATGATCCATCTGCCTCAGCCTCCCAAAGTGCTGGGATTACAGGCGTGAGTCACTGCGCCAGGCCACCATTAACCTTTTTAGTTTGTGGCAGACACAAACCCCAATGAGCGGAGTCTAGAACTGTACCGAAGCCAGAGTTTGATAGTCTTGTAAAAAGAGAGGGCCAACCTATGGCCTGTGTTTCGCCTTACAAGTGGCTACCAACTGGGGTGCTGACAGCCCAGAGTGGACCAAGGGCACAAGGAATGCAGTGCTTCTTGGCTTAAAAACCTCTCCTCTATTTACTCCATGCATTAGTTTAAATTGAATTAGCCACCACTTATTTTAAAATACAAAAGCCGTTGGGAGCTTTGATACTCAGCAGTCATTCCTACCTGAATGGATTTATTTTCTTTTGCAAAGGAACTCAAACTGGGTAGGCAGAACTTAGAAGACACGCTTTAGAGGATGTAGGCACAGCCTGTTGGCAGTGAGGTGTTGAACAGCTGGTGGAAAGTATGAGCTTAAAGAGGGCCTCTTTCTCAAAACATTTTATTCCTCTAGCAGGAACATTACTGTAATAAAGACTGCGATGAGACTGGGGCCCTTTAACTTGTATAGTTAATGGGGAAGTCCTAAGAGTGTAGCAGTCCAGGGCACTTGCTGGGCAAATATGCAGGGATATAAAAACACAAATTTCCAAGTTTTCAATTTTTGCTTAGGGCTCTGGTGGCAGCCACTGAAGTGCATCTTGAATACCTAAAACCCAAGTAGATCTTGATACAAACAGAATCTGTTTGTCTCAATATAAACACATGGAAAAAGGCAACTTTGAATCAGATAAACCTTCTTTTTCAAAGGGATGGTTATACAAAAGCCAAATATGTGAGATAAAAGAGGACTACTCTGGCTGAAGCAGGCTGAGGTACCAAGAACCTCGTCCATAGTCTGAAATCCAGTGTATTATCCTTCTAGAGTTTGCTTAATCTTAAAACATTTCTAAACCCTTCAACTATCACTCAGACTTTATAAATAGAAATGGAATCACTTGGAGGCAAAAGGGTGGCTTGTCATTTATTCTTCACTATATTATATAATTACACATAAAAGAAAGAGCCAAGAATCAAGCTTCCAAAACTGTGGGAACTGACTTTACATTTTTATTTTTTCTCATCCTCCACACTCCTCCCAACTAACAATGCTTTAGACATTGACAGCTTTAGTTATTTGTTTTCATTAAATTGGTCCTCTGTAATAAAAATGCTTGGCTAATTGCCTTGAGGTTTTATGAAACCAACCAGCTAGTGTTAATTGTTACGGGTAACTAAGACACTGAAGATAAATGTTCATTATATTTACTTTTATGTGTATGTCCTGCCTTCCATTATAGGAGGGCATAGGGTGGGGAACAAAGGAATGCTGAAATAGACACAGCTGGGTTCACATCCTATTTTTCTCAGTTATTAGCTGTATAATCTTGGACAAGTTCCTTAATTCCTTGGTCTACTCAACCCCACCTGGCAGGATCGGGGGAGAACAAAATGAGAACATATGGAGAACACAGCATCTGGCACAGAGCAGACACTCAATAAAGGTAATTATTCTTTCTTTAAAAAATTTTTTTTATAATCAAGTTAAGACAGTGAAATGGATTTAAATACAAAGTTTTATGATTCACTGTTGGAAAACATTAGTTTCTGGCTTTAAAACCTTTATGTAGCTTAGCCCAGAAAGATTAATTAAAGCTTAAGAGCCCATCACCGTCTTAAGCATGGGATAGCAAACTAATGTACAAGGCAAGAAATTGATAGAGGAGGATAAAGTTGGGCCACCTGTAGACTACAATGTGCAACATCACCAATTGTAATTGGTGCCCTATAGCAAAGGACCAGAAGATGAGGGCCACTCTATAAGAAGAGAAAAATAACTAGCATCAAATCCCTTCATATTGATTGTAATACGCCAGACACTGAGCTTTGCTGTATTAACATGTTTACTCTTCACACAAACTTCTGAGGTATATTCTCTCGTTATCTCCGACATAAAATATGGCCTAGTCCTCTGTAAGCCACAGTCTCTGGAAGTGTACGCTAAGGTTTAGATAGCTCTTTGAGAACCCAAGTCACTTGGCCTGCTACTCTCATTTCTTCCCTGTGTACACATCCCTTCCTATGCTCCATTACTATGGTCCTTCCCATGAATAATCCCATATTTCAGTTTCCTTTACCTGAGATTCACCAGCTGTAATGCTGAGCCCTAATGCCAAATTGCTTATTAAATTGTTTTCCTTCAAAAACATTCAGATATGATTGGCTGTATTGTTTTGTTGTTTGTTGAATGATTTTCTTTTTGACTAAATAATCTGAAGAAATCGTTTTTTGAATTTGCTTTTTAATAAGTGGTGTTTCTATCATTCTGCCCCAAATAGTTGATGCATCATTAGACTTCTATTGAAATGTTAGGTATCTCAGCTGTTTAAATTTAATATGTCAATTTTATTAATTAATTCAATGTAGTCCTGCTATTTCTTTGTTAAAAAGAGGATAAACTTTCATAGTTTATTATTCATTCATATATTAATTTTTTCAAAAATGATGTTCGTTTGCATTGTGTTAGGCCTTGTGAGAAATACAATAATGACTAAAACATGGCCACTGAAAAAGTTTAGAGGATGGTCAAACCTGTACAGAAAGCCAAGAGAGGTACAAGATAAGTTCTGTAGAAGAGACGTGAGAGAGGACTCCTTACAATTCTGGAAAGGGAAGATGATTTCAATTTGTGTATGTGGAAAGGAAAGGAGGTTTTCTAGTGTTTTTGAGGGGTCCTGAAGAAGGAGAGTCTTGGCTTAGACAAAATAATAAGGAAAGATGTTTTAGGAGGCAGGAAAGTATGGCACCTGGGCAACCAGGCAGTCACTGAGCTGAGCCAGAACATGGGGATAGTATGAGCTGAGGTTCAGCAGAAAGGCTTCCCTTCCTCTTCTGTTCATCCCTGTTGCATTTTCACTTCACATAATTATGTTTTCGGGGTTGGGGTTTGACATGCAGACTACTGTGGCCACTGCCCCCAACACACACCATGCTGACAGATTATTATACAGGCTGCAGTGGTGTTTCTGTCCATGGACTAATTCAAACTCCAGGGGAATAGTGAGGCAGGAATGGCACTGAGGTGGAGTTCTGCTTAGCTTCTAAGTGGGTGTCCTCAGATCACAAGAGAAGCAGACAAGGGAACCAACACTAACTGTAGGCAGCAGGAACAGGCTAAATATAGCAACCAGAAGACAGGAAAGACGCCCAGTCTTTCTTGAGCAGATGGGTGAACAAGAAGTGGGAAGTAAAGGAAACGGAAAGTCTCAAGGAGAAAAAGTGGAAAGGCCACGGATGTTCGGAGGAAGCTGTGGTGTACACAAGGGCAAAACACATACACGGTGTGAATGAAATCCAAGTCAGAAGCATATGGTATCAGCAGAGGAAGATACCACCAGAAAAAATAGAAGAAGAGCACAAAGAAGACTTTTTAAGAGTATTAAAATAAGTGGTATGAGGTGTGAAGCTGTACAGCCATACTGGTGAACAAGCTGGAATATAAATCACAAGCCTTAAAATCAGTATATACTAGGCTTGACACTTACCTTCTCTGTGATTCTGACCAGATAGCAAAGTTCTTTGAGCCTCAGTTTCCTGTTTACAAAATGGTGATAATAATAGTTTCTACCTCATGTGCTTGTTGGAGGACTGGATTTGAATTACATTAGGTTTTCCAGATTAAATACTTTGCACAGTGCTTAGTACATGGTAAACACTCAATAAATGTGAATTTTATTGTCTCTGAATTTTAATACAATCCTAGAAAGTTATTTCAAAGGATTATGAATGCATGCAAGAATAACTCCCAGGATATTCATCACACATTCAATGGCAACATGCACACATATGGGCATAGGCACCTCACAGAAATCCTAAATGTCTAATGATGGGTGATTTGGGTAACTTGTGGAACATTTATAAACAGTATGCTATGCAAACCTTATTTTTTATTTATTTTTTTTGAGACACAGTCTTGCTCTGTCGCCCAGGCTGGAGTGCAGTGGTGTGATTTTGGCTCACTGCAACCTCTGCCTCCCAGGTTCAGGCGATTCTCCTGCCTCAGCCTCCCAAGTAGCTGGGATTACAGGCACCTGCTACCACACCCGGCTTTTTTTTTTTTTTAATATATTTTTAGTAGAGATGGGGTTTCACTATGTTGGTCAGGCTGGTCACAAACTCCTGCCCTCAAGTGATCCGCCTGCTTCAGCCTCTCAAAGTGCTGGGATTATAGGCATGAGTCATCGCACCCAACTTATGCAACCTTTAAAAATGTATTTATAGGAGAACATTTAAGAACGACATATCACATACTAATTGGGAAAACAGGTTACAAAGTAGTAGGTAAACAATGATTCTGATTTCAAAAAATATATATATATGCATAGAAAACAATAATGGATAGTCCCCAAATAGTTTATATTGGTTTCTTTCAAATGGTGGAATTATGGGTGATTTTTTCTCTCCTTTTTGCTAATTTTCGGTGGATTTTCTACAATGAAATTGGATCATATTTTTGTAATAAGAAAATCAAATAATGCAAATAACATAATAGAGAAGAAAAAAGTGAAAGGTGATTGCCACGGAGAAAAAAGACATAACTGATTCCAAATCAAACTCCAAGTAATATTCTATACTCTAAACAAATCTGTATTCTAAACGACACTAAATAGAGAAACTTCTATGAAATAAATTGTAAAAAAAAAAAAAAAGGTAAATAATTAGCATATTTTGTCCCAAGTGCAAACCTGGAGTAGTACAGCACTCTTATGGTAAAGGGCTTCCTTCTATATGATTAAAATGAGAACGTTAGTGGATGCTGCTCTTTATGGGTTGCCTAGAAATAACGTGATTCTTAAAGATATTTTAAAAATAAAGATGCTTACAAAATCCCCCAGTAAATAGCAGTTCCCATTTTTGGACAGGATGTAAACAAACAAGTTAAATGTAAATGGAAATGGCCTTTAGAAATTTTGAACTGAAATTCAAAGCTCAAGATGTCACATTTATGCTATCCAATTATATCATTTCAGAACTGGAAATGTCTTTAGAGATCATTTATTTCAACCCCTTCTTATTTACAAATAAAGCAACTTTTGTATGGCCAGGTAGCTGGGCAAGTAGCAGAAATCCCACTGGTAGGCTTCCTTGTTTTTCAGCCACTGAAGCACTGCGGTGTCCCACCGCTGACGTCCTCACTACCAGGGAACACTGGATTTGTCCCGAGAGGATGGGTTTTCATAACAATCACTGAGCCCTTTTCCTTCTACCCCACATCCTCCTGTACTAGCAGTGCTCCTTCCTGACCATTGAAGGCTACAGCAAAGTCACTAAAACCTAAACTCCACAGGATTTTGTATCACTTTTCACTCCTTTAGTTTCCCCCAGAAACTTGGATAAAACCTCTACATTAAAGAATACTGACTCCTTATAATTTATAAAGTTAAAAATTGCCTGTGATAAAATTGGGGTGGCCCGGTGAGGCATGAGTCAGGCTTTCTCTAGCCCAGCTCCTCGCTGATTGTGCTGCTTCAGCTGGCTCTAATAGATAGTGATCATTCAAACCCCTTCTCTTCAGGAGCCCAACAGGGGCTGCAGGGCAAGACCACAAGGTCAAGTATAGGGAGAAACCTTTATTTTTCCCTGCAAAAATTTTCTCTACCAAATTGCTACTTGACTTATAGCATATCCCTAGAATTGACAAATTACATATCAACTTCACATTCTCTTCATTGGTTTACATGCGAAGAGTTTCAAATCTCTTTTTGAAGTCAGGTGTTGGCAGGTTAAAATAATTAATTCAGATCACATGCTTGCCGTGGGTGCGACATATGGGGTATGGATTACAAATATTTTAAAAATAGTGCATGTAAGGTTCACAAAATTAAGGGAAAGAAATTTCCCTTTATATTCAGCTGTTGCTTATAAGTTTTATTGAGGGACTAAAAAAGATCTTCATTTCTTACCCCTTTTTATTCTTCGGGTCTACCTGATAAGGCAGAAATTCTTCATTGCCCAGTTATGACTAATAACTTCTTTTGTAGATAGCGCTAACCACAGACTCTATTTCCCTCAGTTTTCTAATTTGTAAAATAGGAAGCAATTCTAGCAGTGACCTTATAGCGTTGCTTGAGGATTAAAATAGCTAATACATGTAAAATGCTTAGAACAGAGGACACACTTACAGAAGGTGTTCTATAACTATTAGCACTTAGCCACCATTTACAAGGAGAACATGCTCACACTAGGATATATTTGAAGCTTGCTTTATATGTAGAAAATCTCATTCCTTATTTGGTATTCAATTAATGTTATTAATATCAATTTTTTCAATCTTTAATATGAATAAAAATCAGCTGGGGATCTTGTTAAAATGCAGAGTCTGATTTAGTAGGTCTGGGTTGGGGCCTAAGATTCTGCATTTCTAACAATTTCCCAGGGGATGGGATGCAGCTGGTCCATGGACCACAACTTGGATGGCAAGGATTTAAATAACTCATCTCACGCTAACCTTCTATTAATATTTACTTCTGAATATCTCTTCCCATCATTCTAGGAAGGCTGTGAAGTACTTTACTATCTATCTGATCTAAGGCAATTTTAACAGATGGCTGCATGGTTAGAAGCGTATTTGGTGACAGTCCAAAAGACCTCTTCTCCACATGGAGTAGGATGCAGCGGGGAGAGAAGCAGGGTGACAAGCTTCCAGGAGAGCTTTCCAATCTCCCTGAGTTAGTTTTGTACTGAGTAGCTCTATTATTCTATTTAGAGCTAATTCTTAGACCATTAGATATCAGTTTATTCTATTGTAAACACAAACATTTATACAATTTCTCATTAAAAACAAGTGAAATATGAATTAATTTTATTGGATTATGCATGCTCTCTTCTGTAACTTTTGACAAACAAAGGCTGTGTATTAAGTATCAGAGAATAAAAGATGCTTTTCAAACATAAAATGCAATGAAAAGGAAATGGCAAAAATACTTCCATAATTCATGGTATTTAAATTCATCCCTGATTTTCAGAAGATATCTTTCTGAATATATGATTTCTGAAAAAATCATAAGTAATATTTATTAAGAACTTTTAGCCTTTAGAAACATGCTTTTATACCTACTGCCATTTTAACATTGTGAGCCATTTTAATCTAATTTTGCTTTCCTAGAAGTTGCCTACAAAAAATAATAAAGTAAACAGAAAAGACAAGAACGGTGCCAGAAAACAGGATCATGTGCTACAAATATCTAAAGTAAAGTAAATAAGCTTACAATCTGGAATAAATATACTGGAAATTGAAATAAAACCTTTAATTAGGACCAACTTCACACAGGTGTAACCAGAGGAAGAATAAAACCTCACTTGCAGAGTTACAAACCTCATTATTTGCAAAAGTCCTATAACTGCAGTTTAAAATAATTATATGCATATGGTATGTCTTCTTAGCCCTGTTAAAATTCAAAAGGTATAAAAGGTGTCTCCTAGAAGTGCTTATGTATGGGAGTCTAATTAAATGGCATTTGTGGAGAAATGCTCCCATCTTTTGGGCTTTTATGCTGTCATTTCTGTGTTGTGTTTTTATAATTAGGCAACCTGACCAATCATTTGGAAACCCATGTAGTTCTCTCCTCCACCAGGACAATAAACACAGATGTTACTCTACTTAACAAGGGTTTTCCCCCTCACCACTTACACGTGATAAGACCAACTGATGAAACCAGCCAGCCAGCACCAGGGCCTCCAGCTGAGTTTCTCATAGCAATGCTGGCTGGGCAAAACCATCTGCGTGCTCTCCCTTGCTGTTCCTGGCACCAAGGGTAGGCATCTGCACAATGGCTGACCCAGATAGAAGGGCCTGAGCCAAGACTGTTTTTCTTATGACAAAGCTAATTGATCTGTGTGAAGATGAAATGTACACACTTGCACAACTTATTCTCTGGGCTAACTGACCTCTACAATGTCCCAATAGAGACAGACAAAAAACTGTACCCTGCAGCAAATCCAAGCTGAGGATCAAGTACAGTTTAAGAACTACTTTAAGTAACAACTGGTAAAAGCAAGTAAGTTTTGGAACAGCCTTGATATTTCTTTCTTTTCTTTTTCTTTTTTTTTAACATAAACATTACCACTTCTGAGACTTCTGGAAAGAAAAAAAGGTGAGAAGGAAATAATTCTCTAAATTGCCTGGTTTATTCATATGCCTATCATACTTTTGTTAGTTCATCCCTTAAGTTATACCCCATCTCTCACTAAATACCAACAATTCCTATTAGCTTTTTAAATAAGTGGTTGGTAAATGCTGCTGAGAAATGAAGCAACTTTTCAGGCTCTAGAGGACGCCAGAGCAAAGCCTAAGACATCTCAATACTTGCACAACACACAAAACCCTCAACAGCATTCATTTATTCCTAAACGTTTACTGAGTGCCAGACACAATATCTGGCACAGAAGATACAGTGACAAGCGCCTGCAAGAGCCTTATAAGTAAACACAAGTAGTTCTCTGACATTCAAAACGGGAAACATTTGCAGATTACGTAGGACACCCTCCATCTCAAGATGCTGCTGCTTTAGGTTTGGGGAGGGGCTCTGAAATCTGCAGCTTAACTAGGGCCCCAGCTACTTATTACAAGTGCTGAAAGCTCCTAGCAGAGAAGGCTCCATGGGACACAAGGTGCTTGGGCTGAGACTGGAAGGGACTCTATTTTGTGGCTACATCAATCACTCTGGTCAGAAGAGACAGTGAAGGGAAACAACACAGAAGTACGAGAAAGCATGCTTGGTTTAAGGGAAGTGAAACAGCTATGCATTCCTGAGGGGCTGGGGAAGAGTAAGAGGGAGGACTGATGATAAGGCTGAACAGGTTGAGACTGTAAAGGGCCCTACAGGGCATACCTTAAAATTGAGGGATTTATCCTAGGGAGAAGGGCTCCTGCAGAATTCTGATGAGGAGTCAAAGCATATGAGTCAGACATACACGATGCACACGTTGGTGTCGTGAAATACTTTGGGTATATGTTGACCATTAATAAAATGGATTAACTCTAAAATTTCTAATTAACATGGGTTTGTTACTTGAGAACAAGAAAATTATGTAGAGTGTAACCTTTCTATATTCTCATTCCTCCAACTCGCCAAATCCAGAAGCTGCATGTCATGAACTGTGTAGAGTCAGTTCTGTTATAATGCTTGTTTTGAAAATGTGAACTTGTTTCAATGAGATCAATGTATTAGGGAACAATTGAGCATAACCCGAAGTTCACATTTGCTTACACACAACATCATCCTCAAGACATAATGGGTGAATGCAGAAAACTCCACATAGATGAACGCAGCTACACGTAGGAATGCAGGAATATACAAAATGCCTACATGCATGCAACACAGATATCTGCCAGCTACCTCCATTCCGTGTGTGTTATGGGCTACTTCCATAACCAAATCCATCAGATTCCATCCAGATAACTCTCCTCCACCACTTCACAGTGACTCACAAGCTGCAACCCTTCCAATGTCCACTTCCCCAACTGAGCTTCAGGTATTTTTCAAGGTAAAGTATCATATTTATTGCACTATTTATTTCTTAATCACTTAACGTGTAAAACCACTCTACCACTTTTATTAGGTTCCTACTTTGTTTCATGTGGCACTGATGACCTTTTTTTTAAGTGTTGTACCCCGATCCAATTTTCCCCACAAGCCCTGGGGTTTTTATCTTATTATTTTTATTATTATTTTAGAGACAAAGTCTCGCTGTTACCCAGGCTGGAGTATAGTGGTGTGATCATGGCTCATCGCAGCCCTGAACTCCTAGGTTTAAGCGATCTTTTCACCTCAACCTCCCAAATAGCTAGAATTACAGGTGTGTGCCACCAAGCCCAGCTAATTTTTTTTGGTAGAAATGGGGTCTTGCTATGTTGTCCCAGCTGGTCTTGAACTCCTGGCCTCAAGCAATCCTCCCACCTCAGCCTCTCAAAGCACTGGGATTACAGGCATGAGTTACTGTGCCTAGACTCTCTGTGGTTTTTAATGCATGTCTTTGCATAGCATAGTGATTTTGGGGAACATTTGTCACCTCAGAACTGACAATTCCGCTGGATGGGGTGCAGTAGCTCATGACTGTAATTCCAGCATTTTGGGTGGTTGAGGCAGGCAGGTCACTTGAGCTCAGGAGTTCAAGACCAGCCTGGGCAACATGGTGAAACCCCATGTCTACAAAAAATACAAAAATTAGCTGGACATGGTGGCTCGCGCCTGTAGTCCCAGCTACTTGGGAGGCAGAAGGGGTTGGATTGCTTGAGCCCAGGAGGTGGAGGTTGCAGGGAGCCGCGATTGTGCCACTGCACTCCAGCCTGGGTGACAGCATGAGACCCTGTCTCAAGAAAAAAAGAACAGTTCTGAAGACGACTGTTCAATGAAGATAAATACATTCATGACAATCAAATTTATATTTTTTTCCAGAAAGGTAATTGCAGAAAAGTTTTAGTCTAGACATCATGGTATCACTCAGTGTTTATGAAACAAAAGTGTTACCTGTACTATTGTTCTTTATAGGGGCTAGGGCTGGTGTTCCCTGTGTCTCCTTCCCAAGAGGGCCCTGCAGCCATGAGCCCCCTCCAACCCAATCTACAGTTGTGGGCAGTGGCTGGGCCTGATGGATTTAAGGGTAATCTAGGAATTTTGGCCAATAAGACATAAAGGAAGTCTTGGTGAGTAGCTGTTGAAAACGTCTTTAAGATAGGGTTGCCATATTTAGAAATAAAAACATAGAACATAGGATTAAATTTGAATTTCATATAAACATCGAATAAAGTTTTTAGTATAAATATGTCCCATGTAATATAAGATACTTATACTAAAAAATTTACTCATTATTTATCTGAAATTCAAATGTAACTGGGCATTTTGTGTTTTATCTGGCAAACCTACCTTTAAAAAATGCCCTAGAAGACATGGTCATTCTCCTCTCGATGTTGGTGAATGGATATGGTGTCTAGAACTATTACAACTGTCTTGCTTTCAACCTGGGGAAGAGTTCGTTCTGGGAAGGGCAGGGCAGGTCAGGGCAGAGAGATGGCAAGAAACTGCATCCTTGAAGACACAGGTGAGCTTCTAAATTAGTGGTTCTAAACCTTGACTACATATTTGAATACTCCAGAAAGTTTTTAATAATTACCAATGCCCATGCTCCACTGGAAAGATTCTGACTCAGTTCTTCTGTGACCAATATTGATTAAAACATTCTCCCAGGCGATTCTAACGTATGGTCGGGAATGGGAAGTCCTTGGAACTTGAGCTAAATAACTTTCCTTGTTACTGGAATCAGTGTGAATTGCATTTTCCGCTACATGTAGCTGAAAGCATCCTAAATAAAGACAGTCTCTAGAGTGAAACGCAAGGTTCCGCATTTAAACGTTTTATAGTTAGTCCATCTTGGATATTTAAATCACAATTTCTGGCAAAAAAAATTAGGACTGCTCATTTATTTGAGAAAAAGCTCATGTCTCAGCCCAACCTTCAAATCTAAATCCGAAATCAAGGGTGTCAAAAAAGAAGTCTGGTCATAACAGAGGACTGAGGATGTATGACTGATTATAGACATTAAGAAAACAATCAATACCTCATTTATCCTGTGCAATAAACAGATATTCATGTTTTCATCACTGTCCAGCTAAAATGATATTATAGTTTGACAGTTGTCTAGAGATGAATTTAAGATTTCCATAAATGTTACCATCATCACATATTGGTATCATGCTGATTTCATTCTTATTTTCAAAAACATTATTCTTGATATTTTATGGAATATTTTCACATCATGATAAATGAATAACAGTTGCATGTAGAGTGTACAAATATGCTTCAAACCCAAATGGTTGCTTAGAATCCAACTGAGAACATCCCAAAGTTAAGCAATTTGGCAGCACTTCTCACTGTTTTAAGTTGATTGGGACATTGTATTGAGGCCTCCTTCAAATTTTGGACCATGTGGTAGTATATATATACTGAAGGGACCTATGGAAGGACTCAGGTAAAATGTTGCAAACTGTCCCACCTTTGGGATAGCCACCAGGAATAAAAAGGTGATGATGATCAAGGGGCCAGAGTGATTACCTGGAGGTAATCCTTGATGTTGATCTGAAAGGCCCTTTTTGTAGCATGGACAAGGTATGGTTGAATTTGGTTTATTTAATGAGATCAGGCCATCTTTCAGAGTTCCTCACAGAGGCAAAAATAAGAAAGATATCAAATGTTAAAGCAGAACAGTAAGAACATTAAAGGTGAGAAAAGTAGAGAAATGTGACCATGAAAGCCAGAAGTCTGAGTCTAGTCTTGGGTCTATGAACAACTGATGAGCTAGAGAGGGGAAAGGAGGGAGCTTCCCTTTTCACAATTGTTTTTCAAGTAGAAATAACTTTCTTATTCTTTTCTCTCTTTTCAAATATAGCCTATAAG